>NC_136495.1:54058254-54368254 GCF_053919585.1 Euprymna scolopes | reverse complement strand
TTGATTTCAATAAGTGTTCGAATTAATAATAAACAAAAACTCAGTCTATTTATCAAAGTTACATATAGGCGAGAAACGCATATACAGACACATGAGATTTTATATGATACGTTTTATGTCTGTATTGATCCTATTTCAAATTGACAACTATGCAACACAATTGACATTTTGTTTTCTTCCATTCAACAAAGACATGGCCATGGTCATCTGCATGACACACCTTTTTCTTTTTTATTTTCTACTTAAAATATTTGAGTCTCACAAACATAACTGACAATCACAAAGAAATTCACATTTATTTTCTTCACTTTTTATCGTTTTTTACGTCTTGATATTTGATACCAAGTATTTTTCTTTTTTTCTCCTTAATACGATTTGAAAAATAAGACCAGTTCTTCTTGAATCATATTTTTATTTTATAACTTGATTGATTTTATAACTTATTTTATTTTTTACTCTGTTTGTTTAAACTTAAGGATGTTGAAGTTGGCCAGTACTACACGGGTGACTATTTGGGAAAAGCAGGTATGGTCAGTAGCAAAATTTCACTTAATCTCCAAATTAATTGTATAGAAACAAACTTGAACGATTTCAGTATCAAATGACCCATTAATGGCTGGCATACTGTCAAACCGGACACCAACAAACTTGACCAACATATTTAAAATAAATTCAGAAGTCGCTTCTGTCCCAAGGACTAAGTAGCTTTCAGTGATTACAATTCTGTATTGCATTCGGAAATATTACCCTCCTCCAATTATACGGTTGGTGGCTTGCAGAAACAGTGTTTGTTTCTGAAACCCGTATTCCAATCCGACATCTGAAAACAATTTGGAGGTATGAAGCACCACTTTCATTAATGTAATCGAACAAAAAGTGCATATGTTAGAAATAAAATGCAAATTACTTTGTCAACTGTAAAAGTAGCTGAGAAGTGTCGTGTAGCAAAGCCACAGTAGCTGCTGCTCCTGCTTTAGTTAACAAGTAGAACGGTGTGTAATTAACGCTAAAACACTTAGACACTTTGGTCAATCGTATAAGCAGCCTCAGCTGTTTAGTATTGCAGTCTTCCTAACTGCAAATGAAGGGCTATGATTTGGTAGAAAAATGTTTATCTGATATAGAAGCAGTGAATATTTTTATTAATGGAGTAAGTTAATTTTTGCTTTTTAGCTTATGATTAAAAAAAAGAACATATTGATTTTACTAATCTTCCAAGCCAGAATAGATATTTTTTGAAAAAAGAAGATAAATAAATTAGTACAGTTTTTGTTGCAAAAAAAAACTAATAGTAATAAACAATGGCTAGTTAGAATCAAATATTGATTTGTCAGATATATTGCTATGTAGTTTTGATTTGGAACTTAATTTTATATATTAGATGTTAGCCGTCTTTCTTTTAAGCATAGCAGCAACAACCTGCTGGAATATCCAGTCCTTATTTTATTTCTGAATGAAAAGCTTTTTTTGTTTATCAGATAAAGATTTTTTCACTAAATACTAGTCTATTTATTTTTTTTATTTCATTTAAATCACTATGGTATGACTTTTTTACTGGTTCGATTCCCTTGTTGGCATTGGTTTCCTCACTTCTTTCTAGAATCTGATACATACACTAGGAATCATGTGAAGGTTGCTAACATCCATGAGTGGAAGTGGTGCTATGGAAATGATTGGATTTGAACTTAACGCATCCATCCAGTATCCACTTTGCAACAGCCACTTCCCTTTGTTTTTGTGATAGCCAATGTACACAATTCTTCTGCTTATACAGGTGACATGTAATGTTCTGTTCATTACACTCCAGGATATACAATAATTCATCTACAACTGGTTCTTTGCTCATGGCAGTTGGAGAGTCTTCAGGCAGTTGCCAATAATTTTACATGTGAGACAATCTATACTTTTGTATTGTTCCAAAACAAACATGAAAACAACACAATTCTGACTGCAGCACATCAAATGGAGAAAATTGCCAGTCTTGCTGTGAAGGATACTATGAGAAATCGCATTGCTCAATGACGTCTTAACTAATATGACCACCTCTCCCACCATCAGTCATTGAAAATACTCTAAAGTGTGTCTTACATCAATATCAATGGTCAAAGGCCGTGTATTAAGGCACTTAAAACATGGATGGATCAATCGATGATAACTTACTTGTAGTGAGCGGCATGTAGCTGACAGGATTGCAAGGAATACCAGCGGCAGCAAATTCTTGCAGCTCTAAATTATGAATATACTTCCTTTCTGGCTTGCTTCCAGCTAGCTTCCAGTCACATGACTGAATTTATAAAAGATTGGACCGACAGCTCTCTTTCTCTCTTTTTCTTTCCTGGATCTTTGACTGACAAAAACTCCACATATCACAGACCTGTCCCCAACTTCTCCCTTGAGACTCAACAGAACTCGCCCAGCCTTTGGGCCCTGGGTTCAACTAAGTCAGAATACAAACAATCCAGCATGGCAACCGAACTTCAATACAGTACATAAATGAACTATTATCTTCCTATGGTGCTGTCTCTAATCTTTTGTGCCCGTTCATAACATGTATGCACGTTTCTACTACAAGCTTAAACACACACATACATGAACTCTCTTCCTCTTTCAACAAGCCTGTCTACTCATTCATCAACATCTCTACACAAGAATAACACTTTCAAAGTTAATCAGTAAAGCTGTTATTTAATGTTAGAATGAGACTTCTTTTCTTTCTATAGGCACAAGGGAAATAACAAGCAGTAGAAATTGGAAGTCATTCACAAAACGTTGAACCATAATGTAAAAGACAAAAACAAAAAAAAGTTGTAATAAAAAGAAATATTTTTGGATGGAATTTTTAATAAATTTCATAATTTTGAGTTTTTAAAATAAAAATTCAATGATTTTATGATTTAAAAATCTATCTCTATTAATGTGCACATTGAGGAGCATTATCCACACTGGTGAACTCTGTGTAAGTAGTTGGCTAGCTATACATGTTGAAATATCCATGAAGGTTTATTAGAAGCAAAGATTTTACAGATGATGCTCTTCCTTGCTCAACTAGTTTTTGTGATCAAATCAGGTCATCAGCGTACACTCAATCAAATCAGTCAGTCAGCTTTTATGGTGGCTAGCATTTGCCAAATCTAAATTTTAAATAGAGCATCACTATGCATTTCTTTGGTCTTCTGCATTTCACTACAGACCAATTAGTCTTCCGTGTGTCATGAGTAAGTTGCTTGAATTTGTGTTAAATAGAAGAATTTTCAACCACCTCAGCAAAAATGACCTACTCAGTGACAAGCAATATGGTTTCCATCCTGCAAGATATACAGCTGATGTACTGACTGTAATTTCACATAGGATCAGTAAATCTATCAACAGGGCTTTCCTCTCTAGAGCAAAAGTTCTTGACAAAACAAACACATTTGATAAGATTTGGCATAAAGGTTCATTTTATAAGATGTCCAGCTATGAAACATCTGGAAATGTTTTCTCAAACATCGAATCCTTTCTCTCCGATAGGGCTATACAAGTAGTCATCAACGGGGAGAAGTCTAAAGCTCAAATTATCAATACTGGTGTGCCTTAAAAATCTATCCTGGACCTAACTCTCTTCTTTATCTTCCTCAATTTCCCAAATCACATTCTAAGTTTATTTCTCAATATCTACACAGATGACACTACCATCAATGGCAACACTTCAAAGGCCAGCAATGACCAAAATCTCTCTGAGTTTCTCTCCTCCGATCTTGAGTATGTGTTGTGATGGGTCAAAAGGTTGCTGGTTAATTTTAACACCTCCAAAACCAAGCTTCTATCTTTTCAACACCAACACTCTGATCCCCACTTAATCCCAATTGATAGAAATGGCTGTTGTCTTAAAAAATCTCCCTGTGTCGATAAACTTCTGGGTCTGACCTTCACTCCTGACCTGAAATGGAAGATTTACACCAAATCTGTCGTCAAGGTCACTGGAAGAATGGTTGCATCATTGTACTGTTCCAGAAAGTATCTCATTTCTGACATAATCCTTTACCTGTACAAGAGGCTAAAATGGAATACTGTTGCCACATCTGGGCGGGAGCTGCTCGGCATGCCCTATTTCCCCTTGATAGAGTTCAAAACTGGCTTAAAGACCTAGTAGGCGATGCGCTTTTCTCTTCCTTGCAACCTCTTTCTCACAGAAGAGACATTGCGAGGCTGTCTCTGCTCTATCATTATTTTCATAGCAAATGCTTGCCTGAGCTTCAATCTATAGTCCCCACCTTGCCAAACTTCCACAAA
The DNA here is from genome assembly GCF_053919585.1 of Euprymna scolopes. NCBI lineage: Eukaryota > Metazoa > Mollusca > Cephalopoda > Sepiida > Sepiolidae > Euprymna > Euprymna scolopes. The sequence goes on along the minus strand of NC_136495.1, from coordinate 54,363,982 downwards.
AAATCACCTGTCTAGCTACAGCCACTATCAACAATTTCCCCCACTCCTTTTCAATGCATAAATCTAAATACAAATTTCATGAACAAAGATTCTTTCTTAGAACTGCTTTCCTGTGGAACTCTGTTCTGCTGGCCTGCTTTCCAGCTGACTACAACATGGTCATCTTCAAGTTTAATATAAACAAGTTCTTGTTGATCCGTCCCCTTAAATAATCAAATTCTATCCAATTTCCACAACTAATAATCACTACGTTGTTGTCTCAGTGACCACCATACACTATTAACCCTTTATTCTCAAGTGGCCTTCGGGCCTTGATAAGTGGTGACACCTTTGTAAAAAAAAACATCAAACAAAAAACACCTGATGAGAGCATATTCCATATACACTCTCTGGGTAGACTGCCAGTTGGTTTAGAACTGCTTATGAGTGTCTGCAGCTAACCACCATATTTGAGGGGCATTTCCCTAGCCACTGCCTAGGAACCGAATGAATGAGAGATAATCCCTCCACACTCGTAAATCATTGAAATTTCAAAGAAAATATAGTTCTCTCAACAAGTATATTATCAATGATTCAAACTGTAGGTAGTACCGCCTGTTGAAATAATAAAACCCGCTTAAAACATTTCATTATGATAATAAAGGGTATTTCTTTCTTTATTTTTTTAGAGATAACAAACTTTAAATTAAAATAAATCCCAGAAAAGTATTTGCATGATACAAATATGTGGTCTATTCCAAAGATTAATTTTTGGCATTTATAATTTATATACAATTTTGGGCATATGCCCCTGCATCTCACACATATATGGCATAATCTAGAGGTCCAATTTTCGCAAATTTTGCGTATTAAATTAAGCTGTATTTTGATAATAACACAACAAATGTTGTCTTCCAAGTAGTCTATTGTGTCTGGTGTATCAGCATAGACATGGGACTTTACATATCCCAAAGGAAAATTATCTAATGGGGGTTAATTCGTATGAACGAGGTGGCCAATTGATAGGTTCATTTTGAGAAATTATTTGTTTATATTTTCTTTTTTTTTACATAGGCATCACCACTTATCAAGGCCAAGAGGCCACGGGTTAATGAATGTACAGTAGAAATTGGACAATATAGTAATCGTTAGTAATGGAAATTCAGTAAATTTGTTAACAAGTGGAACGGCTCATTAAGAACTTGTTTACGTTAGACTTGAAGACAACCATATTATAGTCAGCTGGAAAGCAGGAAAATGGAAGACAATTCCACAGGCGTGCAGTTCTAAGAAAGAAGCTTTGTTCATGGAATCTACATTTAGGTTTAGGCACAGATAAAGAGTGGGGGAATTATTGATAGTGTTTTCAGCTAGACAAGTGTTTCTTGTGAAAGTTTGGCGAGGGGACACCATAGATTGAAGCTCAGTTGAACACTTTCCATGAAAATAACGATACAGCAGAGACAAACTCGCAACATCTCTTCTGTGAGATAGAGGTTGCAGGGAAGAGAAAAGGACATCTCCTACGAGGCTACAAAGTCTATTTTGAACTCTATCAAGGCGGGACATGTTCTTTCTAGCAGCTCCTGCCCAGATGTAGCAATAGTATTCCATCCTTGGATGTACCTGGCTCTTATATATACAGAGAATTGAAAGAGCAGTGAGATATCTACTGGATCGATAGAAGGATCCCACCATTTTTCCAGCAGCCTTGGCAACAGATTTGATGTACGAGTTCCATTTAAGATCAGGAGTAAAGATCAAGCCCAGAAGTTTGTCAAAACTTGAGGCTTCCTCAAGAAGCGAGCCATTCATTTCAATTGATGCCAGATGTGGATCAGAACGTTGATGATGTAAAGAGAGAAGCTTGGTTTTAGATGCATTAAAAGTAACCAGCCACTCCTGTCGCCATTGTAGCACATGCTCAAGATCAGAGGAGAGAGAATTGGAAAGAACTTAGTCGTTTACTGTCTTAGATATGCTACCATAAATGGTAGTGTCATCAGCATAAATGTCTACAAATGATGTAAGGATGTGATTTGGAAGATCATTAATGTAGATCAGGAAAAGAGTTGGACCCAGGATGGACCCCTGAGGGACTTCAGCATTAATACTGTGAGCTTCTGATTTCTACCCATCAACTACTACTCTTATGAACCTATCAGAAAGAAATGATTTAATAATTGAGAAGACATTTCCAGCTATACCATAGCTAGAGATCTTGTGAAGTAAACCTTTATGCCATACCCTATCAAAGGCCTAAGATATATCAAGAGCAATTGCCCTAGAAAGGTTGCCTCCATTGAGAGATTCGCTAATCCTATGAGATATAACTGTAAGCACATCTGCTGTAGATCTAGCAGACCGGAAACCATATTGTGTGTCACTAAGAAGGTTATTTTTGCTGAGATGGTTGATTACTTCTCTATTTAACATAGATTCCAGCAACTTATTTGCACAATTTACAACACTTCTCAGATGTCAGTCTCTTCATGATGAATTGCCAAACCAAGCTAATTTCAAAACAACTGATAGTTGCCAAATCTGCAATTAAAGAAAACAGAGTTGTCAATTTAAAGTTTGCTGCCTCTAAAAAATACCCCATATATATATATATATATATATATATATATATATATATATATACTTGTATGTAATATACTGAGTTCATGTAATCCAGTAAATTTTCATATACCAATAAGTTTTAAGCCAAAAAGAGATGACTTAAAAAGTAAGCTACAAAATTATATTTCATAATTGAGCATTAATATACTGTGTATGCAAAATCAAGACTTCAAAAAAGGTGTTGATAGCAACAAAAAGTGTATTTCATTTTAAGTTACAATTGTTTTCATGCCCGGTCGACCATTTCAAACATTATATCGTTTGAAAATTTAAAAAAAAACAGCATTTCTTCAGACTTTATGAATAAAAACACTCTTGATAATAGAACATTGTTTGAAGAGAAAGAAAAAAAAGAAAGAAAAAATTCCCTTAACGGGAAAAGCATGTGAGAAACATTTACCCTTGAGGTAACCTCCACGGAAAGCCCATTAAAATATTAAGGCCATTATCGGATAGGCAAGGAATGAGATCATCTGCATTCAAAACAAGTGCAGTAAGCCAAAAAATAAGATAGAACGCACAAAACAGTTCCACCAGGTCCTAGAGACAAACAGATACCCCAGTACTGTCATTAAACACCTCTGGAACATGAGAAAACGTGTAAGAAGCTTCCCCACCAATACCTGCTTCCTTAAAATGCCCCATATCAGCGACAAGATTACAACAGCTATCCGCAGGGCTATCAGAAGGGAGGGTCTCAATATGCAGCTAGCCCACTCTGGACCATCCCTTAGACAGAAGCTTTCTAAACGCAAGCACAACGAGGACCCACTACCATGCACAGTGACAAATTGCCCAGTATACCCTACAACCATCTGCCACTGCACACACGTAGTCTACAAACTAGAATGCTCTGCCTGTGGAAAATTCTACGTGGGCAGCACCATGAGACCCCTACACATAAGAATCAAGGAACACACACAAACACAAGCATCATCATTCCACAAACACCTCAACACTTGCAGAAACACTAATATATCTATTAAAGTCGATATTTTAACCACAGAACGCAATATTGGGAATCTTCACATAAAGGAATCATTACTAATATCCAAATTACGGCCAGAACTCAACAACAGACTGGAGCTTGGCTCATCATTCATTATATAATTTTACATACGGCTCCCACCATAGACTTACCATTACAACCCTAACCCTTAGAACAGGTACACCACCGCTCATACACCAACTCACTGTCCAGACAGGGCCTTACTACAAGCCCCCTCCCATATAAATTATATATAAAAAATAAAAGAAACTTAATAAATATATAAAACAGAAATAATAAAAAATAGTTAACTGAAGTAACATAAATCAATTTTAAAAAAAAACTTTTGATTTAAGCTAACCCACCTATTCAAACCCAAATAAACACTAACAATAAACACAAATAAATTAATAAACAATAATAATAAAGAATAAAATAAAAAAAATGTCTCATCTTTTACCACTTATAGTTTTATTAAAATAAATAAATTAACAATTCCCAAGGAATGTCAATCCAGTGCCCCCTTTCCACCTATCTTCCTATTCTTAACAACCGCACCCCTAACCTAAACACCCCAACTGCCAGTGCCCCATCCCGTACTCCCTCCCTCCTCTCTCACATCCCACTTCTACTTCTCTCCTTCAAAAGCTAACCTGCACCAGCTTACTAGCGACTAGTGACCTAGATACACCAAGTCATTCCACCTAATACATAGCAGCAGGAAAAAAATAAATAAATAAAAATAATAATAATAAAGACAACAAAATAGACAGAGAATATACAAAATTTTAAAAAAGCTTACGCTAAAGCAACAAGTTATAAACTAAAAAAAATAATAAATAAATAAAAATATATATATATACAAAAAAATTTTATAAAAAAAGAAACAAAAATATATGTTAATTACCTAATCAGGCCATACATAAATCCCCTCCCTACATTTGCTCCGAGGCTTCACACAGCTATTCAATTTCTGCTCCATCATCTAGCATGCTTTGAATCGATCTGTCACGTCTACCATTTGAAAAGGGAATTTTTTCCGAAATTATTATGGATATTGTCGCTGACATAACAAGTAAGACATTTGTATTTAATACAACTGAATAAATATATGTATATATAAACATATGTGTATGTACTTATTTCACCAACACCAACTATATCTCATTCCTCGCATAGTGATAGCCTTCTAAATCTCTACTACATAAATATTAATATATCACCTAATTTTCGTATCCTTATTTAAGAACAAAGTCATAAGAAGTTTCCACAAAAAACCCTTAGCCATTTAAAAAAATTTTTATATATCCCATTCGTTGAGTTCCTAAATTAGATTTCACTATTTCACATAATTAATTTTTTTAAAAAGAATTTTTTAATTTTTATTTCTATATTTATAATATGGCCATAACAACCTTGCATTAATGTTACGGTTAATTTTAGTGGCAAGTAATGTTTACAAATTATTGTTATTTTAGAGAGCTGCGTAATGGGAAAATATAAAAGTATTTGCAGCTTCTCTTCTAATTTTCGGGTTTTAATCATATCAAATCACACTTCATTTCCTTTTGACGGATTGATTGTTGCTATTTCTTCTGATGAGTTAAGGGCATAATAGATTCACTGATTGGTATAATAATTAAGTGATCGATTTTGCACTACGAAACAGATACTGTTAAGAATTGTATAAGTCAACTGAAAGGAATAAATTATAAGATGGTCAACATCATGAATTTTGGAATATAACTTTTTGTCATTTATTCTATATATATGTATTCAATCCTGGCTTGAGGCAGTTGCCTGTCTAGCCGCACTGATGAGCTGTGAAACAGCAAAACAGTACTGTATGTGGATGACTATATATATATATATATATATATATATATATATATATATATATATGAGCTCTACTCATGAAGCACTGTTGAAGCAAATAATGGAAAATATATATTATTTTATATTATTATGTTCATGTGCATGAAATAATAATCTTCTATATACCTATAAAGTTGAGTTTTTTCTTGCTCTGACATTGATATTAAAAGCCTACTTTATCTATTAAAAAATTATTAAAACAAACTTCTTAATATACTCAGTCATAGATATGCAAGCGACTTCATGAAGGTTAACTAATTTGCATATTCCTTTGAAAAACGAGCTTTAATTAATTATTTATTTTTTTATGGTTTCTTATTAGATAATTGGTTTCATTTAATAGTTATGCTTACTTCTTATTAGGCATAGTTTCTAAATCGTGCATAATTAGGTAGAATTTAGGACGAAAACGTTCTAACACATTGACATGCTCATATAAAAGTGACTTTTTCAGTGTGTGTGCAAAACGTCTCTATCAAACTCCTCTCTGAATATTGAGTCTACAGATTTGAAACTCGATCTGTAGGGTATTTAGACCTCGAGAACACTTTCCATTTGGTTTTTAGCTGTGAAAATAGCTGCTAAAGGGTCAAAATTGAAAAGAAAAAAAAAAGCAGTTGACCTTAAGAGGAGTAAATCCACTAACTTCTGAGCATGCATACATATATATTTTTGGCTTGAAGTTGATAGTTCAGACGGTAACGACAAAGGTTGGAGCATTGAAGGTTTTGGTTTCGATTCCAGTACCAAGTTCACTTTTTATTAACTTTTGAAATCATTACTATATATATTAGGTACAATATAATAATCAATATAGAATTTGCTGTATTGTTGAGATGAGGTGTTTTCATTTATTGAGATTGTCGGACTGACTTTCTCATCTTGGTTGTTATAGTCACCACGTTTCGGCCGTTTTGCCCTCCGGCCTTCATCAGGTGTTTTGTCTCGAACTCAACCCTTTATTATTATTACAGGGGTACCATGCTGATTCTCTGTTTTGAATGTTACTTTTCACCGCCTTCGTTCTGGGTTGAACTCAGCACCTTTGGGTAACTGTAAACTTTGATACAACGTCTAGGACCACTCGGCCATATGTTACTAGGACAATTCTTAGTTGGTTTTTGTTAATGTTAAACATATGTTGTTATTCAAGGTTTTCTCTCTCTATTAGAGGTGTCCAAATTGCATTCAGAATTTGCTTTATAATAATAGACACAAAATCTGGATGAATTAAAATACTATATTTTATTTTAGCAACACTGGGTGGCCTACTAGTTTATATATATATATATATATATATATATATATATATATATATATATATATATCACCCCCCCCACACACACACATACACACGAGGGCGAGGTGTATCTTTATTTCCTGCAGAATCTTTCCTTTTTAAAATGAGTTTTGCAAATGACATCGCAGTATTAACAAAAGTTACAAGGACATCTTTAAATTGACCAGGAGAAACAATTATTATGAGTGTGTTGCAGGACCGGGGGTGGGGGTATGAAGTGTCTGACTTCCGGTGTGTATATGGAGGGGGTGAGGAACAGATACTTATGTAGTTGTTTTCAGAATGTATCATGCTAACATCCCACCCATTCCTAATTTGCTGAAATAAGAAATTCTACTTCACTTATCACATTTTGTCATGTGAACCGTCCTTGCGTTTTTTCGTAGTAGTAGTAGTAGTAGTATGACTACCTCTTAAGGTAATTTTCCAATGGACTAACCTACACAAAATCTCTTCAATGAATTCACCAACAAAAACAAATTATTTACTTTCTTGCCAAGAAGTTAGACACAAGGTCAAGTATGATTTTGAAAAGCCAGCACAGTTGAGTAAATGCACTCTGGCCTACAAAAATGCCTGAGTAACCCTGTCAGCATTCACCGGTAAGGGCACCTCAGGCTAATAACAATGTATTAATTCCTTTTCAAGGAGGACAGTGAAACAACAACTTGAGGATTAATAACAAATGTTTGAGACTAGCCTTATTTAAGAGGACGGCTCAGCTAGAAATTGTTAACACTGGACTTGAAAATGGCAATGTTATAATCGGCTAGAAAGCAGCCTCATGGTATTGTACTCCACAAATAATTTTTTGGAAAGGAACTTTACTTATGGAAGTTTTTTTTTAGTTTTAGGTACATGGAGAGAGAAAGGAAGATTACTTACAGTGGGTGTAGCTAAACGAGTTTTTGTTGTGGATGTTTTACTGGAAGAACCATAGACTGGAGCTCAGCTAAGCACCTACCATGAAAATAACCATAAGGTTCAGAAAGCAACTCTTCTTCTGTGTGAAAGAAGCTGTAGGAAAAAGATGAGGATATTCTCCACTAGATTTCGAAGTAGGTTTTGTACCTGTCAAGGCAGGAAAGCTAGCTTTTAACCGCAGCTCCCCAGTAGGACATATTTGACTCTTGTCAGGAGGGAGATACCTTTTGGGGTGATCAAATAATCCAACCATTGTTGCAGAAACCTTAGCAACAGATTTGATGTAAGTCACCCATTTTAGGTTTGGAGTAAAGGTTAGTCTTAGAAGCTTATCAAAGGAAGGAGCTTCTTCAAAGAGAGAACCATTCATTTCAATTGAGAGTAATTGAGGATCAGACCGTTGGTGGTGAAATGGGAGAAGTTTATGTTGAGATGTTTTAGAAGTAATCAATTACCTTTTTTCCTATTGGACGACATGCTTGCAGTCAGAAGCGAGAGAAACAAATCTTGGAAGTGTTGCCAAGGTTGAGTGCAGAATAGATCCCTGATGCATGTCGACATTCATGCGCTTCAAACTTCTGCTCATCATCAACAACAATTTTCATAGATGTATTAAAGAGTAAGGATTTGATGGTTGAAGACATTTCTGGATATTCCATAGCTTGCTAGTTTGTGAAACAAGCCTTTGTGCTAATCTAGTTCTTTCTAAGTTTTCGTCTATCACTCTTATCCTTTCTCACTCTGCTTGTTTGACCCCCCGCCCCTGCACTCCTATTCGATATGCCATCTATCACCCTTGCTTCCACCACTCACTGTTTATTAACAGTCAAAGGTAATAAAGAAAGGAAAGATCAATAGATTGGAAGAGTCCATTATAAAAAAGGGGGAATATCATCAGGAATAGTAATATTATTTAACTCGTACTTGGAAAAGGAAGAGAGATATTGCAAGTAGAAAGAGATTGATTTTGGATTTTGTTTTATCCATTTCAATTAAAACTGATTGTGCACTTTTCTTTATTCAAGCAGTCTAACGCAAACTCAATAGGTTACCCATTTTTCTAGTATAATCTAACATATAACAATATTTTGTGAGATTTTAAAAAGTTGAACCTGGTTAATAATTAAGTTGGCATATCAAACTTTGATTCTAACTAGATAATTTTCATTTGTTTATGTTATACCGTGTTATTGTCACTATAATATAATACTTCACTGCATTTTATTTTAAAAAATGTAGTCCAACCAGAATAAATGGTAAAATGGAAACATTTTTCAGTTACGACCGAAAAAAAATCAAAATCGGCAAGGGGAACAACTCACATTTTTAATCAAAGAATATGAAAATAGTTGTCTCCCTTACAAATACAATTTTCTTTTTCTGTATAAGTTTTAAAAATGTGCAAACAAATAAAAATTTAAAACTAAAATTGACTTCACCACGACATCCAAAACAGATAGGTATATCTTGCAAAAAAAAAAAAAAAAAAGAAAGAAAGAAAGAAAGAAAGAAAAGGAAATTATAATTTTGTTAGAGGCCATTTTTAGTTTCTGACATTGTCTTGTGTTGAACCTGTCCTCCACGCTAATTCTGAATAATAGAGTTCCAAAACTTTTATGTGAGTTATAAACAATGTGAAAAATGAAACTTTGTATGAAAATAAGAAATCGAAATCTCTTCTCCCTCGAGCAACGTGACCAAACCATTAAGGTCTCCTGTTTTGCACACATCTCCTCTATTTTATATGCTGGCATGTGTTGAACAGCTTAAAGAAAGTGACTTCTAAAATAACTTGGCTCTGTCCAGGTCATTATTTATCCCTCTTCCTCTCAAATCCATTTTTATCACCCCACCATGTTTTCCTTTACTTTCCCCTCTGAACCTACTACCTCAACTGTTCTACAGCTACTAACCCAAATATCTCATCTATTCTTTCAACATGGTCATACCATCGAAATTAATCTATTCATCATCCATTATCCTCTTTTACACACATATCCCTATACTTTTCAGACATAAAGTCATTAGATTTAAGCCTTTTTTAAGACTAACATTATATATCAATCGTATTATTATAATATCATTTCTTTCCATGCAACACATGTCCTCAACTCTCACTGACAAGAACAGCCAAGATGATAAGAGTAGTCCAAATAATAAAAATACTCATTCTCTCCACGGCCAGAGAATGCAAAAAAAAAAAAAAAAAAATTCTGTATCGGCTACAAATGGTTTTACATTGTTTATGTTATACATTATGAAATGAGGAATCGTGTCCATTTAAAATCCAGTAAGTATTATGCATGTAAAATTGAGAAAAGGATACTTGAAATTGGTCAGCATTATGTGAATAAGCTAAATCAAACAAAATGGCCACCAAATTTGATCTGATGTCGTGTTTATCTAAAAACGAAATTCTAATTTTAATTTGGTATGATTCCTTATTTAATTAATATTTATTAATAATAATAATAATAATAATAATAATAATAATAATAATAATAATAATAATAATAATAATACAAGTATTTAACAAAAACATAAAATCATTTTTAATAACTATCCAGAATTTTTCTCATGTTCTACTCCGACTGCAATATTTATGCTTACCAATCCCTATCTAAAACAATTCTGAAATGTTTTTATAAAATGACAAAATATAAACAATGCGAATTACTGATTTGTGTTTATCAACAAAGTTTTTTGTATGCGTGAATTTGTTCGTTTCTTACGTAAGTTTTATTTTTTGTATAAAGTTTGATTGTTTTCCTTTGTTTTGACAGGCGAGAAAAGGGCAAGTCTCTGTGTGTGTGTGTGTGTGTGTGTGTGTGTGTGTGTGTGTGTGTGTGTGTGTGTAATTTTCCTGTGTTCATTTTGTCAATATGTGTATATGAATGTGCTATCATATGTAAGTTATATGACTATAATCTCATTAACGCACTACCCCTATAAGATCACTGAAGTTAAGCAATATTAAACCCAGCCAGTATTTAAATGAGTGACCATTTGAGAAGTACAGCTGCTGTACGTAACAAAAATATCTTTAAAGAAAATGAATCTACAAATCAATTGTACAACAAAAAATTAATCTACAAATCAATTGTACAACAACAACAAAAAAATAATCTACAAATCAATTGTACAACAACAAAAAAAATAATCTACAAATCAATTGTACAACAAAAAAAAAAAAAATCTACAAATCAATTGTACAACAAAAAAAAATAATCTACAAATCAATTGTACAACAAAAAAAAATAATCTACAAATCAATTGTACAACAACAACAAAAATAATCTACAAATCAATTGTACAACAACAAAAAAAATAATCTACAAATCAATTGTACAACAACAACAAAAAAATAATCTACAAATCAATTGTACAACAACAAAAAAAAAATAATCTACAAATCAATTGTACAACAACAAAAAAATAATCTACAAATCAATTGTACAACAACAACAAAAAATAATCTACAAATCAATTGTACAACAACAAAAAAATAATCTACAAATCAATTGTACAACAACAAAAAAAATAATCTACAAATCAATTGTACAACAACAACAAAAAAAAATCTACAAATCAATTGTGCAACAACAAAAAAAATAATCTACAAATCAATTGTACAACAACAACAAAAAATAATCTACAAATCAATTGTACAACAACAACAAAAAAAATAATCTACAAATCAATTGTACAACAAAAACCTGTCAGACTTTGACATAAAATGGTTGGTATGCCATAATACTCAACTGCTCCTTCCCTACCCCCTCTCTTTCTCTCCCCCTCTCTTTTCCATTTCTCCCCCCCATCTTTCCTCCTAACATTTTCCCCCCTCTTCTTTCTTTCTGCTCACCTCCCCCCACTCCATCAGTCAATAAAATGGTAAACTTATAATAATTCAACAATAGTTAACATGCCTTTAAAAGAAAACTGGCGTGAGAGAAAGGAGAAAATGGTTCTTGGGTGTTTACTTTCATCAGCCTTGTAACTCTTGCTTCCCCCATATTTTATCTTTTAGTCCTCACATTCCATAGAACGTGTTTCTGACAAAAGGGGAAGAAATGCTGTTTTCTGGTTTGGCTATTGTCCTTTATCCTTAAATGGCTTTTAGAACTTGATAAGTTGTGACTAGGGCTATGACAACAGCATATTCTTTTCCTTGTTTTGATTCTCAGGTATATATCCATTGATATCTTATATGTTTTTTATGTAGAGTGATGTGGTTCTCGGTTGATTAACTGTGTCTAACTGTGTCGTATATATTACTCGAGAGTAAAAACAATGAAAAGAATATGCTGTTGTCCTAGCCCTAGTTATGACTCATTAGTAAATAAAAAAAAAAACAACAACAAAAAAATCAATAATTAATCATATGTAAGTTGAGATTATTTTTCTTCCCCACCACTATTCACTTGATATACTAGAAGAGGAGACATCTGCCGAAGAATGTCGGTTGTTTTGTTTCTGCTGTTTAACACCTTGACTCTCTATATGAATCCCTTTTTGTAGAAAATGCTGGGATCTCAAGAGTTTGTTGACTTTTAGTGGGAAAATCATTTTCAGTTTAAAATATATTTTTGTCTATTTTGCATTATTAAAATATATTTTTGTCTATTTTGCATTATTAAAATATATTTTTGTCTACTTTGCATTATTAAAATATATTTTTGTCTACTTTGCATTATTAAAATATATTTTTGTCTACTTTGCATTATTAAAATATATTTTTGTCTACTTTGCATTATTAAAATATATTTTTGTCTATTTTGCATTATTAAAATATATTTTTGTCTATTTTGCATTATTAAAATATATTTTTGTCTACTTTGCATTATTAAAATATATTTTTGTCTATTTTGCATTATTAAAATATATTTTTGTCTACTTTGCATTATTAAAATATATTTTTGTCTACTTTGCATTATTAAAATATATTTTTGTCTATTTTGCATTATTAAAATATATTTTTGTCTACTTTGCATTATTAAAATATATTTTTGTCTACTTTGCATTATTAAAATATATTTTTGTCTACTTTGCATTATTAAAATATATAGGGAAAAAAACCTTAGGGAAACAAGTGTTGATTGACTCACATTTTGTATAAGAATAGATTTATTTCATTCTTGTTTTGTACCCAATTATTTTACACTCGTCATTAACTGACTTTTTTTTTTCATTGCAGCTGTTGTCTCTGAAATTCAGATCCAAAAATATCTTTTCACTCTTGACAAAAGGAGAAAAAAAAATCATTTTGGTCTGATTGTCAGTCATGTGTTGCCATGCTGAAAATATTCGCTTATCTTTTTACAAAGATTGCGTGAATCTCGTTTTGATGCTGTCATGTCAAGACAGAACTTTCCTTTTTTTCCTTCTTTTCTTTTCTTTTCTTTTTTTTTAAATCTCAGCAAATGCCTTCATTTGAGTTTTTTGGAATAAAAAAGTTTTTCTCATTTTTTTTTTCTTGTAAAATGTCAGATGTAACTGTAATGTGTTCCGCTTTTTAATGAGAGATCAATTCTACGCTTCCCCCCCTCTTCCTCCCTCTCCATCTCATGTGTTAATAAAAAAAAAATTGAAATCTTTTCGTTTTTTATACAAAAGTTGTCAAAAATGATGTTTTCCTTTTTCTTTTTCTCTCAATTTTTTTTTGCCTATCTCTCTTTCTGTTCACTTTTTCATTACTGTTTCTCTCTCTCTCTCTCTCTCTCTCTCTCTATATATATATATATATATATATATATATATATATATATATATATATATATATATATCATGGTCATACAAGCTACCAATTTACACCAATAAACAGTCCTAGACTATTTATTGTGATCTATGCTCACTAGACACTGGCTGGCAATGACATTGATTTCAGATTTCCCTCTATCTATTCTTTCATCCTCTTTCCCCCCCCCCTCTCTTTTAGTTTATTTTATTTTTCCTTTTCTTTTTTATTCAGTTTTTCTTTTGCTTTGTTTCCCCTCTTCCTTTTTTCCAGTTTCTTCTTCTTCTTCTTCTTCTTCTTATTATTATTATTATTATTATTATTATTATTATTATTATTATCTATATATTAATACAATAGCGTGTGTGTTCTTTTGTGTGTTACGCTTTCCGGCAAATTTGATTGGTTGAGATTTAATTGTGGAATAGACATGTAATTTCGGAATACACATTTACGAACACTCCAGGTTGCATTCGATTAGTGTCTTCTCACCACTATATTTGTTTTTAATTCTATAAAATTTAGGGTTTTATCTTTCAAAAGTTGTTAAGAAATAATTGATTTTAAGTTATTCCGTAGTAAAAAAACGATAACCTAAGTCTCTCGGCCGGCGGGGACAAAAATTAAACAGTTATTTGTTGTTTTATTATTTATTTTTTTTTTTACATTTGTTTATTGAGAGAGAGTGAGAGAGAGAGAGAGAGAGAGACGTTGATGCTTTCATTAATTAAAATATTATTGCTACTACTACGACATTTACATGTAAACAAAAGCCAAGATGCATATCTGTTATGAAACCTCAAACTTCATGAAAAGCGACACGTTATTAGTGAAACGAAACTGGTTTTGTACCATAAAATATTTTTATAAAAACATTAAATCTAAAATATATATATGTATATATATATTAAATGACAGTTCCTTTTTCTAAATGAATTATCTTTATTACAACATTGTTTTAACTAAAATAGTTTCATGAAAAACTGTTTTTGGTATATAAAATATTTAAACTATATATTAATACGATAGCGTGTGTGTTATTTTCTGTGTCACATTGGTTTTTTTTTCTGAGTCTTAATTGTTATGCCTTTCCATTTCTTGTAATAAATAATTTTACCAAGAATTCTTCATAAGTTTTGGTTTCAGTTTCGATTATAGCTGAAGGAACTCAAGTTATATATACATATATTTTTTTTCTTCGTAAGTTTTGGTTTTGGTTTCGATTCAAGCTGATGCACACAAGCCATATGGATATATTTTTATTTTTGAAATCACAAGTTCATAATATATAAGAATGGGTCAAAAATTGACCCTTATAGTAATATATACGAAATCTGTATAAATTAATATATTATATTTAAGCATATTTTACAACCAGGCTATGCCGGGCGTCCCTACTAGCTTAGATATATACTTTTGCACTTTTAAAAAAAGAACAACAATAATATATACCATTCGGTACGGACCCGACCATGGAAGATAATAAAAATAAACATGAATTTATAAGACCAAAAAACTTCAACCTTGATCACCCTTCAGGGCCTGTGGTGCAGTTGATAGAGACGTTGAATCTCTACGGTTCCAGGTGAGCATTGTCTGAAGATAGCGGTTTCAATCCTACCCAAAGCCAGCCAGAGGCTTACTTGGCCAAAACGTGGTAAGACGACAACAACTACGGAAGGCAGTAATTGCTATGGATGTAGTCAGGAGATTCAGAGTTCCTATCCGTCACGGTTACCACCTGACGAAGGCCAGAGGAATAGTTGGCCGAAACGTTGTGAAACAACTAAAGAAAAAGATGAGGATAATGGTCCGCAATAAATAAAATTAATAAAAACAATACTCATCTCAATAATGAATTCCAATCAAAATGATATAATATCAGGGTGTCTCCATTTACGCTGAACATCCACAAAAATGCCAACATCAATATATTACATATAAAAGAGTGTGCTGTGGAATTTCCACAGGTCCTGCTAGTTATTATTATTATTTCTTTCTTTTTTATACCTTTTGTTTTTGTTCATTATTTCTAAAGGAAATTGTAAAATATGATTAGAAACCTAAAATGTTCATTCTTTTTCTTTTTCCAGGCTTCATGTGTCAACAACGGCCGTTTGGATTTTAATAGTTTTTTTTACCTTAGCTGTTACTATGGCAACCACAGGTGAGTTGTTTTTCATATATTTCCTTTGCAATAATCAGAGTTGATGAAACGTTCATTCTATTGGCCTTAATTGGTAAGAAAAAAAAAAAGAGTTACCCATAGCTTGATTATAAGGACAAACTCATCCTTTACAAGTTAAAGCAATTTTATCCATATACAATTTCACCAACAGACAGCCAGGAATGAAGAAAAATGTTATATTGCCAGAAATATAAAAGTATGATGTGTCGACAGGCATACATATATCTGTATCATATGTTGGATCTTGAGTGCAATTATCTTGCACACGTTTAATGTTTGTTTTGGGCAACAAGAGTACATAACCGTCTCTTCAGTTTGATGCTCAAAACTCCATATGCGACAGTTAAGTCGACTTGTTTTCCACACAGTGTTTTGATTAAATAATGTACTAATTACTAAGGCTATGACGAGAATATTCTTATCATTGTTTTGACTCTCGAATATACATCCAACACAGTTAGACAATCAAGAACCACATCACTCTATCTAAAAATATATAAGATATTAACTGATATATACTCAAGAGTCAAAATAATGAAAAGAATATGCTGTTATCATAGCCCTACTAATTACTATGCACGTAATAACAAACTTGTGCCAAAAAAAAAAATCATATTATTTTAATTCTTTGGACTACTGTTCTCATCTTGAATGTTATTGTCACAATGCCGACCCATGGCATAGTGAATAAAGTACTTGATAAAATTCAGTTGTGCAGTTACATACTTTTGAAGTTTGATGGTTCAATTCTCAGTGTGGGTGACACTCAAAATACAATTGTTAATTACTTAGGACTTCTACCCAGTCATGGCTGATGGAACAAGAACCTGCTACCCCCGTGGATTAAAAAAAGGGTTCCCTTTAAAATTCCATGCAGAATCCTGAGTTTCACTGAAAGATTTCCGAGTTCGACAAGATACACCTGAAGAAAATTGGAGATTATATTGACCGAAACGTTTGTGAAAATAGCACTCAAGGTGAGAACAGTAGTCTAAATAAATCCAAATAATACGAATAATCAATGCTCACCTAAAAATTTCAGAAATGTAGAATATATTGTAAACACCTGATTTCTGATATAGAGAAAAAGAATGACAAAGTTGATCTCTATAAAAATAAATTTTTATTGACAAGAAACAACAAATTTGGATAAAGTGCTGAATATCGAGTCGCTTGTAAGAAACGACCTGCTAGCCCTGAAAAGAAGAAATGTCTTTGGCATGAAGAATGGCTTATAGTAATCAGTGTAACAGTAACTGGATAAGTCTGAATTTGTTGCTGACGGTGAGGTAAAAATGTTTGCAAAAAGGAGGATTCCTGGAAGATTATGGGATATTTTTTTAGGCTAATCTAACACTTATTATGACGTTTCTTAATTTTTTAGATGAGGACCCGTGGCGCAGTGGTTAGAGTACTTGGAAAAATCAATTGTAAAAGTGGTATTCTCCTGAAGGTTGAAGGTTCAATCCTCAGTGTGGGCGACCGAAAAATACAATTGCGAATTACTTAGGACATCTATCCAGTCATGGCTGACGGAACAAGAGCACGCTACTCCTGTAAAGTAAATAAAAGGTTCCGCTCGAAGCTCCGTCCAAATTCCCGAGTTCGACAGAAACATTCCCGAGTTTGACAAGATACACCTGAAGAAGGTCGGAGGTTACATCGACCGAAACATTGTGAAAATTATACACAAGATGAGAACAGTAGTCCGATGAATAATAATACTAACAATTATTATTTGTTAATTTTTGACTTTAAAATATTATTCTTATTTTATTTGTTTTTTTTTTTTTGTTTTTTTTGTTTTTTAGCTCTTTACATCAAGTGGCTTCATGCTTTGTCTGGAGTGATTTCCATAAAAAAAAAAATAGACTTATGTATTAATATAGTTGGCTCATAACGTATGGAACCAATATTCCAACATTTATTTAAAAAAAAGTGTGAATATCTATATTTTCTGAACTTTTGATTGGCTGAAATAAAATTTCTGTATTAATGTTCTTATCCAATCAACAGTTGACATTTTTTACAAAACTTATTCATTTGAACACAGTTCACAATAAAATGACAAAAATCTTTTTTAAAATATTTAAGAACGAAAATCCATTGATTCAATGTTTTATTGTTATATTTTGAATGTGTTAATGCCCATTTTACATGCTGGCATGTGTTGGACAGCTTTTAGAAATTTACTTCCAAACCAGACTATCTCTGGCCAGGTCTTTATTTATCCCTCTTTATCTCAACTCCATTCTTACCACTTCTTCTGATGTTTTGTTTTACCTTCCTCTGTGAACTAAACCTGCTATCAACTGTTTTACATCTACTACTCTAAGAACTCTGATCGATTATTTCAACATGACCGTGCCATCAAAATATCCTCTTCTGCATCTCCTTATACTGTCAACATTTAATCATTCCTTTTGTCATCATAAGATCTAAGCCTCTCTTTAAGACTCATATTACAGATTCATCAGATCATTCTAATATTTCTCTCCATGCAACACATGCCCTCAAGCCTCACTGACCAAGTTTCACTTTCATGTATCATATACCCGCGCTGTTGAGGAAAGTAAGCTTTATTTAACTGCTGTTCTTTGTATGACCTAATTTTCAAAACTGTTTAAAAAATTTTACATTTTTTTTTCTTTTTGTTCTTTTCAGATGAAGAAACCGATTCCGTGGATCCAATTCCCAAGAAATTGGTTTGCTATTATCTCCCTCGAGCTGAGCTTCTAAGCGTCACCGATATCGATCCACACTTATGTACACACCTCGTGTTTGCCTTTGCAAAAATAGAGGACAGCAAATTGACGGAGAATTCACCAGCAGACTTGAAACTTTATGGCAAGATGACTGGCTTGAAGTATGTCAATCCGAAATTGAAGATTCTCCTTTCCATACAGCACGGATTTCCGGCTTTGGTAAATTCCGATGAAATTGTCCAAGAAAAGTAAGTTGATTTCACCACTTGTTCTTTTTTAGCACGGATTCTTTTTGTTTACTTGTTTTTTTTTTGTGATATAATGGATGCCAACTCAGACTATGGCATTTACTAAGTAGTCTTCAAATACGGTTGAATTCACTTATAACAATGTGTTGGTGCAGATAGGCATGAACCTGCATTTGTGTTTATACACGGCACAAGCCATGATTGTTATTTTATTGATTTCAATGCTGGTTGCAACACCAATCATATGGTCTCAGTCATTTTGACTTTTAAAAAAGAATTTTTACCGGCATTCACCCAAAATGGGCCAAGATGGCACCTTTCATAAAACACACAGCATCTCAAATGAATGCAGACGATGAATGATGGTCAAAAACAACCAAGATAATTATGGGTAGCCAGTCCCAGGACCAGCGATGAACACCATCGACCTGTGGACGAGGTAGGTTAGATGTCGGCTTTGATGGTGTGTAACCATATCTTCAATTGGCTTCTTGGGCATCTTCAGCAATCTTAAAATGATTCTGGAACTGTTGCTTTGTGGATAAACTCTCCTGTGTTGGGGTGTGCCATATGGCCGAACCAAGAAAGTCTGCTCTTTAAAAGCGTTAGGTTAAGGGGCATGATCCTACATTGTGTCCAGATTTGTGTATTGGAGACAAAATGGTGTCAGCAGATCTGCAGAATTTGGCAGAGTCATTGCTGCAACAAGAGCAATTCCTTCCAACCAAAATCACAATTCATGTTTAAAACAAGCAACATTTTTTTTTATTTTGAGATTACATGACACTTGGATTCTTTACAGAATTAAAGACTTACAAAATCCACCCAAGGCTCTCACAGCAAACAGAGACCAATTGATTTCTTATGCCCAGCTTGCTGGAACATATATATACTAGGCTTTTTAACTCATAAAAATGGAAACACGTTATAGGCCATTGACTTAAAAGGAATGCTTTATGCCAAATTAATGGTTGAATATGGTAAAATTTGTGCTCTTTTTACATTAAATACTGATTCCTAGTAATTCCTAATAGTGCATCAAATGCAGGGCACCCGCAGACCCCACAATTGCAGAGGGGTGGGCTGAAAGTTTCCGAGATCTAGATCTATTGTAATGAAAAAAAAAAATAACAAAATAATTATTAGAATTTACTGGGAAATAATTATCACACTTGTATGTTGAAATATACATCTATCAACCCATCTCTCTCTCTTTTTCCCTCTAATCTTTGATAGAAGCCTTCTGGCGGTGGGGGGAGGGGGGCTCAAAGAGGCTGCAAAACATTTGTAATTTTTTAAAACAATGAACTTGAGTGAGAAATGGATATTATATATATATATGTTTCATCGTACAAGAACATAACATGTATTTCCCTTAAAACCTCTGGCCTTGATGGAGGAGAGACTAAAATTTGCTGCTATTGTTTCAAATAATATGAAATAACAGCAAGGGGAGACTTGATTCCAAATATTTCTTATGTGTTATATCTCCTCTCTTTCGTTTTCATACATAAAGTACATTTCACAGTGTATAAGGATTATTTGATACTGGAGATATTCATAATCATACCCTATTTCCAAAAGAGGGGAGATCCAACATATGAGAAATATTTGGAATCAAGTCTCCCCTTGCTGCTATTTCAGATCATTTGAAACCATAGCAGCAAGTTTGTCTCCCCATCCATCAAGGCCAGAGGTTTTGGGGAAATATATATATGGATATATCTATGCTGGTAGCCAAGTTAAATATTGAAATGCTCATATCTTTGGTTCTTTGGGATGAAAGTACATGAAAAAATTGCAGGTTTTTTGAAGATTATAATACTATTCTATGGTTAAATTTTTATGACAATTGGTAAAAAAGAACCTATATTTTCAAACCAATAAAACCTGCCCAAATTTGCCTACATTTGTATATATAGTGTCCTGGCAGGACAGCTTCAGTTTTACTGCTTTGGGATGAATTTTGCTTGGGGGTTTTTTTTTTTTTTGCTTGGTTATCTCCCCTGTGGCCTTGCCAGACTACTAATATTCAAACTTTCAGAATTTCATAAAACATTTAAAAAAATCTAGCGACTGTATCATTTATAAACAAGAAATATCAATGTTGGTGCCCAGCAATTTGATATTTTTGAAAGTCATGTATAGTAAAACCCGATCCAAATATAAACAACTTACACTGACTGGGCAAGGCAGTGATCTATATATTAATACTATAGTACTTACCTACCTCCATGTATCATGCTTTTGATTAAATAACTGAAATAACATCTTTTGTTGGTAAAACTTCACACACACACACACACACACACACACACACACACACACACACACACACACACACACACACACACACACACACACACACACACACACACACACACACACACACTGTGTCTGATCAATTTAGACCTGGCATTAACTGTTCACAGGGAACATGAGTTGGAACAGATACATTGAGAGCATTTGGCAAGGCTGCCGCGAAGAAGGTGGTCTCTCTCTCTACTGTGATAGAAAGCTACTTACACTTGAAAGTATCCTGTACCTCTATAAGGCCACCATTCGCCTATGTCTGAAGTATTGTTGTCACATTTGGGCTGGTGCATCTGCTACTAGTTTCTTACTCTTAGACAGGGTTCAAAAGAGAGTCACCACCTGATAGGTCATGAACTGTCATCTAAGCTTCAGCCTCTGTCCCATCGACGAGATGTTGCATCTCTCTGCCTGTTCTACAAGTGCTTTAATGGTGAATGCTCTGACGAATTACAAGCACTTGTACTCTTCTCGACGTGAACACCCCTGACGAACCCGACAAGCAGCTAAATCCCACAGTAGAGATCCCTAGGTGTAAGAAAGCCTTCTACTCCAATAGTTTCTTCCCTAGAACTGCTAGATTTTGGAATTCTCTTCCGGATTCTGCTTTCCCAACTGTACTGACATGCAGAAGTTCAAGTGTAATGTGAACAGACATCTTGCTACTTATTTTCCTTCATAATATCTCTTCAACTTATGTCCCAGATAGTAGCCCCTCCCCCTACTTCAAAGTGGCTCTGTGCCTTGTTTGGGGTGAAAATTGAATAAAAATAAATAAATAAATAAATAAAAATGTCACAAGTTAACCCCTCTTTTTAGTTTTTTGAGCATCTACTTGATTTCAAAGTTTTTCATATTTACGTGATTAATATAAGGCATTCATGTCAGTTTCCCCTTTTTCATTTTACATGTTTCTGAACAGGTAGTGAACAGAATGTCAAAAAAATGTAAAGGGCGGATGTGTAGATAGAATGCCATAAAATCAAACTACTTAAAAAGTGGATTTTTGGTTACTACAGAAACCGTTACATTTTTATTCTGGTGGAGTCAGCTTCTTTCACACTAAAAACTGAAAAACAAAATAAATTTGACTTCCACACAACCGTAAGAGAATTTTTCTTTTAACTCTATTTTAAGGAAATGTAAAATGTGTTCTAAGAAACAAATGGAAGACTGGAACTGAACGACCTTTTTGCCAATAGCAAAGCTTATTTTTTTTATTCAACTTTATTTGATTCATCAAGAATAGCCAAAAGAAGACATGCCAAAATAACCAGGAGATGCATAAAATTGCAGAAGATAGGAGCTTGTGATTTTTGGAAAATTTATAACAGTGTAGTGAATAAAGGACACTCAGTAATTCCTCCACTATCCAACAACACATGCACAGCAACCGAGAAGACAGAACTGCTTGTTCAGTGATTCACCTTCAACTCCACCTTAGACTCAACAAACAACTCCCTCCCAACTTTCCCTATGCGGACTGAAAACATACTTGATGATCTGGAAATCACTCCTTCTTATGTATGTGATATCAAAAAAAACTTAGACACCCCCAAGGCATATGGGTCTGATTTCTTCCTTGCTAATATGGAAATCGTCAGCTGATCTAGCCTCATTACTTTCTAAATTCTACAACAAATCCCTTGCTGAACCCTGTTTCCGAAATAGCCGGAAAATAGCCCATGTGGTACCAACGTACAAGGACTGCTCAATTAGCGCCCTACCAACATCCTCTCCTTCTTTGATAAAATCTTTGAGTCATTAATCAAACCCTTTATTTAAATAGACGTTTGGTGCAATGGATAAAGGTGTTGAGTACAATCAATTCTAAGTAACATTCTCTGACAGTTGACAGTTCAATCCTGGGAAGGATTCTCTCATCACATAAGCATTGTCCATGCTGCCGTTGATGGCTACATTAAATATGTGTAAGACAAAGAAATAAAAGTTGATTGTTAGTGAAATAATTGTGAATTGTGGGGAAGGCGGAGTTGATAGCTGTTCATGATTAGAGTATTCATACACTTTTGTATAACTCCGTATATCTTCAATTTAGTAAAAAAAAAAAAAAAAAAAAAATCCGATTATTATGACAACAATAGACAATATAAATTTCTCACAAAGTAACCCGAGTTGTTTTTCTTTTTTTTTTTTTTTACTTTTTTTTTATTATTTGTTGTTCTCACGCCCGACATGAGAAAAACTTTGAACATTCAGATCAAAAATGAATCGATGCAGTTGGAATTTGTCCAACCTTTTGAAAGAATATTTTTGTCTAATTTTCTCTGTGAAAAGTTTTTCTCAAATGTTTTTTATAATGAATTCTGTTTCATTGCGTTTATGATAAAAATGGCTGCCAGATCTGAAATCTTTGATAGATACAGCTGTCGCACTTCAAACTATGATATTTGATCTCTTTATCTTTTGTTTTTTTTTTGTTTTTTTGTTTTTTCATATTTCGTCTGGCTCAATGGGAAGAGAGGGTAAGAGGAATTGCAAGAAGTGGGAGGGAGTAGAAATGGGTCATCATGATGTTTTTTTATTCCTGTTGCCCAGGAACATGAATAATAAAATAAAAGAGTTAAAATGTAACATCTTTTATTTATTCAAACCTGCCTCTCCCTAGTATTTTCTATTCTTCTTTCTATCTATTTCTTCACCTCTCACTATCACTCTCTCTTTTTATCTCTATCACCCCCTACCTATCTCTCTCCTCTAACAACTGGAAAAAAAATTGTTGAATAATTACTACACAATAGCACTATAAAATTGCTCTAAATGCCCCCCTCCTGCCACTCAACTAATTTTGTTCCTGTTGACCTCGAAAAGAATAAATATTAAACAAAAAAATTTGCTCATATTTTGTCTGCGACAATTCTGAAAAGAAATATATCAGTTTTATGAACGTCTTGTGTAGTTTCTTATTTTTTTTAGCTGAAGACACAGTTACATAACTTTCTTTTATAAAACAGAAGATAATCACATCTTTTTTTATTTTCAACTTGCAATACCTACCTGGCATTGCCTAGGAGTCATTTTACTTTGAATTTTTAATTTTTTGCTTTTAAAATGGGATTTTGAAAGTTAAATCATTACAGGATTGTCTCATCATTAAATTAAAACAGATTGTTAAAACTATAACAAATGTTTTCTTAATACTGATTTAATCTGTGTGTGTGTGTGTATTTTTTTTTGTCAGATTTTACAAACAAGCCATCAGTTTTCTGCGAGAATACAGTTTTGATGGAATCGATTTGGACTGGGAATTCCCACCAGCCTCTGCCAAAGTAAAATATTCCAACTTTCTTGTGGTAAGTTACCATTTTTAATCAATCAACGCCCCCCCCCCCCCTCTCCCAAGTCAGGATTCATAATTTATTTTTTTTGATTCTCTTTCATTTGGATTATTCAAACTACTATTCTCATCTTGGTTGTTATTTTGTTATTTTCACGTTTTGACTGATATAATCTCTGACTTTCTTTCAGGTGAATCTCTTGGAACTGGGGGACCTTTATGTTGAACTCAAGAACCTATACGAAATTACGAACTGAATCCTTTATTTAATTCATGGATATATGTTGTTCTCCATCTGTCAACCATGACCGGGTAGAAGTGTTACTAAAACTTTTATTCTTAGTTATTATTACCTATAGTAAGGATTGAACCTTCAATATCCAGATCACTTAAAATTGATTGTTAACCAACACCTGTACATGTGGCACTACGGATAAGTCTCACATGCCGTGTATTGTTTTGGCATGTCTTTGAATTCCATCCACTGACACCAAGTATATTGCAAACGAAAAAATAAAACCGGTCAACACATCCAATATTCAATATATTACATGTGGTACTGAATAGCATTTAAAAACATTTAAGCTTTTTTTTTTTTTTACTTGGCAGCCACCACTTATCAAAACCTGAAGACCACTCGAGGATAAGAGTTATTGAATGTGAGGTGGTAGTGTAGTAATTGTTAATGGTATAAGTTGGAATTTGATTATTTATAGGGACGACTCAACAAGAACTTGTTTACATTGGATTTGAAGGCTACCATGTTGTATTCAACCAGGAGAACAGTGTTCCACAGGCGGGCGGTTCTGGGAAAGAAGCTTTGTTCATGGAATCTGCGTTTAGATTTAGGCACAGATAGAGTGTTGGGGAAATCATTTATAGTGGTTGTAGGTAGCTGAGTGTTTTTTGCTTTTTGTGAAAATTTGGCAAGGGGGTACCATAGATTGAAGTTCAGTCGAGCATTTGTCATGTAAATAATGATAGAACGGAGACAGACTCGCAACGTCTCTTCTTTGGGAAAGAGGTCGAAGGGAAGAGAAAAGGGCATCACTTACTAGATTTTGAAGCCAGTTTTGAATTCTATCAAGGCTGGATAGGGCACGCTGAGCAGCTTCTGTCCAGATTGGCAACAGTACTCCATTTTAGGATGTACTTGGTTCTTATACAAATAGAGGATTACTTCAGCAGTGAGATACCTGCTATAATGGTAAAGTGATCCAATCATTTTTCCAGCTATCTTGGCAACAGATTTGATGCATGTGTTCCATTTCAGATCAGGAGTAAAGGTCAATCTCAGAAGCTTGTCAAGACATGGAGCTTCCCCAAGAGAAGAGTCATTCATTTCAATTAGGGTGTGATGGGGGTCAGAGCGATTATGATGAAAGGAAAGAATTAAAATCAACCAGACACCTTTTTCCCCATTGCTCTACATTCTCAAGATCAGAAGAGAGAAAATCAGAAATCATTATTAAATTGCCATTCTTTCACAAGAATAAAATGGTGAAAAGCTATGAATATTTTATATTCAAATTTTTTATGTTTGTAGCTACGTGTGTGTTTATAATTATCTTTCTCGTGCATGTGGTTGCCATTTTGCATGTTGCTTCATCATGGATAACATATATAGTGCCAAAAGAAAGAGCAGCAAAAGGGTGTGAGGAGACCTGATTCTAGCATACAACATCATCAACAGGCATGTAAAATTTTTTTAGATTAATTTCTCACCTCAAAGCTATTTGCAGTGTCTACAGAAGATGTACCAGAGGTTATGATGATGCCTACAACATTCATGTTTAAAGTCACTTTGGATAAACATTCAGATGCTATATTGATGCAATATCTTGTGTCTTTTTATAAGGCTTGATGCACTTTGCTGTTTTTTATTTGCTATTTTGCAAATAAAAGTAAATTCAAAAGGCAATAGTGTAGAAACAGATTGGCAGTCTTGCACTTACGCCCAGCAAAATTGAAAGTAAGTTCAACAATTCTAGAAGGGTCACATCAGTATTTTACACCGTACAACAAGGTTTCATGGTTTTAATATTTTTAATTATTATTAATTATTAAAAACATAAGACAACAATACACTTTGTTTAATTTTCAAAGTTGTTTTATTTTGTATAAATGAATTTATATTTTGTTATGTGGGTCATTACTTCAGATTTTATTTTGTAATATTTTCTTCGTTTTTCTGTTAAGGTAATAATGCACTTTCTAAAAATTGTTTTTTTCTGTTGAATAAATAGTTATAAATATATAAAAATGCATATTTTGTTCATTTACTTTATTTAATGAAGTGATGGTGTAAAATATTGATATGACCCTTCTAGAGTTGTTGAACTTACTTTCAACTTTGCCGAGCGTAGGTACAAGACTGCCAACAGATTTATACACATCCACATTTATTCTAAGATGAACAGGTCATTGAAAACAAATGTAAACAATATTACAGAAACATGTAAAACAAAGAACAACAAAAATTAGTACTGAAGATAGAATACATTATCGTCCCAAATACAATGAAAAATGAAAACATTTAACTTTGGTCAGAGATAGAGAATTACGCATGAATAATGAATAACTAAATGTTACTTACTTTGTATTGTCTGTTTCTGAGAGTCTATGTGACTACTATCAGAAGATGTAGCATAGAACTAAAGCCCGCTAGGATTTGTAAAAGCATGCTCCAAGGAGTAGTTGGACAAAATTGTTCATGTACTTTGTGGGACATGCCAGAAGGAGAACATTTTCGTTTTAAATTTCCAGCAAATGAACAGAATGAATTTTCTTAACTTTCAGACAGAAGAGTGCATTCTCCAACATTAACCCGAATAAATCCAAGGAAGATAACTCTAACATAAATTCAAGCATGATAGCTCATAATTTTGACCCAATAAAGGCAAAGAATATTTTTAACAAATATTTTATTTTGTTATTGATAGCAATATTTTTTAGTGGTAAATGTTCAGTGTTTTTATTTCTGTTATTAATAGTCAGAAAATCTTTGGTTGAAAGTCACATGGTTTTCTCAACTTCCGTTCTGGGGTCACCTCTGATCCTTAAGTATCACTCAAACTTTTCCATCCAAACAGTCCTGCACTACATATTAAAAATAAACAGAATCTGGTTAATGTTAATGAGAATCTTAGAAAATGCCACTTGGTACCATTTCAAAACACTATTTTTGCATTTTATTAAATTCAATGATTTTTTTTTAGGAGGGGTGGGCGATATTGAGCTAAGAATTCTCATCCACAAAGTCTGTGGTTCAACAGAAAAAAATGTATTGTATGATTGTAATCTCCAGAGAAAATAAACCTGTCTTACTTGTTTGAAACTGAATTTGAGATTTTTATTTGGAGAAAGAATTCTTTTGTTACAGCATTGATGTAAACCACGTTGACACTGCAACCAGTGTTGGAATTAAACTAATATTTTAGAACTGCACAATGAGTGGATGATGAAGGCCTGTGTACGTAAAGAACATACACAGATAAAACATTCATAATGTAAAAACATGTGTCAACAAGAAGCAACCATGTTGAATTGTGTCCAACTAGTGTGACAACAGTCATCATACTTTATTTTTAATATCAAACATATTTTTTTCATTAAAATCATTGAATTTTATGATTTCGTGCAACAATAAGGTGTTTGGAAATAGTATGCTGAGCAGATCATTGTTTTGTTAGCATTTTAAGATGATTTAAAACTGACTCCATATTTTTTTCTGCAAACTATTTTGAAAATCATTGGCTAAATATCTTTGCTAATCCATTTGTATTTTCCAGGGATTTCGGAAAGCCATCATGAAGGAATCTCAGTCATGGCAGAGGACGCCGCTTTTACTTACGGCCACTTTACCGAACAGCAAATCCAAAATCAATAACTATAACATGGCTGTTCTTGCTAAGTAAGTTTACCAAATGTCATCAGCAATTCACACTCATTTATCGGCTCCTGAATTACCAATGTGGGTAAAAAGAAAGCCCAATCCTTTCTTACTGTAACATTATATGCAAATTACAGAGTGGAATGATAAGTGCTGCCCTAAAGAAAACAACACTACAGCTTTATTTTAAAACTTTTATTGAAAAAATCAATTCAGGTAACTTGATTATGTAGTAAAGCTGACATCTATTCAATGTAGCCGCTTTCAGCCTCAATCACTGCCTTGATACAGGTCTGGAACTGGAAGCATGCCTTTTCTACAAGCACCTGTGGGAGCTCGGCGAATACTCAGAAGATGGTGGCAATCAGGCTCGATTTAGTGTTATGAGAGGTCATGTTGGTGATTTTCTCAACATATGATCAAACAAAGTAGTCCAGCGGCTTCAGTTCAGGGGAGGAGGAGTGCCAGTGGAGAAGGGTACAAAGTCGTAGCACTCCTTCTGAAGCCAAGCCTGGGTCTCTTTGGACTTGTGGGCCAGCATCGAGTCCTGCTGCCACACCCAGTGTCTGCCAGTGGTCAGCTGATTGCACCAGAGGATCACCACACTCTTCAGCACATCCAGGTACACTTTGGTGTTTATTTTGAAGATGTGAGGTGGCATGATGTGGTCCTCACTTGAAACCACACCAATGATCATAACCATGGCTGGAAACTTTGTTTTCATCACCCTGGACACGTCCCTGTTATTTGTGGCAATCCAGCAATGCGTTTTTTGGGGTGCTGGCAATGGTCTTGTTATCATAACTTGTATCAGTAGAGCGCATGATTTGTACAGCGGCGCATCTCCGATCTCGCTCGTTGAACATTGTGCCACTTTTAGACATGATAGAAGGCTTCTATCGCTCTTGGGATCTGTACACAGCTGGCCAATTAGTAGATGGTTTGCAACAAAAATAAGAAAACTGGTTTTCATCAAACGAAAATGGAATCATGTCATGTTTTCTAGAGCGACAGTTTTATCGTTCCACCCTGTACACACAGGGTTTGTTTTTTTTTTAAAAAAAAACGAATACCAACTTTTCTTTCTTTTGCTTTAGTTCTTCATGATGGCAATTCTGAGAAAGAAACTTTGTTTGTGGAATTTGCTGTTAGATTTAGACACAGATAGAGCGTAGGTGAAATTGTATATAGTTGTTGTAGCTAGTCGTGTGTTTTTTTGTAAAAGTTTGCCAAGGAGGGAAGCATAGATTAGAGTTTGAACAATGGTGGTACAATAATATTAGGTCTGTGTTTCTGCCCGATATTCAAAGAGTGGAAATATTTTTAAGGATGGCATCAACATGCAACAGATAAAGGCTACAAGTTCAGAATTTCAACAGGTCCAATTACTTATTATTATCATTTTTTTTTAAGTTATTGGATTGTTAATGTTTGGTATCTAATTGATTTTGAGATTGTATTTAAGTTTGCTTTTTTTTCTGTATTTGAGTCAAACTAATTTAAGAGCTATTTATTTTCATATTTGCATTTTGAATATTACTTCTGATTTGTTTAATTATGTATTGAATTCATCATTATAACTTTTCATGTTGATGAAGAGTGAATCTCTAATATAATGTCATAGGCTCGTTCTCATCTGCTGGAAATGCTTGAAAATTTTAATGAAAATAGTTAGACGTTAGATTTTTCTCTCTTTGTTATTGAGTTTTTGGTTTTTGTTTTTTTGAACAGCACACTTGACTTTGCTACAGCCATGACCTATGACCTGCACATGTTCAACAAAAATATTCACAATAAAACTGGTTTCAATAGTGCCCTCTACCCGCCAAAAGGGGAGAATCAACTATTTAGTGTGGTAAGTTTTTTTTTTTATATATCTATATACTAACTGTATCTACCCGACGTTGTCCAGAAGTCTTTTTTTCTTTCATTTTAGTTTTTTTTTTTTTAACTTTGCTGTTTGTTTTGTTTTTTGTTCATTTTTTGCCAAATAATATTTTTGTAATGTAAAATTTTGAATCCTAATTTTTTTTTTAATGAAAATCGCTCCAGACAAGGCATGAAGCTACTTGATGTAAGGAGCTAACAAGAATGAAAGATGATTGTCACAAAGATAGGAGATGCATACTGACCTTAATCTTGAAAAGAGGGTGAAAACAGCGAACAGGAAGAGTTTGACAATCCTGCAGTTCTTGGAAAGAAGCTTCTAGAATAGTAAGCTGTATTACCATAAGGTATCAAAACAGCGAATCAATGGAGACCATTAGATCAACGAGTCAAACAAGATGAAAAAAAGGAAGCAGGGAATAGATCAGACAATTCTGAAGAACACATGTCATTATAGTATTTATAAAGAAGACTGAAACTAGCAAGATCACATCTGTGAGAGAAACGTTGCAAAGAAGAAGTTTAATTCTTATGGTATCATTTGTTCATTAAATCATTTGTTCATTAAATCATTTGTTCATTAAATTATTAAATAAACCGAATTGTTATAAAATCATAACTAATTGTTGTTAAGATAATATTTTAACCTTTATTTTTATCTTTTTTAATTATATAAAATTATTAGAAGAATACTCGTCCCAAGATGGGTAAAATCAATTTCCTGATTAGTTTTGTATCACTTTTATGTCGCCTTACAAAGATTAAAATCAAGATATAATCATACTATATCTTACGTGTAAAATCTTTATTCAAATTCTGATCAAAATCCATTACATGATTTTGATTCAAGAAAATGTCTGAAATTTAAGGCTTAAGCTTAAGAAGTCTAAAGAAGAAATTTTAATTTGGGGAATCTTGCTTCATTAATGTTGAATGACTATGGAATAAATTTAATGCAAATCTGAAATATTTGAACTTTTAAATGAGATGCTTTGCTCATAGTAGGCCCCTAAAAACCCTATAAATATTTAAAAGAAACTGAAATTGTGGGAATATTTATTAATTAATGTTTAATACTTATCAGTATAACTTCATAAAATTTTTATCTAACAAAAGTTTTATGAAGCGCTTTCACTTTTTACTTCCATTTATAGAAAACTAAAATTAAACTACATATAGCCTACATTACTCATCTTTATGTCTAACAGCTATGTTCTAATATTCATTATTATCAGTTAATGAGTTTAGCAATCTATTGTGTACATACAAATGTATAAACATGTACACATATCTAACTTTATATTTAGATAGAGATTGGCTGTAAAAATCTTCCAAAATTTTCAATCTTTTGATTAAAAGATGATTTTATAAGAAATTTAAATCCAGTTTAAATTAGTTTCTATTCAACAATTTAAATGCTTCCAAATCCTTTTCAAATTTTGACAGGTCATAAAATAACTGGTTTTTTTTTTTAACTATTAACAAAAGATTAAAATGGATGACTTGTTTACAAAGTAACCAAAATATATTCTGGTAGATTTTGTAATTCTTTTGTTTTTTTTTAATAGAATTTTTAAAAGTGTGCTTTATTTTATGCCTCTGTATTTTTTATTTAAAAAATCCAACTAATTTTTTTGTGTACAAATTCTTTTGATTTTGATTTTTTTGTTGTGTACAAATTCTTTTGATTTCAAACAAAAATATTTTCTTAAAATTGGAAACCGTCTGATGATTTACAAATATATTTTTTTTTCGGATTGAAATTTTTGAAAACAAATTCAAATTCATAAATTACAAATCTATAAAATATTTATTTATTTATATATATTTCTGGGGAAATATATTTTATTTCCTTATACCAATCGTTATTTAAGAAGCTCAATGTAATTACTGTGTAATATAGTGAATAAATGACAAAAGACTATATTCCAAAGTTCATGATGTTGACCATCTTATAATTTATTCCTTTAATTCAGTTGACATTTACAATTCTTGACAGCATCTGTTTCGTAGTGCAAAATCAATCACTTAATTATTATATCAGTTAGTGGTCAACATCATTAACTTTAGAATATAGTCTTTTGTCATTTATTCACTATTTATTTATTTATTATTTTATTTTATTTTTTATCTTTTTTTTTTAGATTGGATTAATTGATTATTATCTCAACGAGGGTTTCCCAGCTAATAAACTTTTGTTTGGGGTCCCCACATATGGACGAACATTTATGCTGGAAGACCCCAAAGAACATGGAGTACATGCTCCAGCTGTGAGCCGGGGAGATGGTGGACCGATGCTACACAAAAAAGGAGTTTATTCCTATGAAGAAGTGAGTTAATGACAATTGTTTGTTTTTTTGTTTTTTTCCCACCCACCTCAAACAAGGCATATTGTCACTTGGAACTCAAGGAGCTATTATTTTTGGATCATGTCTAACAAAGGGTTTTGGGGAGTTGAGCAGTAAGATGTCTTCACATTGCATTTAAACTTCTGCATGTCAATATAGTAAGGGAAGTAGGAGGGAATTCCTAAATCTAGTTGTCTGAAGAAAGAAATTATTTAAGTAGAAG
Organism: Euprymna scolopes; assembly: GCF_053919585.1. Taxonomy (NCBI): domain Eukaryota; kingdom Metazoa; phylum Mollusca; class Cephalopoda; order Sepiida; family Sepiolidae; genus Euprymna; species Euprymna scolopes. The sequence continues at coordinate 54,331,452 of NC_136495.1, read as the reverse complement.
GCTTTCCAGTCTCTGTGGACCTCAATAGTGAAGTGGTGTGATTTTGTTGCTTGTCGGGTTAATCGGGATTATACATGTTGAGGTCAAGGGGACCTGCTATGAGTTCATCAGAGCACATTCCATCAAAGTACTTATAAAACAGTACATTAAATACAACATTGCGACAATGGCACAGTGGTTAGAGCTTGGCTGATAGTGTGGAACCTATTAGATTTGAGACTGTATTTTAGACTCTGTCTAAGAGTAAGAGATTAGTGGTAGATACACCAACTCAGATGTGGCAACAATACTTCTTGCATGGGCAAATTGTGGATTTGTAGAGATATAGGATGCTCGCCAGTATGAGTAATTTCCTAGTGTGGTAGAGGGAGTGCACCTTCTTTGCAACAACCTTGGCAATGTCCTCAATATATTCATTCCAATTTATGTTGCCTATGAATATTAGACTGAGGAGTTCAAAAGATGGGCTCTTCTATTTTGCTTTGGGCATATTTTTTGAATTTGGGAATCTGTTTATTAAACTCAAGAAACCATATGGAACCTCAAACCTAACTCCTTATTTTGTTCACAAAGGCAGATTATTCTTGTTCTATCAACCATGATCGGGCAGAAGTGCTAATTAATTATGATTTTATTCTTTAGCTTGCATTACAATGTATATATATGTGTGTTAGATAACATTATAATTTAATATAGATTGAGCCCCTATTTCCTGGCCTTTCTAGCTTTTAACTGTAGTTAACCAAATTTGTTGTTTTTACTTTGGAAGTGTCCAAGTGAATAACACTCTCTTAAAAAAAACTTCCTTAACGCTATCACTAATCCTAAGTACAAATGGTAACATGTCTCCTTCCTAAAACACCCTTGTAAAACCACACATAACTACTTACCAAAGTAGAACCCCCTCCCATAACACAGCATCTAGGATTTATCTCCCATAGCAAAAAATGTATTTTGTGAAATACCCTAAAACACTAGAATTGCCCGGAAGTGGGGAGATTATTTTATGTTAAATTTATATACAAACTCTAAATTATATAATATTTTTTCTTTATTCTGCTAAGTTTTTCAGCGTGTTCACATATAATTGCTGAAAACGGTAGAATCTCGCTTTTGAGGTGGGGGGGGGTAATCTAAAATAATGCCTATTTTTCTTTCTTGTTTTATTAAATTAAAATTTTTTTAAAATAAATATTTATGTTAAGTTTAAGGAATGTCCATTATAGTTTATTGAATCAGCAATCAAAATTTATTCTGGAACTGAAAATTATTTCAGAATTACAAAAACTGGTGCTGAAACAAATATTAACAGCAACAGCAATGGCACGTGCGGCCACAGCATGATTATTGGTAGCAGTATATTCTAACTTCCACACACACACACACACACACACACACACACACACACACACACACACACACACACAAATACATTAATTATTTAAAATGCCCTTAAAAATAAAATACCATTTTAAAAGCGTCAAATTTACGAAAGTGATTATTTTGAAAACAATTTTTATTTTTATTAGAAACGCTTTTATGAGAATGCCTTTTTCTTCAGTTATTTAACGTATTTGATGGAGGACATATTAATAATTAAGAACTCACATTTATGTTAAACAAATTAAAAGCTTCTTGAAGGTTATAAAGTAGATCGACTTGATCTCCGCCCCCCCAAATTCAAATTGCTTCAGTATTCAACAGTAAAATGAACGAATCTGCACAGTTATCTCCCTTAAACCGACTGACCGAATGGAAATAATTGTTTCTTGATTTGCAACATTTGGATCCCTAAGAAAATCTATTATTATACTACCCGATCATAAAATATGCATGAATATTATATTTTGATTCATACAAAAACTGAGACCTGCGCATGCGAGTATTGTGTTTTTTTCTAAACAGTTCACTTCTTGAAAGTAAAAAAAAAAAAAAAATACTTGGGCTGAGATTGAAAGGAAAACCTAAAGGCAGTTTGTCAAATATGAGAACCATTAGGCCGGCTTGACACAGTGTTTAAAAATGTTTTCAAACCTACTTATTTTTAACAAAATGAATCTGTCATGTTAACCGTTCATGCATGCGCATTTGTGAAAGAGTTAGCAAATAGATAAAAATCTCATAACCCCCACAAACTAATTTTTCAATTTTGATCCATTAGCAGCCGGGGGGTTTTTTTCCGGATGAAAATGGATTAAAATTTTTTTTACATGTCTGAATATGCTATATACTAAATTTCAAGTCTGTAGATAAAAAGTTGTTGAGTATATAAGTTGAGAAGTGTCCTCACACACACACACAAACACACGCAAACATGTTCTCACTTTTATATGTATACTAGCAGGCCATCCAGCATTGCCCAGTCATAAAATATGCTTAAATATGATATTTTGATTAATCCAGATTTCGTATTTATTATTATATTATATTGGACCCAATATATAGTAATGATTTAAAAAGTTAAAAAAAAATAAGTCATTTGTCACCATTGTGAATCAAAACCAAAACGTTTAGCTTACGATTTACTTTTTCCTTTGACATTAATGCCTGAACTATGAAGACATGTTTGCTGCAAGGCTAAAAATTAAAACTTGAACCAATAGCTATTACGTTACGCATGCATATTCGTAATGCCGTCGTTCAACCATCACCTGGCAAATCCCATTTTTTTTAATTTTCACAATTTTGCACGAATTTTCCCTGGCTAAACCCCAAATATAAAGTTTTGCTTGGGTTCGAATACCCTATATATGAAGTTTCATATCTGTAGATCAAAAACTGACAGAGAAGTTTGGTAGGCAAAATTTTTAGACAAATATATATACAATATCTACATGAATATAATTATACGTAATAGTTAACTAAAGATGATCATCTTATAAGAAAACCAAAAAAACAAAAACTAATAGGGAATTAATTGAAATGAATGTTTAAAAGAATATGCAAATTGGCTAGATCTTTTGCAGATGATTGCAATTCCACAACCCATATATAACAAAGTTGTATTTTCTTTTTAAATAAATAGAAAAAAGGGTTTCTTAATATGAATATCAATACACACAAAAAAAAAAATAAAATTAATAGGAGTATACCATACTTTGGGGTGATTGCGCCAAAATCAGGGGAAATTGTGCCAACTAAAAAAAAAGTGCTCTTTATATGCATAGTTGCCAAAAGAGAGCACTTTTAGCTAGTTAGCGGAATTACTCTGGACTTGGCGCAATTACCCCAAAGTATGGTGTATATATATATATATATATATATATATATATATAATGTTGTGAGCCCTGTCTATCTGTTTGCTCACAAACTCTTATGATTTTGGAGATGGACCCTCATCAAAATTGCATATATTTTAAAACTACATAACCCAGGATACTTAAATAAATAGAAATAAAAATATTAATAAATAGTTCAGGGCTTGGAGCAAACGTGTACATTTCTTCCTGGAAAATGCTGAGTAAAACTCTAAAACAGACCATAATTTATTTCAATTAATGTCACTTTACTTATACCCCCTCCCCACATTCAATGACGAGCACATCATTTAACTCTACTCTAAAAATTTAACATAATAAAATATAAAAAATAAGAATTGATAAATGTAATATTGCATAATCTCGTTGACATATAACAGTTCTCATTAGATCATGAAAGTCAAATGATGTTGATCCAGATCAGTATTAGATGGGTGACCATTTGGGATTATACTATACTCTGAATTTCACCTTCCCTGATAGAATGTACATGTGATTGGGAACTGTATGTGAATTTGATATTCCTTAGAGATTTCCTTTTCAGTGGAAACCAGATGCCCATCTGGGATGAGTACCACACCAGGTATTACCAAAACGGTAATATATTGTCATAGGTTGGACACAAAATTGTATAAAAAGTTACCTAATTCAATCCTCGCCTATGCTGGGTCCTCTTGTTTGTAATATTATAACATTTTTCACCTGATTTTTTTTTTTTTTTAAATCTATTCATCATTTCTCTCCTGTTTTATACTTTATTTAATCTTTTGTTGTTGTAACATGAATGATATTTTAAAAAACTTATTTTCTGGATATATTTTATTTTTTAATTTTTATTTTTCAAGTCTTTACTATGGCATAAGGCTATGGGATAGGAGGGATGAAAAATAAGAAAGGTTTTGGCAAAACTGCCTGTTTTTCTTGTTTTTCTCTTTTCTCAAGTCTATAGCTCTCGATTCAAAATGGCCTTTATTCAGTTTTGAGAAGGGCGATAAAAAAAAAAGTTTCTGTTCAATTTTCAAAGAAATTTTCGGAAATATTTCATTGCTTAATCAAATTTTTATTAAATTTTTGATTCATCTGCTGACAAAATGTATTTTAGTTATTTCTATTGGAATCTGTGATCAAATGCCTTCGAATATTTAAATTTTTTATCTTTTCATTTTGCAGTCATGGCTTGCTCTAAAAAATGGTGCTACAAGAGTTTGGGACGAAACTTGTGCCGCCCCATATTTCTACAAAGACAATTTCTGGTGCACGTATGAAGATGAAGAAAGCGCAAGAGTAAAAGTAAGTGTGCCCCACTCCACACGCACTCGCTCTCATCTGATTTTGTTTATATTTTTATACAGATGAAACAGATTTGAAGAGTGTTTATTTCTTTAAGTGCATGATTCTCATCTGCATGTTTAGAGAGGAAACTATTGGTGGCAGTTGTTTTTTCAACTGTTGTGTGCAACATATCAGCCTACAGGTGAATCACTGCATGTCGTTATGTTGCATGGGGAAGGTTCAGATAACTGCTACCACTCTTTATTATATAATCTATATATTTATATGATAAATGTGTGTTATTTTCTGTGTTATGCTTACATTCGGGTCGTTTAATTGTTATGTACTTCTGTTTCTTGTAACAAATAATTTTACCAAGAATTCTTCATAAGTTTTGGTTTCGGTTTCAATTATAACTGATAGTACTCAAGTCATTCAATTTTTTTATAAATAATTTTACTAAGAATTCTTCATAATTTTGGTTTCGGTTTTGATTATAGCTGATGCCACTTACGTTATTTATTTTTTTATAAATAATTTTATCAAGAATTCTTCATAAGTTTTGGTTTCAGTTTCGATTATAGCTGAAGGAACTGAAGTTATATATATATATATATATATTCATAAGTTTGGGATTTGGTTTCGATTCAAGCTGATGAAACCAAGTCATATAGATATAGTTTTTGTTTTGGAAATCGCAACTTTATGATATATAAAAATCGATAGAATATTAACTCTATAATAATAAATACAGAATCTGCAAGAATTAAAATATCATATTTGAGCGTATTTTACAATCTGGCTATGCCGGGCATACCTGCTAGCTTGGATAAATACCTTTGCAGTTTTAACAAAATAGCTATAATAATATCAGAGTGTCTCCATTTATGCTGAACATCTACAGAATGCCGACATCAATATATTGCGTATGAATCAGTTCCCTGTGGGATTTCCACAGGTCCGCTAGATGTAATTAAGAAAATAAAGAAAACAATTGATAATATTTTTGAACATTCCAAACCTGACATGATTTTTGTAAGCAAAAACAAGAGAATTTACCCAATTATTAACTTACTCCTCCCCTTTCAATACCAGAGTGCAGGAAGAAGAATATGAAAAAATAAATATCAAGATCTAAAATGGGAATTAATTAGACTCTGGAAATGTAAAGAAGTCGAGGTGATTCCCATTGTAATTGGAACGCTTGCGACCAGAACAAAAAGCCACCGTAAATGACTTAAATTGATGAGAAAATCTTTTCCAATTCTGCAGAAGGCTTACCTGTTAGGAACAGCAAACATGTTAAGGTGCATCTTGAATGTTCAAAGTGAAAAAAAAAAAAAAAAAGGAATTCATTTGATATTAAAAAAAAGAATCCAATTAAAAGCGTCCAAAAGTTGAGACTACTATGAAATAATAATAATAAAAATAATATATTTGATGTCGTTTTCATATGCTGGCATGTTAAATTGATTTCCAAAATAACTTAGCTCTGGCCAGGTTTTTATTTATCACTCTTTCTCTCAAGTCCATTTTTATCACTTCCTCCCATGTTATTCTTTGGCTTTTCTCTTGTGAACTAAAACTGCTACCTCAATAACCCAAGAACTCTCATCCATCCTTTCAACATGGTCATACCGTTGAAATCTGTTCTGTGCACATCTCTCTAGACTGACCAGATTTAATCTTCCTCTGAGGTCATCAAAAACAAGCCTGTCTTTAAGACTCACATTACACATCCATTATATCATTTCTCTTCATGCCATGCATATCCTCAAACCTTGGTCAGGTTTAATTTTTTTATCTCATCAAACTGTATACACATGCATAACAAACTCTTCCCTTGGTCGACAGTGGTAATGCACTGCTGGTTAGTAATGGCAGAAGTTCCCTGCACTCGTTCCATCCATTCCTAATTCTTGCAATCATTTTACCATTTGATCCACCCTGTGCTCCAGTGGTATCATCAAGGTAACAAAACTTCTCAATAACTTTATCATCCAGATATACGTTTTCTACATTTGAGTTCTTATCCATCTCCATTGTCTTACACAAATTGGTTATCCTCTAACATTAAAAATAGGAATTCTCTAAATGCACTATTCTTCCATATATTATAACACTAGCCTGGATGTCCGGCATTGCCTGGGTGTTTGTAGGTGTGTGTTGAGCAAAAAAAAAAAAAAAAAAAAAGTTGTAGTAGGCAGACAGGCTCGAACCCATGATGCGAAGGCGGGTGTAAGGGTGTTGATTGAGCAAAAAAAAAAAGGGAAAATTCCGAGCGCAAAAAAAAAAAAAAGTGGTAGTCAACAGGTATGCTTGAACCCGTACCACGGAGAAAAAGAAAGTTAAAAAAAAAAAAATATGACACGTTAGGTGTTGCGCCTATCGCTGGAAGTGACATAGGTTAAAATTAAGGCTAGATAATCAAAAAGAGTCGATGACTTTCCAAAATATCGGTGAAAAAAGCGACCCCTCCCTGTAGAAAAGTGCCCAGTTGAGGGCAAAGGAATTAATGTTTCTGGCCAATTTTTCGATATTTGTCGTCTGAAGAGGCGAGCTTCAAAATGATACCGATATCCCGAAAATCCGTCGCCTCAGTCAGAAGTTTTTGTGAGGCATACAAACATACTTTTAAACAGACAGGTCAGATTTATATTATTGACTAGCGGGGATACCCGGTGTTGCCCGGGTGTTTAAAGGTGTGTGTGGTTTTGGGTAAATCAAAACAAAAGAATAATAAAAAATCGTTGCCTGGGTGTTTGTGTTGGGGGAAGGGGGGGGTTAAAAAAAGTTTTGTTCAGTAAGTAGGAAGAATTGAACCCGAAGCCTTGAGGCGAAATTGGTAAATAAAGTGTAAAAGAAAACGTGCAACATTAACCAATTGGCCACCAAGAAATAGTAACAGAAACATGTTTGAATTAATTTAAGTATTAAGAATTGGCAGGTGCCTGTACTTAATGACTTAATGAGGTCAACTTTCACTGCGGGGCAGTTTTTTTTTTTTTTGTTTGTTTCTCCAAGATGTTGTGAGAGGAAACTAGCTCCCCATAAAAAGGGGATTGTCCAAATTAAATAGCAATTGTCTGATATAAGGAGAAACTTCACATTGATCAAAGCTGATTGCTTTTGGATGTTCCCGGCGGAACAATGTGTTAAATTTAGTTTTGCTTTTATACGAAAAAGCGAATCAACACGTGGCGATCCAAAATTGTGGAATATTTAGCTTTTCAAAGTCGGGCAAAGTAAATAGACAGGCGACCCCCGTTGTTAACTCGTAGATATTACGATTTATACGTGATATAAAAAGTTTTAAGAATGAGCGAGCCGAGCGAGATGTCCGCAAAAGTTCATATACAAAAAGCGAACATACAAACATACATACACAGACACATTTTCGCTTTTATATTTATAGATGATAATTCCTTTAACTTTATGCAAGCTAAACTCGTTAAATTCATTCAAATAAATCTCTACAAAGATTTCCTGAATAAGCACTCATTATAAACTCTGACACTGATTAGTCATAGTGATTCTCTTTGTTACCATCACTATCCATAAAGTTTGGTAGAGTCCATGTAGATCATCGTAATATTTTTGGCTAATCTCTTAAAGATTCTTGCTTTTATTTTTTTGTGTTTTTTTTTCAGGCTTTGCACTTCTTGAATAAACTGGCTGGTGCTGGTGTGTGGACATTGACTTTGGATGACCCAAGAGGCATCAATGGCCAAAAATTTCCAATTATCAGTGCAATCAAAAATGTATTTAAAGCTTCTGTTCAGCCATGATGGAGAGAAAAATCAGATGCATCATTTCTTGTCTGCATAGAAGAACATTTGTTTGTTATTTGCGTTTGTATGTAACAATCGTTTTATTTGAAAGGGCGCGACTTTTTATATTCTGGCAATGCTTAAGCGCAAATTCATATTTAAAAAAAAAAAAAAAATTCAGCGTTTGTATTTTTATTGAAGTCAACAACAAAAAAAATGGTGCGAAAAATAATTTTATTTAATTTGTGAGTTAAAAATAGGTTGCTGCTTGTGATAACAATCCTTGGTAACAAATCTTTAATGAATCGGACAGTACTTGTTTAGTTTAATCAAGACGTTAAAAAATGAAAATATTGAAAAAAAATTATATTGTACACACCCATTATGGAATTAAGTTCTCATAAAAAAATTTCGCTTAATTTAATCAAGTATTTTTTTTTTCTTTTTTTTTTTCAACAGAGAAAAATCAAATTTTAATGAGATTAATCATCTCGCAGCCATCTTGCTTATTTTGTGGATGAGGATGGATGGGGGGCGCCAAAGGAGATAACTCCATCACCAATTAAAGTTTGTCAAAATTTAACAAGATATTTTGAAACATGGGCAGAAAAAATACTTAGATAAATATTTAATTTTATTATTTTACAGATTTTCTCTACCCTGCCCTTTTTTAATCACATTTTCATTTTGTCCTTAATCCCTTTTTCGTGTAAAGGCATCCCTCTCCTCGTCCGCAAAATAGGCAAGATGGCCGTGAGATGATCAATCTCATTAAAATTTCATTTTCCTCTGTACAAGAAAAACTACTTAATCAAATTAAGTGTAATTTTTTTTTATTAGAACTCCATTCCCTAACGGGTATGTACAATATTTTTTTTTCAATATTTTTTAATGTCAAACAAAACAAATACCAATTGGACGGCCATTTTAAAGTAGAAACTGCTAATGGTGATAATTCCAACTAAGATTTTTAGTCATTTAGTTGGATTGAGTTTATTATCTTTAACTATTTCTTGTTACAAGTGGCGATTCGACTCATTCTATTTGCAAAGTAAGAAAATGTTGAAATAATTAAAAAAAAAAATGCCTGTTTATTTTCACTAAATCTTGAAATATTTTCTTCACAATAAAACGTCTACATAAAACTTAGAATTGTATTTACTTCAGTTACTGAGGATTGTTATTCCAAAAAGCATCCAACACGAAGATATTTTGGAAATTATTTCCAGCAAATTTGGAAACATTTTTTATAAAGTTCATTTATCTTCAAAATGTATTTTTAATAATATTTCCATTTTTTAAAAATAGGTTTTCATGTGATGAATTCAAATAAAAAAGATTAATTCTTGACAAATGCAAGAAGTACCCCAACCCCAACCCCTTCGAATCTCGCATCTGGAATGAAGAGTTGTGTTCATATCAAACATATATATGAAAAAAGAAAAAACAAAAATCTTAAAACGTGTTGGGCAATAATTCTTTCGACCTTAATTGGTCTCTTTCAGGTCTGAGAATGAAGATATAAGCTTACTATTCTCTTTTTGATTACAAGCACCTGTCAAATGTTTGCATTTTTTTATAAAAGAGAGAATTGTAAAGTTGTATCTTCATTCCCAGACTTGAAGAGACCAATTATGGTCGAAATAATTATTATCTGGTATGTCTTTTTGTTTTCTTTTTCTTCTATATTTACTCTATGCTAAAACATTGAACCTTGAAGTCGAAAATATGACGTTTGATATATATTTATAGCTCAATATAATCTGATTTTCTTTTCATTTTGAATTGAACCTGAAATTAAAAAAAAAAAATCAACTCAGTTCTACTGGTTCATGTCCATATTAAATAAAAGCTTTAAACAAAGATTTTGGATAAATTTTTTAAGCATTTATTTATTTTTTTTTTTTTCTTGTTTTAGTACAATTTAAGTGATCCATAAAAAATGCTTAGAAAAAGTACATTTTGAAGATTTTGAAGACATGCAATAAATGGAAAAATAATATTTCTTTATTTATTTGCTCTAAAAATTAACGGTGTTTGGAGTTTTTGTCTAAGATGAATTTTTTTTTTCTATATTAAAATTGTTTTTGTTTTTTTAAATTGAAACTTTTTAAACAAAATTTAGTGCCTTTCAAAATTGAAAAAAAGAAATGTTTTTTCTGCTTTTATTCATTGTTAAAATTTTCTGCCATTTTTTATGCAAAAATGCAAAACATTTTTAGGTTTTGTGAAATAAAAAAACTGTTAGGAATGTTTTTTTAATTGACCTTTAGTAAAATAGATTTTATCAGGGGAGCAGCGGTTAAAAATTACCAAAACCTAAAATAAAAAACTAAAAAAAAACTACAGTAACGTGACATCCATATTTTTTTTTAATTGCATATTTGAAAAAAAAAAAAAAATAAGCAAATCCCTATTTTAAAGTGTTTACAAATGAAAACTTAAATGTTTCAATTAATTCTTGGGAACTTTTGCTTAATTTTATTTTTTTATTAATTTTTATTAATCATTCAATGTTGGATTGTTATTGTTTTAAATAATAAATTTTTATAAAAGTTTTTATGCTATAAAACATTTTAAAGCTTCGTCCTAATTTCAACCTTGCAAAATGGTTGAATTGTTAAATTGCATTTCATGGTTAAAATTTTTTTTTTTTTAAATTGTAGGATTATTTGAATTCAAAATCCTACATTAAAAAAAATAAGATGTTGTTACTTATATTTTTTTATGTTGTATTTGCTTGTCGATCAAGCTGTCAGTTTGATGACTAAAAACAGATTGATATTAAAATAGGGTGGAATGGAAGGAAGAAACTTAAGAAGCCGGCCCGTTTAGAGTCTTTGGCATAATAGTTAGCTGATGGGTCGGGAGGTCAGAGTTCAATCTTTGGTCGAATCATACAAAAGACTTTAAAAAAATACTACTTGATGCCTTCTTGTTTAACACTCAGGATTATAAGGTGATGATCAAGAATAGTGGAGTATTTCTGGGAAAAGAGTGGTGCTCTTCACTACACATCGAGGGTAGTAGCCAGTGAAAAGACAGCCTTTGGGTCGCCCTCGACTACAGTCGACTTACTTTGCAACTTACATTCGTGTTTTTACAATGGATACAAATTCTTTCATTTTCTCTTAAAAAATATAAATCGTCAATCAGGACAAGCAAGCTTACATAGATTTAAGATGGCGATTAAAGGGAGATAACTGAATGATTTTTTTTTTTTTTTCAAAAAAAAAATCTATGTATATGTCTATCACCAGTTTGTGTATGCCTGTTTATGTGTGGTAAATCCCGAAAGTAATTAACCGATCATTATGAATTTTGAAACACAGATGCTAGGTATAAGAGTGCCATTTGTGGGATATATTTAGTTTAATTTAGTTTTTGCAAAGAATTGTGAAATAACAGATACCTCTGACTTTTATGAGATGGGTATAAGACATCAATTAATAAATATTCTAAAAATTTTAGTTTCTTTGGAATATTTTAAAAAGTTATAAGGAATATAATATGGGTTCAAATATTTCAGATTTACATTAAATTTTATCCATGGTTATTTAATACTAAAAAAGACTCCCTGAATTTTAGAAGGCCCCTTATTTTAAGCCCTAAATTTTAAACAGTTTTCTTGAATAAACATAATTAAATAGATTCTTATTAAAATAGATTATAATATTAAAATAAGTATTCTAAACATGAGTTTTAGTGGCTTATATATGTATTGATTTTAATCTATGTCAGGAGACATAAAAGTGGTATAAAACTATTCTGTTTGCTCTTACAAATTAGCATTTTATATAAAAATGACGAAAACTTTTAAAGTTCTCAAATTAAACAAAATCTGATAAAAATATATTAAAAAATTACGAAAATTCATTGAGTATAACAACTGATATTGTGTTTTTAATAAACAAAAGTCTGTCGCTATAGACAACAAATATTGCAGCCATGACATACGTAATCTAAAATATTCGTTTCAGAGTTATGTCCCCTGCGTGTTGACTCTTACTATCTACTTTATAATGTCTAAGAAAAATACGATTTTACTCAGTTTTCCATTAAAAAATTTTTAACCGATGATTTTTCATAATTTCTGGATATATTGTTATTTTCGGCATGACAATTAAGTACATAATATTGTTTTTGCTTAAAACGGCATATTTAAAAAAATCGACCTGTCAACTGTATCTTAACAAGCTCCTCAGGTACTTCTTAGAGAGATCCCATGAAGGTTGCCAACATCCATAAATGAAAGTGGTGTTGTGGAACTGATTGGATTCAAAATTGGCATACTCAGGTCATCAACCTATGCCATTATACACTCAACGTACTCAATCTGTGCTTGTATCCACTTCACCATTTCCAGGTTTACCTTGAATACAATAAATAACACTGGTGACAAACACAAAAATTGTTACTTTAAATGTAAATTCAGGAAATAATGAATCTTTAATTGATGTCTACTGCAACACTGCCACCTTCCTTTAAATAAGTGAACTTCCAAGTCCCACCATTTTTATCAGTAAAAAAAAAAAATAATAATAATAATTAAAAATACATTTTAATTTCATCCATTTAAAAAAAAAATTTTTTTTTTTTTGACTGCCTTTATCTTTGTTATTTATTTATTTTTTGTGTGTCGAGTTCTTGCTTCATGCTTTGTGCTGCTTGAGGGGGAAAAGAAAAACATGTCCGCTTCATTTTATAACATTGTTGTTCAGCCCTCAAAATTGTGGATTTCTGTAATAAAAAAAAAAAAATAATCGTTTTTATTTAATAATTTTTCAGTACAAAAATGTCAGTGAGGATGAGGACTTCATTATAAGATACTCTTTCGCCGAACTCCCTAATTTAATTCTTTTTTATAGCAATGAAAAAAAGTAAATAAAACCAAAAGAAAAAAAAAACGACAACAACAAAAAAAAATAACCAATGGTAATCATTATACTGCAACATGTGCAAATTATGCATTCGTCACGAAATATAATAATACTCACTTAACTAATACACACATGCACACACATACATACGCATACATGTTTGTGTTTGTGTACATGTTTACATATATCTATTCATATCCAATTTGAAAAAAAAAAAAAAAAAAAAGACTTCACCAGAAACAAATGCAATTGCGATTTATCATTAATCAATAAGTAAAAATAATCTAGAAGAGATCAGAATGAAGTGGAATGAAATCACTCAATAAATAATTTTGGTTTATGGGGGTCATTTGGATTTTTCTTTTTGTAGTTGTCACAAGACATGAAACCGAAAAATGGTAACCATAAAAAAACAACAACAACAACAAAAAAACAAAACAATAATTATTTATTAATGCATAAAAAAATCTTTGGTTAATTTTTATGAATGGATGAGGCGAAAATAAAATTTTAAAATGACTCTGATTGAACTCTAAAAACTCAAATCAAAATAAAAACAAAAATAATTGGGTTTATTTGTCTAAAGTTTTTATCCAAACATAAAGGCTTTTAGCAATTTTTTTGAATATTGAAACTCTTCGATTTGATATTAACAGAAAAATAGTGGTGATTATTAATTTTTTTTTTTATTTATAAAAATTTGATTTCTTTTTAATTTAAGACAAAAATATTGTAATTTTGTTACCAAATTTAGCAACTAAATTCGAAATACCTCTGTTGAGTCCGGCACGACTAAAGAGTAGCATTTTGTTATATATTTATTGTATATTTATTTAAATATATAAATTCCCATCAACTCAAGGTTCTTTCTGCTTATACAAAGGTAGTCACTGTATATTAATAATTATGGCATTTAATATATTCATGTGATGCTTAGACTAATAACTCTGCCATGGTGGAATATTTATTGAGAAACAACTCCTGTGACAAGACATATCTTATACTGCAAATGAAATTGCCTAAACACCACCTGAAAATATTAAAGACATAATTATGTGGAACACATTACTGAGTGATTACTTCCCTAATGATTACAATTTAGTTTTCTTAAAATCCAGTGCCATCAAATTCTTGTCATAAATCGTCCAATATGTAATCAGAAGCAATTCATGCTTTTGATGAATGTTGGCAATCCCAGAATACCTTCCATCTCTTGGCTGGGATCTCTTGCCTCGGGATAATCATATTGTCTCATTAACTCTTATACTCGAGTGACTCTTGGTCTTAATAAATGGTGGCAAAATAGATAGTTAAAAAAACAAAAAGAAAAGTTTGTGATTGTCTTTGTATAGACAAAAAGAATATTCCCCTAACTTTGAGTTGATGAGAACATGTCCAGCGATTTTTTTTTCTTTCTTTCTTTTTACATGTGAAATAAAAGAGTTTGTTATCCAAAAAAAAATTTAAAATATTTGTTTTGTTTTGTTTTTTCTTCCATCCTTAATAGTTTTGTTTTCTAAAACATCAAATCTTAAAAAAAAACAAAAAAAAACAGAAAAACATTTTAGCTTTCAAGATAAAATGTTATAACAAAATGTTTAAAAAAAAAAGTAATAATAATAATAAAAAAAGGAATTGGAAATAGAACGAGTTTCAGAAAGACCTGAGATTCTGAATTGTCTTCACTTATTTGCATACTCCAGAGAGCGGAGGTTTTATTTGTGACACCCTTACTAGAAGGTTGCCATACAGAGCCAACACGCTCTCTCTATCCAATTTCTCAACAGAGCCCCCCCCCCCTCTTTCCTAGATGTATTATCTTTACTATGGCTAAGGAACTCTATCTATTTTAAATTTTAAAAACAATTTTTTTTGTTTATGTATATTTTCACATGCATAGTTCCAATTTTTCAATTTTGACCCCTTATTTTTTCTGGCTAAAAACCAAATCGAATTTGTTCTGCAGGTCCAAATTTCACATGTATCAAATTTCAAATCTGTACATTAAATATTGACAGAGAAGTTTGGTAGAGAGAGAGAGAGAGACACACACACACACACACACACACACACACACACACAGATTCACTTTTATAAATAATATTTTCACATGTTTTTAACTGACATGAACACATTTTTTTTTTGCTATTTATGACTAACTATCATAAAGTGCTGTTTCCTTTAATGCCTTAACCAGCAAATTTTAGCTTTGTTATAATAATAATAATTTGCTAATCTCTTTCTTTACTCTGATAAGAAGAATAGCAAGAATAGCATTGTTTGAAACTCCACGGAATAAGGATGTTTGAAAATTGTTTTTGGAGTATTCTGTTGAACATTTTTTTTTTTTTTTTTTTTACATAGGCATTAATTGCAAATTTTAATTTATAGTTTTAATTTCTTTTCTTTCCTCTCTCTCTCTCTCTCTCTCTCTCTCTCTCTCTATATATATATATATATATATATATATATATATATATATAGAGAGAGAGAGAGAGAGAGAGAGAGAAAGGAACAAACCGAGTTATGTGTTCATCAACGTTTCGTCTTTATTTTGAGACTTCCTCTGTATGAATTGAGATTAAGAAAACAAAAACACCAGTACAAATATTTGAAAATTTTTCATTTTCAAATATTTGTGCTGTTTTTGTTTTCTTAATCTCATTCATCCAAAGGAAGTCTCGAAATAAAGACGAAACGTTGATGAACACATAACTCGGTTTGTCTCTTTTTATTTATCTATTTTGTTGGAATACTATCTCCATTATTCTCATCACATGTGTATGTCCGTGTGTGTGTGTGTGTGTGAGAGAGAGAGAGAGAGAAAGTCTATTAAAAGGTATACTAAATTGCTTTTTTTTAATAAGTAAACAAAAGAAAAAAAAAGCAGTTAGACTCAAGGTCATGTGAGTTTCTAAAAAGGAAACACAATGTGAATTGCACTCTGGCCTTTAACACATGCCTGGACAGCCCCATTTGCATTCCCTTGTAGGGGTGGCTTAAGCAATTAGCAATGAACTTACCTCTTCACAGCAACAAAGCCACTGTTAGACTGAAAATATAGTAATCAGAACAGATAATACACTTTGAACTACTTATTTGCGAAAAATATATAAAATTAATATTTAGAACAAATTAGACACAAAAACCATCAAAAGTGTTTGATGTTCAAAAACTTTGCAGAAATGATAATCATGATGGTGATAGCTACATTGAACTTGGTGGTGCTGAAAGGAAAAATCGTCATAAACCAACACTTTCAAACCATTTGGATTTCAATGTTGTCTATTTATTCATCAATAGAGTAAGATAGATTTTTTATTACAGCCTAGTCTAATAAAAAAATTTTAAAATAAAAATCCCTCCAGACAAAGCGTGAAGCCACTTGAGGTAAGAAGCTAACAATAATGAAAGATGGTTATCGTAAAGACAGGATATACCGATTGACCTTGATTTTGAGAAGAGCAAGGTTATAGGTAGGAGGAAAACAGTCAGCACGAAGAGAATTCCATAAGCCTGCAGTCTTTGGAAAGAAGCTACTGCAATAGGAAAGCGTGTTACAATGAAGTATCAAACTAGTGAACTGATGAAGACCACTAGACCAATGAGTCAAACAAGCTGGGACAAAGGAAGCAGGGAATATATCAGACAATTCTGAAGAACACATGCCATAATAGTATTTGTAGAAAAGACTGAGACTAGCATCATCATGTCTGTGAGAGAGAGGTCGCAGAGAAGTAGAAAAGATGGAGCCAATGAAGGTACAGAGAAAGTTCTGCGCCTTATCAAGAACCCACAAATAGGACAGAGATTCAACAGCCCAAACATGACAACAGTACTCTATACATAATCTGAAAGTAAATTTGTAGAGATAGAGAATAGCCTCAGGTGTGAGAAAAGTGTTTGGAATGATAGAGAGAACTAATTTTATATCATCAACCCACTATATTTAAGCCAGCATCCATGCATGTGGCGATGGCGTGGAGAAATTGAAGGATAAACAGCCACAACTTGCAGGCGCCTGCTGCAAAGAAACAGTGGATATACACAGGAGTGAACCTGGAACTGTTTGATTCAAAGATGATGGTTGAACACACGATTGTGCAAAATAAACGCATTTTGCAGTTCAAAAGAACTCAATAACAAGAGTGACATTTTTTTTTTTTTTGCTCAGAGCAGAGATCTTTTGGAATACCATGCAGCTAACATTGTTCACACACGTTTTTGATTATTGTCAGTAATTTTGTTTTAAGCTACCACTCTCTTTATCTGATGGCTTGAATTGAACTCATCCTTATGATTCTATTGTTGGTATTGGTTTCCTCAATATTTTTCTCATCAGAACTTTTTCTAGAAAGATATCAGGTACTTACAGGAGGGACCACATGTAGGTTGCCAGCATCCAAAGTGAAATTGAGTCGTCAGTCTGTATCATTAACCAATGTTACTTCCTTCAATTGAACTGAAATAAATACTGCTGATGGTATGAAGAACAAACTGTTCTCTTTTACTGGTGAATAAAGCAAAGAAAATATTCCGGCATCCAAGAGAAACGGATATACTGAGAGATGTTATTCTGTGTGTGTTCTCAATTATTATTACTAATCCGATTTCAACTAGATAAATCCGATTCAATTTCAATTTATTTTGCAAAAAATAAAACAACCATGCTTCATGCGTATTATTTGGATTCTTCAGACTACTGTTCTCATCTTCAGAACAGTAGACCAAAGAATCCAAACAATACAAATAACCAATCCTCATCTCAAACATTTAGAAGCGTAATAATACTTCAATCTCCATGTAGAGAAATATACTCAGAAGCGGATACAGAAGCCAAATTCACTTTGAATTGTTTCATAGTTGCCGTTCAGCCATATTCAAGCGATTTCTATCGGTTAAAAAGCTATAAATGCACTAAGCCTCAAAGAAAAAGAAAATGACAACAACAACCACTCCTAATGATAACCGGACACACCGATAGAAAGCGCTTGAATAGAATATGACTGATCAACTTTTGGACGCCATTTTGTACAACATGCTGACTGAAATAAACAAGACTGTCCAGCGAATCGAAAAGATATTCAGAAAAATCGGAAGAAAGAATAACTCTGTCGTGTTCAATCAGATATGCTTGAATATATATATATATATATATATATATATATATATATATATATATATAATTAATAATTGCCATATATATTTTTGTAACTTACTACCTAGCTCTACCTATGTATTGAGCATTGTTGAAGCAAATACTCCAAGTTTACGCATAAAATAATACTTTTGTATATTAATTTATATGATTAAATGAAGTAGTCATTCATATATATATATATATATATATATATATATATATATATATATATATATATATATATATATATGTATATATATATATATATGTATATATATATATACATATATATATATGTATATATATATATATATATAATTAATAATTGCCATATATATTTTTGTAACTTACTACCAAGCTCTACCTATGTATTGAGCATTGTTGAAACAAATACTCTAAGTTTACGCATAAAATAATACTTTTGTATATATATATATATATATATATATATATATATATATATATATATATATATAGGCGCTGTTTTACAATTTGTCACTGTGCAGAGGGAGACAACTCTCGTTTACTAAAAGATTCATTCATTTTTTTCATCTCATAATTTAGGACGCGATATATATATTAAATTAAATTACAGTTACATCTTGTTCCACATGGTCGGGGTTAAAACTGTGGCATGCGTTGGAAGTACCTATATAACATGTGTTTTATTATGCGATGTATTTCTTTAGTGTTACAATTATTTCATAACCACCTGAGCAAGCATTATTTTGTTAAAAGGTATTCCAAAATGGCTAATCATCAGGCACAAAATACAACTGTAATATATATACAAAAATATACATAATTTCTTATTTTACTAATGCAAGCGGCGAACTCACCTCTCCTTTCTTCATTTTATCGATTAATCTATAAAAATTGATAACTGATAAATATTAATTGATAAAATGAAGGAAGGGGAGGTGAATTCGCTGCTTGCATTAGTAAAATAAGAAATTGTGCATATTTTTATACATTATTGTATTTTGTATCTGATGATTAGCCATTTTGTAATGTCTCTTAATGAAATAATGTTTAAGCTTGTTCTAATGATTATGAAACACTGATTGTAACACTGAAGAAATACATTGTATGATAAACCTGTTATAATATATTGTTGTCTTGGTTATTGTGAAATTATTATTATGTATACTGATAATCATTGAGCTTAATTAACTGGGTCAATTAATATTAACCCTGGTTTATTATATATGAACATGACCAGAATTTAATAATATAATTGCATATGAAAATTACCGGAATTTAATAAGCAAATTTTAGTAAAAAAATCCTTACTAATGAAGCCAGGGTTGGCTTCTGTCGCTGGGTTTGAATCTATCGACTGGTGTTAATCGTGACACCCTACACTGATGATTCCCGAAAGGATGAAACACTTTCATCCACTCTAGGACTGAAGAGTACTAGAGTGGATGAAACGCGGAATATTCAGTGTAGCTTAATTGCCATATATATTTTATACCTTACTATATATATATATATATATAGAGAGAGAGAGAGAGTGAGAGAGAGAGAGAGTTGTAAGAATATCTGGCAACTTATTACCTAGATCTACTCATGTATTGAGCACTATTGAAATAAAATACTGCTTCAGACTAAGATCACAGTGTAGTATCTGTTCCGATGTTACAGTTCGTCTTTTCTGCCTTCGGTCAGTGGGGGAGAAATCCTTCATGACTGAGACAAATTTTATTTTTGTTCCTATCCAGAGTGTCCCCTTTTTGGGGAGCTGGATTTTCCCCACATTAAAACTGACTTTGTGTCTAACTCTTCCCTCGCGGGGATACAAGTAAATATGAACATTATATACAGTGTAACCCGGATATAAGAAACCAGATTAAAAGAAAACTGGATATAAAATAGATTTTTCTAGTCCCAAATTAGAGTCTGTGTTAATATACAGTGTAACTCAGATATAAGAGAGTTGTAGGGACATGATAGTAAGTCTCTTATATCCGGGTTACAATGTATTTATATAAGAAATAATTATAGATCAGGGGAGATAATTCATTAGGTTTTTTTTTTCTGGTTGCCTTAGTGATTGTCAATATTGAAAGAAAAAGATGGCTGAAAATTCAAGAAAGCTCCCGCCGATATCCCCTCGTCCTTTGCCATCTCCATCAAAGCCCAAAAAGAAAAAGAAAGCCACAGATAAGTCAAATGGAGAATTTAACAACAGCTATACGAAATCTCCTGATTCCGATTTAAGTCCAGATCATTCACGACAAATTTCAAACACGGAGGAAAAAGTCTTAGAAAAGGATGAAACTTCTGCGAGAAGAAGCCATCGAGTTCTTCCGCCGATTCGAACTTCTCTTTCATCAGAAAATCTCACCAAGGAATTACAAACTCCTGAAAAACGGAAAAAAAAGAAAAAAGTATCTACTTTTATATCTTTCTCATTTTGATTATTTTTTTTCTATCTTTTATTTTTTCATGCTTTTAATTCGCAGGAAAAAATCTTTTAAAATACTTATATTTTCGTAGGAATTTTTGGAAGCAAAAAGGAATAAACTATTTATTTATTTTTTCAGTGGACAATAAATAAGCAAATAGTTTCACACATTAAGTGAACAACAAAAATACTAGAATATTTTATAAATTAAATAAAAATTATCGCGTTTAGTTGTACTATATTGTATTACGCCCATGTTTGTGATAAAATTGGGTTAAATCCTATTTTAGTCACTTAAATTATTAATAATGAAACATGTTTGAATTTTCAAATAACGTTTAATTTGTAAATGGAAGACTATGTTAATACCCTGGCGGCAAGCAAAACAAAAAAAAAACAATTATTTGAGAATTTAGAGTGGCAGATGAGATTCGCATATAAATTTAACGTAAAATGATCACCTATTTCCGGACCATAAATTTCTAATGGAAAAGTGTTTTAAGGACAGATACCGAAAGATATGCAAAATCTTAAGCGCACGACATGTGTCAAAAGTCTACGACCATTTCTAACAAATAACCTAAAAAAAAAAAAAAAAAAAGCAGGGAATATTGTAGCAGCTTACGACCCGTTTTTCCGTGAATACCGCCTCGCCTCCCTCGGCATTCCAGCAGTTTATGTAAACCCCCGTAATATGGAGAATTGTTCTGCTAACACAGCAGACGACAGTTAATAAATTGGAAGAAAATATTAGTTTTAATCATACAAAAAGTTATTTTCAAATAACGTTTAATTTGTAAATGGAAGACTATGTTAATACCCTGGCGGCAAGCAAAACAAAAAAAAAACTTTTTTTACCGTGTTGAAAAGCCATTCTTAACATGAGGAGGGAAGGGTGTTTTCTAACTTTTTTATTTTTTAAAAAGGAATTACCACTTATCAAGGCCAATCGAGGATAAGGGTTAAAGCGTACAGTGGTCAAAAGGACAATATCATAGTAATCGTTAGAAGTGTAAATTTGGTAAATTGGATTACTTAAGGGAAACGGCTCATCAAGAACTTGTTTACATTGGACTTGAAGACGGCTATATTATAGCTGGAAAGCAGGTAAACGGAAGAGAGTTCCAGAGAGTTGAACTGCAGTTCTTAGAAAAAAGCTTTGTTCATAGAATCTACGTTTTGGTTTAGGCACAGATAAAGAGTGGGAGAAATTATTGATAGTGTTTACAGCTAAATAAGTGTTTCTCGTGAATGTTTGGTGAGGGGTGAGCATAGATTGGAGCTCAGACGAGCACTAGGTGTGTCAGAAATTTCGTGAAAATAGTGAATAATTCCACCCCATCTTTCCAAGCTTATAACTCCTCGAAAAATGTAATTCAAGCCCTAATTTTTTTTTTCAATTAAAGGAGCAAGGACCAAGGTTTCATAAAAAACAAACAAAAAAAACGTGTTTTTTTTTTTTTTTAAAGGATTTAAACTTCGGACTTTACAGGTAAATTTCTAAAAAAAAACAGTTCTTTTTTTTTTTTTTTTTAAATTTGAATATATTATTTATTGACCTTTTCTCTTCAATTTGTGATATATAAGATTTTGGTACATAAATTAATTATTTACTTTTTAATAGACATTTCAAAATGGGAGGCGTGAATTATTCGACCCCATGTCTTTCCAAGCTTATAACTCCTCGAAAAATGTAATTCAAGCCCTAATTTTTTTTTCAATTAAAGGAGCCATTAAAAAAAAGGTTCCATTAAAAAAAAAAGAAAAGAAAAAACAAATAACGTGGTTTAAAACAAAAGGTTTTAAATTTCAAACTTTACAGGTAAAATTCTAAAAAACACTACTTTTTTTTTTTTTTGTTTTAGATTTGAATATATTATTTATTGACCTTTTCTCTTCAATTTGTGAGTAAATTAATTATTTACTTTTCGGTGAGTAAATTAATTATTTACTTTTTAATAGAAACTTGAAAATGGGGGCGGGGCGTGAATTTAAAAAAACGTTTGTCTAAAATATATTCGGTTTATTGGAAAGAACATAAAATTTCACATTTGACCCTGAAAATATCGTAAAAATAGAATCAATAGAAAAATTTTGATAGATTTTTAAAGTTTAAAAATTTAAAAATATTGAGTTCGGAAAATTCATTACTGTTTTTTAAAAAAAAATATTTCTATTACTTTTAAAACAACTTTAATAGTTTATTTTGGAAGTATAATCCATAAAGAAAATAAACAACCCACTTTTAAAGGAGAAATTACGAGTTTTTTATATTTTATTCACAGTTTCGTGTTAGGGGTGTCAAAAATTCCTACAAAAATTCTGATACACCTAGACGAGCACTTGCCATGAAAATAATGATAAAATAGAGACAGGCTTGCAACGTCTCTTCTGTGAGAAAGAGGTTCTCACTTAATAATTTAATATAAAAGATATCGTAAACTTGAATTTAACTTGAAGGTAATCCTTCAGAATTTGACCTGGATCCTCAGGATTTTCTGTCATTTATGGCTCATGTTCAACTGGCAATCATCGGATTAAGCTGAGCATTGTTCAAATGTTGAAACGCCAAATCAACATTTTTTTGTTTTTTGTATAAAAAATTTAACTTATTATTTTTTGGGTGATGAAGTGGGATTTTTTTCTGTTTATTTTTTTAAAATTTGTTGACAAAAAATAATTTGTAAATTTTCATGAAAAAACTTTTACTTTCACCTAACAGTTTACGATTTTGCGAATTTTCTTTTAAAAAAACAAACAAAAATGTAAGTTTACTTGAAAAAAAAACTGCACTTTCATCTAACGATACTCCTATAATAAAGAAGTACATTCTATAATAGTGAAATACTTCCTATAATAAAGAAATACATTCTGTCGCCAGAGGCCACAGTCGTATCCAACTGTTGGAAAGCTTACAGCAAAGTTGGAAGAGAAAGGTTCCACCATTTAATAATGAACCACAGCCTGAATTTTGTAGACCCTATGACAAATGCTCCACTGAAAATATTCCTAAGGACATTATAATAGATCTAAATTTTAGCCAGATCGGTGTAGTCTCTAAGAAAAAGTGGAATGGACAGTCAGACAGACCAAGAGAAATATAATATAGTGTTAGTATAATTTTCTTTAGTATTATCTATAATATAAATCTCACCTCTCTGTTTATGTATGTATGTATGTCTAAAACTTTCGACAGAGGTGATGGATTTTCACAAGATCGGTATCATTTTGAAGCTCGACCCTTTGGACGACAAATATTGAAGAATTGGCCAAAAACATTAATTCCTTCACCCTCAACTGGGCACTTTTCTACAAGGAGGGTCGATTTTTTTTGCTGACATTTTTTGTAAGTCATTCAACCCTCATGTTCACGACATCGCTGAAAAGGCGTTATTTTGACTGCCCGTGATGTCACAAAAATGGTAGGCACATCGGTAAGACTTTTTTTTTTTTCACCTCTTTTTCCTCTGGCGCGTTACGGGTTCGAACCTGCTTACTACTCCTTTTTTTTTTTTTTTTTTTTTTTTTTTGCTCAACCAACAGCCTTACACACACCTTCACTTTCTTTTCCGCCTTAGCATCATAGGTTCAAGCCTGCCTGTCTACTACAACATTTTTTTTGCTCAATACACACCTCCAAACACCCGGGAAACGCCGGGCACCCAGGCTAGTTTCTTATAGGATAGAAAATGTTTAGATCATAGAAATAATGATAGTAAGAAAAAATAAATACAAATTATGCTTGGTGATAGCCAAGTTACAAGCAAGAAGAAAGATAGGTTAACGTGCGGAAAAAGTAAACAAAGAATGTTTAAATAAAAATACTTTGTTTATTAAGTATAATTTGTATTTTTTCTTTCTATCATTATTTTTATGCTCTATTTCCTATTCTGTAATTTTATTAAGCTTATAATTCTATGCATTTTATTAGACTCCTCATCTTTGCTACGTCTTCGTTTTGTATTTACATGTTTCTGAAATTGTTTTTGTTCTCTTCTCAGTTTTACCTTTTCCAACCATCAATAAACTTATGTCTCAGAGTTTTGATTATTGATATGAGTTTAGCTAACTGTTGGGATTTTCTCATTTTCATAAAACAAATACACATCCAGCAAGGTGGGGTAGTATACATCTGTCTCTATGGTCTTTACACTTTTGTTTCTTTGCTGTAGTTAGTGATGCTCACTTGCAGAGATGGTTGCATTTATGATGTAGTCATGTAGCCATCATAGAGATATTCTTCTCTGTTGTTGTTGAACAGCAAATAACTCCATTATTTGCTTTAGGATTTTGATTTACTTACAGTAATTTGCAGCAATTCCATCAAGATTGACTCTATCTTTTCCTTCCATCCCTAATAACATGGAGAACTTGTACATGCATCTGATCACCTTGACATCAAATTCCATGCCACATACTTCATCCCATTACTACCAAATTTTAACTTCAAAATGGTACTTTCTATTCTCATATGAAAAATACTTAACATTATTTTTTGCACACTCGTATCTCAGTGTTGCTACTTCCATATATGTACACCCAACAAAAAATAGTTAGAAAGAGATTTCTTTATGATGATTCTCGAAACTGTGTAGCATAGCATGTAGTATTCATTAATCTCCATTGTGAACAACTAGATGGTGTGGCATTGTTAACACAAAACAGCTGTTTCTCTCACTCTCTCTTATTGACACATCATAGTTTACTCATCAAGTATACTGCATTGAAGACAGCAGCAGATGCAAATATCTTGATCTTTTCTTCCTTCTGTATGTGGGTGAAACAGCTAAAAAAAAAAAACAGCAAATAACGTCATTATTTGCTCTGGGATTTTCATTTACTTTTTAGTAATTTGTAACAATTCCATGAATATGAACTGTATCACCCCCTTTCAACCCAGTAAGATGGAGGAGAACTTAAAACCTGCATCTGACCATCATGATACCTAATCCCATGTGTAGGAACTCTCTAGCTTTTCTGCGACATACTTCATCCCATGACACAACTACCAGTACACATCAGCCTAACTAGAGACTTTTAAGTTTCTATGGAATTTTCCACTCCCCACTTAATTTTAACTTTACGCAGAAGTTTCTGATTTTAACTTTATTTTTATACACTTGCATCGAAATATCGTTACATAACTGTTAAATAAATTGCTGAAATATTTGCATGCTGCAAAGTGTGGTTAGATAAAGAATGAGTTCATCTGATGTGGCCTATGCATAGACTTGCCAGAGTAATCGCTTCTCTTTTGCTATTTTGCAAGGATTAGGAGTGTGTTGAGTAAAATCAGGGAACCTTTACCATTAATAACTATCAGAGAATCACCACTGTCAAACAAGGGAAGAGTCCACCAAGCATTGTTACATAGTGTGATGATGTATGGAAATGACAGTTGAGGACATGCGTTGCATGGCATGAAGAATATAAAAATGATATGATGGATGTGACTGTTAAAGACAGTCTTAACTCTGATGACCTTAGAGGAAGATTAATATGGACTGTATAGTGAGATGCGTGCACAACAGGAGATTTTGATGTTATGAACATGTTGGAAAATGGATGACAGTTCTTGGGTCAGTAGATTTAAAAACCAAGAGAAGGCCCAACAAAATATGGGAGAAAGTGATAAGGACACATTTGAGAGAAAGGAAGATAAATAAAGACCTGGACAGTGATAGGTTAGCTTGGAAGTCAATTTCTAAAAGCCATTCAACACATGCCAACATGTAAAATGGACGTTAAAACGAATGTGGTGGTGGTGCCGGTGCCAGAGTCATGTTTGTTTTCTTTTTAAAGGTTAAGGATTAAGTAAACTTTTTTCAACTAGTTTTATTTGTAAGGTATTTTAAAAAAAAAAAAGGTAGAGTTTTCCCCTGCCAACTAACTCTGCTACTTCAACTCTTCTACATCTACAGATCCAAGAACTCTCTTCCATTATTTCACTCTGACAAAAATCAACACAGTTGTTCTACACACATCTCCCTATATTATCCAGATTTAATCTTCATCTGAGGTCATCAGATCTAAATCTCTCTGTAAAACTCACAGTTTACATCCGTTATATCATTACAATAGCATTTCTCTCCATGTAACGCATTTCCTCAACCCTCACTGGTCAGATTTCATTTTTCATATTGCATCACACTTGCTCTGTACACATGCCTCAGGGCTCCCTGAACTTACTCCATCCACTTCCAACTCTTGCAATCACATTAACACCTGCTCCACCCTGTGCTCCAATGGTATCATCATTATAAGAAAACTTCTAAATAACCTTAACAGCTTTACCATCCAGATTAAATTTTCTTATTCACAGTTCGCACAACATTATTTATAAAGGTAGAAAGTCATTCCTTCCTTCTTCATTCCCAGAGTGCACCAACAGCATCGTCAACAGAAAATGAACTTGATGAAACGCAGACAAATCGAACCCCGAAAAAGAAGAAGAAAAAAAAGAAACTTCCTAGTGCAAATGACGAAGAAGAGTTAGCTGAAGAATATCTCAATACTCTTCTTTACGACTTGGGTAACCTTGAAGAAGATGTCATCACAAGTTCTGTCCCACCAGGAGAGGATTTTCCCATCTCGTTAGGTCCTCTTCCTGTTATACACAGCCAGCCTGCCGATGTGCTTTACATAGAAACAAATCGTAAGTATCTCTATAATAGTAATATGTCTCTACCTGTACCTGTATGTACATTGTCACCTTTGACCCCCATTTAAAAAAAATGAAATCATCTGATTACCAGTAAATGTAACTCTGCAGTCAAGAATTCTTTTTTAACCGCAATAGGCCAGTGGCAGTTCGTCATAGCAGAAGTTTTCTTGACACATACTAGCAGTAGTTATAGTCCTACACATAATGCATAAAGTGGGGGGGGGAGGAGAAAAGATGGAATGTCTGCTCACTTTGATTATCAAGTTTGTTCTATGATGTTTTTAGAGATTTTTCTCTCGATTGGTGATGTATGTTTCATTTGTTATTTTATAAATTCAGCAATTGGTAAATGTATACAGTTTAGGCAATTGCTCTTGACATATCAAAGGCCTTCGATAAGATATGGCATAAAAGCCTACTTCACAAGATTTCCAGCTACGGTATAACTGGAAATGTTTTCTCAATAATTAAATCATTTCTCTCTGATAGGCTTAAGAGTAGTGGTTGATGGGCAGAAATCAAAGGCCCACAATATTAATGCTGGAGTCCCTCAGGGGTCCATCCTTGGCCCAACTCTCTTGCTGATCTACATTAATGATCTCTCAAAACACATACTTAAATCACTCATCGACATCTATGCTGATGACATGACTATCTATGGCAACACATCAAAGGACGTAAATGACAATGTTCTCTCTGATTCTCTTTCCTCAGATCTTGAGCGCATGGTACAGTGGGGGAAGAGGTGGCTGGTCATCTTTAATTCATCTAAAACTAAGTTCGTATCTTTACATCATAAACGCTCTGATCCCCATCTGGCATCAATCGAAATGGATGGCTCTCGTCTAGGGGAGGCTCCATGTTTTGATAGGCTTCTGAGTTTGACCTTTACTTCTGATCTGAAATGGAACACATACATCAAGTCTGTGACCAAGGTCGCTGGGAAAATGGTAGGATCCTTCTATCACTCCAGAAGATATCTCACTAATGATGCAATTCTCTATCTATATAAAAGCCAAGTACGTCCAAGGATGGAGTACTGCTGCCACATCTGGACAGGAGCTGCTAAAAACAGCCTATCCTGCCTTGACAGAGTACAAAATAGACTTCATGGCTTAGTGGGGGATGCCCTTTTCTCTTCCCTGCAACCTTTGAGCTCCAATCTCTGGCCCCCCCTCGCCAATCTTTCACGAAAAACACTCGTCTAGCTGAAACCGCTGTCAATAATTTTCCCCACTCTTTATCTGTGCCTAAATTAAAATATAGATTCCATGAATAAAGCTTCTTTCTTTGAACTGCATGCCTGTGGAACTCTCTGCCGCTTACCTGTTTCCCTCCCGACTTCAACTTGGATGTCTTCAAGTCCAACACGAAAAAATACCTAATGAACCGCTCCCTTAAGTAATGACACTTTATCAAATCTCCAATACTATTACTACAATACTATCCCATTGATTACTGTACACACAATAACCCTTATCCCTGAGTGCCTTCTGGGCCTTGATAAGTGGTGACCTCCATGTAAAAAAAAAAAAATTCATACCTTAGTCTTCAACTTGAAATTATCAAAACAATCATAGTTACATTCTTATTGTGACAGTTATTCACATCCCTTACCTACATCATGTTACCATTTAAGTTCTAACACTTGTCCACTATTTAATCTTTTTCAATCACCGGCCCTATCGGTGGGGCATTAGAATACGCCGACTGCCCCCCTGCAGAGGGTAAAAGTCCCTCAATGGGGGTCCTGGATATGACCTTAAACTATATCCAGTGGTGAGGGCCCCAGCTTGTGGGCTTTGGGGAGTGTGGAGCCACCCTTTAATTACCATTGCTCCCAGGTCCACTCTGACCCAGAGTGGTAGTACCTGTTAGGGTCCCAACTATGGGTTAAATAGAAACCGACGTGAAAACAACAAATATATTCTATTAAAAAAATTTTTCTTCAAAATCTTTGGATTCGGCATTAAATAACCCGAAAAGGGTTGATATGCCGTAATACAAAAACAACCAACCAACATTTTCAATCACCCTCAAAGTAGTCTTGTTACATCCTCCTTCTTTTTCTTTGCAGCAGTTGTAATAGTTGTTCTCTCGTCTATAGTTATTGTTTGTAGAGACAATCTGTCTTTCACTTTAATAGCAGCCGTCATCATAATAGTAGCTATGGATTGGTAAAATAAAAATGATGCGCAATCTATGTTATAATATGAGGGTTGTTCCAAAAGTAAGGCTTCCTATTTTTTTTAACTCAAAAAACTAAAACGTTGAAGAGCTACAAAAGTGAGGGTGGTACTATTAAACGAACGATCTTCTGCGCGCCAGAATTTATTTTTTCTACATAGTCACTACCATTCTCAATGCACTTTTGCCAGCCTCTTTTGATGCCTTAGTTGTAAAAGTCCGGAGTGCACTTTGTCACTCACATTTCTGTCGCCACTCTGAAATTGACGAACACATCTCTTAAATGTTCAGACATCAACTGCATCAGCTTCTGACACACATCAATGACAGGGGTTGCTTTCTTAGAGTTTCACACTGACAATATCTGCAACAGAGAAATGAAACTTTCAGGTTATGAATGCATAAGGTCAGTCATGATAACAATATAATTTGCAATCCTCTCTGATCCATTTGGGCGGAATAAAAAATAGGCGGCATTACTTTTGGAATGTCCCTCATATTTTTATAAGGTCTTGTTTGCTTGAAGCATTGTGCATAGTGTGTAAAAACTGAATTTTTTAAAGGTGATGCCAATACAGTTTCGTTGAAAACACTATTTGATATGAGACAACAGTAAAGTGATCAAATAACAATATTGAAGAAGTCAGTAATATTCAATTAAATATCAACATAGTGTATCAAATCAGGATGTTATGATATATTTTTAAAATTTGGGGGGTTTTACTTCCTTTCCAAAAAGAAATCTTTCTTCAATCCAGAAAGTATTTTAACTTGATCTATTTACCGTTGCTTCGTATCAAATCATGTTTTAAGCAAATTCAACTTCTTACATAATACTTTTTTATTCTTGTCCAGAATCCCCCTGATATTAAAAAAAGTAAAGGAAATTTGTTTGAGGTCCGAACCTCTGACAAAATAAAAATATCATATTCCAAAAATCATGTAAATTGATCGAGTTGTTTTAATTTTATAACGAAAATCATTTTTAAGTGATTTGTAGGAATTCGTAGGCATTATAACATAAATCTAGTATGAAATATTCTTGAGTTATCTCCCCTGTTATTTTTGTGATTTTTTTTTAGAATAGCAGGTGAGACAGTCACTTCTCAGTCACACTCATAAAATTTGATTTTCTTATTTTAAACTAAAGCTACTTTATCAAATTATATGATTTTTGGAATATGATATTTTCGTTTCTTACAAATATCATCATAACAATTTTTCTTCATTTTTGTTTTCTAATATAGGAGGAATTTTGGACAAAACCTATTTTACTTTCGTTTTTTTTTTTTTTTTTTTTTTTTTTTTTTTTTTTTTTGATACATCTTACTTTAATTTGCTTTTAGCATTTCCATAGTTCACAAGTAATGCATATATCTACCCTACTCCAGCTTCCTGTGGAGGAGTGAAAAAGAATCTCCAAAAAAATCATGTCTGTTCTCTCTTGTAGACAAAAGCCAAGAGGAAGCATTCTGTACAGTTTTTGCCATGTCTAATTCATGACTTCCTGTTCGTGACGTCACTTGAACATATTAATTTGTAATGGAAATTTTCCCTTTTTACAGTATAAACATATCCCAAAGTGCATAGCAATGATGATAACTATCACATTCAGGTTTAAAATGTCTTAGGACAAACATTCGGGCAATACATATGTGTAAATAGCATCTATCTCTTTACGTGGCTTCTGACGTTTTGCTACTTTTTGCCAAATAAATTTTATTTGATTTGGTTACCAGTGACATATAGAGGGGAGGGTGACAGGGCAGTGGCCCCAGGCATCTAAATGTAGGGAGGTGCATCCAATCATAGAAATAGTCTATTTTAAAATTTCAATGATGATAAATCAATTTTCGAAGGTTCACGAGACTACAGAGGCAATGGTTAGTCGTTTCATTTTTTAAGAATTTCTTACAGTTGATGTAAAAAGTGAAGTAGTTCAGGTATTTCTTTGCAGATGGTATCATTTGGGGGAAAAAGAAATTTGGTTGATTTATATTTAAATCAAATAAAGTGGGGGTTTTTTTTCATGTTGCATCTGTGTTTACATGTTCAGACTATTTCCCTTTCTCATAATATTTCTCAGTACTAGGATTTATACTTGAGTATTTGGAGCATATAATCAAGGAGTAGGCCCTGAGCATCATTATCTGACCTCTGCTTGCCACTGCATGAATCAAATGTGGTCTTAACTCTATGACTGATAACACATTGATATTTTGTCAAGAGGAGAAGCTATTATAAACTATGAAAATCCAGTGGCTTTACTATTTATATGTCCATGTCGATAATTGAAGTGATCATGTGAGACATAGGACGAATATATGAAATTGAATTTCGATGAAAAATCTTTGGTCTTGATCAGCAATAATATTTATTAATATATTTACAAATGAAAAAATAATTTATTTTTATAATGAGGACGTTAATTGAAGCCACTGTTTGCTGCATGTCCATTGTGATCTGTTTTAATATATATAATCTTTTGCAGGAATTAAAAGGCATTTTCAACAGAATAACAAATTACAATCAAATAATCCGTCAATCAATTAATTCCTAAAACCGTAATCCATGAATCTAAAAGAAGAATCCGGAATTCGAGCGTAAACAATCCAAGTGTGAATTGCAGTATAAAAAAATTTGAAAAATACAGATAATTAACAAAACTGCATTCAATAATATTCACAATGAAAAACAACCATCCGAGGTGTGAAGGGATTATCATAAAATCCAAAAACTTGTGCAGACATAAACTGCATTGGCTTCGTATACTATGTTTACGTAAACCTCTCAAAATATTTATTTTTGTTGTACTATAGTCATGATAACAACACCGAAACAATCCAGGATGAGATTTCAATTTATTCATTTTTTTAAGTTTGTCTTATTTGCGTTCACCCCAAACAAGGTATATCGCCACAGGGAGGCATGGGGCTACTATTTGAGGCCATGTTGAGTGGAGATGAGCAAGATGTCAGTTTACATTACATAATATGTATTTTTATTTTTTTTAATTAAGTCAAATTCTAAATAAGAATCAAAAACACTTTACAAATTTTTGAGCATGTAATTTTTAATCAAATGTGTTAATTTCTGGTGGCCATATTGTTTTTTTGACACCGAAAATATTTTTACTTTTGTGAACTTTTATTACACATACAAAAATATATTTTTACACATAAAATAAACTTTAAACAATGTTTTCTTTTTACATAAAGATAAACAGGTTTTAATGGGGTTTAAAAGCAAACTTGGTTAAATAAATATGGTTTAAAACATATGATAATTTAATAAAAATTGTCTAAGAAAATTAAATGTCCAAATAAATTTTAATTATAATTTCTACGTTGTAGATACTAAAAAACAATAGATAATTTTATTTCAGAAACAAATATAATTTAAGACTAAAAATCAATCTTGCATTTTGGAATTTTTTAGATGAGAATTGAAAATTTGAATTATTTTTTATTAATTTATATATGTATATAAAGAGATAGAGATCAAATTTTTCTTAAAAGGCGGAAGATATTTTGATTCAGTTGTAGTTTAGAGATTATGTGATGTGGTCCCTGGTCTTGGTAAAGCCATTTTTAACGAAGATGTTTTGGATATTGCCAACAATTAACATGTCATGTTTTACTAAAGGAAGAAAATGAAAGGCATACATATAAAAATGGACATACATTGAGAAAATAGAAGGGTCACCAGTTAGCAAGTGCTAACTAAAGCATAAATATTGTAAATGAAAAATTGAGACAACAAAATTTTATAACTGTTGTGGTGGCACCCACTCATTTACATATGTGGATAATATTACACATAAATAGCAAGACTCGGTTAGTCTGAGTGTGTGTTAACCAGAAGCCACCGAAGGCCGAGCCGAGAGCAGATATGTTCTCCAGCCAAGACTCTCTTACCTGACAACCATTATGTAAATATACTGTAAATATACTTTTCCTATTACACTTCTTATTGATCTACTTTTGTTTGTTGGGTCTTCATTTGTATTGCCTTATACGTTATTTGGTTCAACCTGCAAACATAACAGTTGGCGACGAAGATGAACATCAAACATAACAATAACGAAACATTCTTTTACAAGTGATAAAAATATGAAAGTTATTTTCAGTCATTTATGCATACATTATGTAAAGAAAATTGAGTAAATAGTCACAAGTCAAAATGTTCATAGAGTGAATAATATGCATATGTAAGTAATATATGTATGTGAGTATTTGGCAGCGTGGTATTGTGTATGTGTGTGTGTTGGTTTAGTGTGTGTATGGCTGTGAGTAGCGTTTTGTTTTGTTTGCCTGTCTCTTGCTAGTGTATAGGAATGCATGCGCTAGATGAAGAAGGCTGGTATGTGAATCATTCAAGTGTCCCTTTTCTCTTTCCCATGCCAAAGGCACAGAGGAAAGGTTGAGTGTATGTTCTGGTGTTTTTTGATACTGCCTGCTGATCAAGTCTCTGTCTGTAGCTTTTGTCTATTTGTTTTAGGACAGTATCTAACTTTGCGTCAGCTTACTACTTTGACATAGCCTTGTTACTTTTGGGGTTTGAAATAATTTGGATAGATTGAAAATATTTTGAGTTCACACGTTCCTATGAAAACTTATTTGCTGTTGAAAGTGAGCTAGTTCAAACAAAACAAAGAAAGAGAATAAGCTATTTAAGCCATTTTCATTTTAGCATTCGTTGGATTCGCTTTGTGATTCTGATGTCACGGTTGTTGAAATATCCTACACATTATGATTTTTTCAGATTTTGTAATATTTGGATTATTTAGACAACTATCCTCATATTGGTTGCTATATTCAGAAAATTTTAACCAATATAAACGTCAAACTCCTTCCAGTATATTTTTGGGTAACCTTCTAGTCAAACTTGGGAACATGTATGGAATTTCAAACTGAAACGTTTATTTAATGCACAAAGAAATAAGAACAATCAATTACTCCCACCCCACCTGGATTAAATAATGGATTCATTTTGAAATTGCATAGTTTTAGATAAAGATTTCTATGTTCGATTAGAAAGTTCTGAAGTTTGACACGATGCACTTGAAAAAGATCAGAGGTTACATTAGCTGAAACATTTCAAATTTAGCAACCAAGATGAGAATAGATAAGCAAATAATCCAAATATTGCAAATAATTGATCTCATCTAAAATTGTGAGAAATTCAAGATGGGCGAGATATTCCAACAATATCTATGCTACAATTGAACCAAAAGTTTGATCACATTTCATGAAAGTTCTGTCTTAATTTCCATTTTTTGTTATTCTTCTGATTGATCATTTAAAAAAAAAAAAAAAAAATTTTTATTATTCCTCTATTCTTGCAGGAAAGTTCAAAGCGACTCCAAAATCAAAAGCTATCATGCATTCAACAGAACCAATTCCAGTAAAGGAGGACCAATTCCATTCTGGCGGAAGTCTTCCTCAGCAAACTACATTGGAATTTGCAATTAGCACTTATCAAGTTTGGAAAAGCTTGTGCCTTTTTGTACATGGTCTTACGGCCGGCATCGGTCTATGGCATATTGGCGTGGTTGCCATCCTCAATAAAAAGGGTGACCTGGAGTTTTTAGAATTCTACGGAAGGCTGGCCTTGTCAATACAGAGCATCTTTTATACTCTCTTAGTGATCTGTACAGTATCCGTATGTGATAGGTAAAAACATATGTTCTAATTTCATTCTTTCTTTTTGCATGGATGAATTATTGATGAATTTTTTTTTTTTATTATAAAACTAGTTGTAGATAATCAATGTTGCCCGAGAGTCTTTTTACTTTCATTTTGTTTTTGATTGGTTGATTGGTTGTTTTTGTTTTACGGCATATCAACCCTTTTCAGGTTATTTAATGCTGAATCCAGTGATTTTGAAGAAAATTTTTTTAATAGAATATATTTGTGTTTTTTCAAGTTGTTTTCTATTTAACCCATAGTTGAGACCCTAATAGGTACTACCAGTCCAGGTCAGAGTGGACTTGGGAGCAATGGCAATTAAGGGGTGGCTCCACACTCCCCAAAACCGGCAAGCTATATCGGATATAGTTTAAGGTCATATCTTGGACCTCATTTTGCTTTTGGTTTTTAACTATGACATTTTTATTTAAATTCTATTTAAATTATTTTTTTACATAAAATTTTGACAGATAATTATAATTATTTCAGCATTGTTTGCCATTAAATTATTAATTTAACCAAATTGTTTTAAACCTGTAACTAATTTTGTTAACAAGTGTAGAGTATACTTTTGGCCAACGTCAATCAGCATGAAACAGGATTTAGCTGTCTTTCGTTGTGCCTGGCAATTCAATTTTACATAACTAGCAGTACCTACTTGGTGTTGCCTAGGAATCTTTTGACATTCATTTTTTTGTTTTTTATTATGCTGTTTTTTTTTTATTATGCTGATGTTTTTTGCTACCATGCTACTATTTTTACCAAATGTTTTTTACTACCATGCTACTATTTTTACCAAATGTTTTTTACTACCATGCTACTATTTTTACCAAATGTTTTTTACTACCATGCTACTATTTTTACCAAATGTTTTTTGCTACCATGCTACTATTTTTACCAAATGTTTTTTACTACCATGCTACTATTTTTACCAAATGTTTTTTACTACCATGCTACTATTTTTACCAAATGTTTTTTACTACCATGCTACTATTTTTACCAAATGTTTTTTACTACCATGCTACTATTTTTACCAAATGTTTTTTACTACCATGCTACTATTTTTACCAAATGTTTTTTACTACCATGCTACTATTTTTACCAAATGTTTTTTACTACCATACTACTATTTTTACCAAATGTTTTTTACTACCATGCTACTATTTTTACCAAATGTTTTTTACTACCATGCTACTATTTTTACCAAATGTTTTTTACTACCATGCTACTATTTTTACCAAATGTTTTTTACTACCATGCTACTATTTTTACCAAATGTTTTTTACTACCATGCTACTATTTTTACCAAATGTTTTTTACTACCATGCTACTATTTTTACCAAATGTTTTTTACTACCATGCTACTATTTTTACCAAATGTTTTTTACTACCATGCTACTATTTTTACCAAATGTTTTTTGCTACCATGCTACTATTTTTACCAAATGTTTTTTGCTACCATGCTACTATTTTTACCAAATGTTTTTTGCTACCATGCTACTATTTTTACCAAATGTTTTTTGCTACCATGCTACTATTTTTACCAAATGTTTTTTACTACCATGCTACTATTTTTACCAAATGTTTTTTACTACCATGCTACTATTTTTACCAAATGTTTTTTACTACCATGCTACTATTTTTACCAAATGTTTTTTACTACCATGCTACTATTTTTACCAAATGTTTTTTACTACCATGCTACTATTTTTACCAAATGTTTTTTACTACCATGCTACTATTTTTACCAAATAGGATTTTTTTTGTTTTGTTTTTCTACCAAATAGAATTTAAAAAATTTAATTTAATTATAAATGTATCATCTACTCATTAAATTATTAATTGATCAAAATTGTTATAAAACCATAAGTTGATGTTTTTAATTTTTATTCATAAAATTATTGGATGTACAAAGAAACATCGCAAATTAAAACTCAACATGAAATATCTCAAAAACAAAAAAACACGAATAAACCTGGAACCCCATCATCCAACGTAGACCTCTATTACCATGTCTCCTTCTCCAACATCAGGGGTCTACGTTCCAACCTTCCAGAGGTTGAAACCCAATTACAGGAGACGAAACCGGACTTACTCTTTCTAAGCGAAACTGGCATAGAGCCGACCACTTCCCTAGATGAGTTCATAATAAAAGGATACTCTAACTTGACATATAAATTTGACCCCCAAGATCGCCATGGACATGGAATATGCGCCTACATTAACGATGGCTTCCCGTGTGGTAGAGATATCTCCAAAGAAGACCTTAATTTACCTTATATGTGCTTCCGGGTTGCACTTGCTTACACCACCGCATTCATATTTGTCCTCTAGCGCTCCCACAACAGCGGGGTTACTGTCCTTAAGAGTATATCTGAGAAAATTGACCTCATCCTGTCTGCTCATCCTTCGGCTACCATTCACATTTGCGAGGATTTCAATTTCCATAATGTGGAATGGCTGACCTACTCAAATAAGACAGATGATAAGGGGAGGTTCTGTCATGATTTTGCCATTGCCTATGACCTCACTCAGATTGTTCACGAACCCACCCGTGTGCCCGATACTACTGGTCAGTTTGCAAGCCTTCTAGACCTCTTTCTCTGAGCTATGTTCATGTTCTGTTCTATCTCCCCTGGGATCCTCCAATCACACAGTTGTATCAGTTAAGATAAAAATAAAATGTAATAAGTCTTCAGATGTACCTCTCCACTGTACTGTATATCGATACTCTATGGCTGACTGGGATAGTTTCCGTACATTCATATCTGATCTACCTCTGCATTCCATGTTTAAAAAGGATGTATCCTCTATAGTATCAGACCTGACCGAATGGTTAATTGTAGGCATAGACCAATTCATACCATCCAAAAAATTCCAACAAAAACCTAACAGCCAGCCATGGTTCTCCCCAGTATGTGCTGCTGCCATTGCGCACAGAAATCACTTTTTCCATAGCTACCAACGTAATAGATGTGCTGAGACTAAAGCTGCCTTCAGGACTGCCAGCAGCCACTGTAAAAGAGTAATAAAAAATACAAAAGAGCTATATGCTCAGTCTATCAAATCGAAAGTAGCTGAGCAGCGGCTTGGTTCCTACCAGTTTTGGCAAATAACAAACAGGATCCTGAACAGATGCGTGTGTTCTATCCCAACCATCATCAATGGACCTGAGGTCATCTCATCAGCATCAGACAATGCCAAACTATTCACCAAGAACTTTGCAGCTAACTCTACCCTCTGCGATGAAGGTCATCAACTCCTTGTATTTCCTCCTACAACAGACAACACACTATCCAACATACAAATATCTGTGCATGAGGTCGCCAAGCTAATCAAGAACCTTGATTCCAGTAAAGCAACTGGCCCAAACGGCATTCCAGTTATAGTGTTGAAAAAGCTTCAATCAGAACTTGGCCCCCATACTTACGAAACTATTTAAGCATTGCCTTAAGGAGAAGTGCTTTCCAACACCCTGGAAAACCTTGTTAGTATGTCCTGTATTTAAGAACTCAGGTGATAAGTCATCTCCCTCTCAGTACAGACCAATAAGTCTCTTGTGTGTCATGAGTAAGTTACTGGAATCCATATTAAATAAAGAAGTAGTCAACCACCTCAGCAGAAATAACCTCCTTAGTGGCATGCAATATGGTTTCCGTTCTGCTAGATCTACAGCTGATGTGCTAACAGTTATATCCCATAGGATTAGTGAATCTCTCGACAAAGGCTTCCTTTCTAGGGCAATTGCTCTTAACATATCAAAGGCCTTCGATAATGTTTGGCATAAGGGCTTACTTCACAAGATTTCCAGCTATGGTATAACTGGAAATGTTTTCTCAATCATTAAATCATTTCTCTCTGATAGGTTCATAAGAGTAGTGGTTGATGGGCAGCAAACAGAGGCCCACAGTATTAATGCTGGAGTTCCCCAGGGGTTCATCCTGGGCCCAACTCTCTTCCTGATCTACATCAATGATCTCCCAAAACACATACTTAAATCATTCGTTGACATCTATGCTGATGACACGACCATCTATGGCAACACATCAAAGGCCGTAAATGACAAAGCTCTCTCTGATTCCCTCTCCTCTGATATTGAGCATGTGGTTCAGTGGGAGAAGAGATGGCTGGTTACTTTTAATGCATCTAAAACCAAACTCTTAACTTTACATCATCAACGCTCTGTTCCTCATCTAGCATCAATTGAAATGGATGGCTCTCATCTTTGAGAGGCTTCATGTTTTGACAAGCTCCTGGGTTTGACCTTTACTCCTGATCTGAAATGGAACATGTATATCAAGTCTGTTGCCCAGGCTGCTGGGAAAATGGTGGGATACTTCTACCGCTCCAGAAGATATCTCACTACTGATGCAATTCTCTATCTCTATAAAAGCCAAGTACGTTCAAAGATGGAGTTCTGCTGCCACATCTGGGCTGGAGCTTCAAAAAACAGCCTATCCTGCCTTGACAAAGTACAAAATAGACTTTGTAGCTTAGTGGGGGATGCTTTCTTCCCTTCCCTACAACCTCTCTCCCACAGAAGAGACATTGCGAGCCTATCTTTGTTTTATCGTTATTTCCATGGCAAGTGCTCGTCCGAGCTCCAATCTCTCATCTCCCCTCGCCAATCCTTCATGATAAACACCCGTCTAGCTAAAACCACTGTCAGTAATTTCCTCCACTCTTTATCTGTGCCTAAATCAAAACGTAGATTCCATGAACAAAGCTTTTTTCTGAGAAGTGCCGCACGTGGAATTCTCTTCCTTTTGCCTGTTTCCCAACTGACTAGAACTTGGACGTCTTCAAGTCCAACATAAACAAATTCCTGATTAATCGCCCCCTTAAGTAAGACATTTTATCAAATCTCCAATACCAACTATTACTACAATATTATCCCATTGATTATTATACACAAAATAACCTTTATCCCTGAGTGGCTTCCGGGCCTTGATAAGTGGTGATCCCCATGTAAAAAATAAAAAAAATTACTGAAATGAGGATTTGCTGAAAATTTAAAAGCCAGTTTAAATGTTTGCTATTCAACAATTTAGAGGCTTCCAAGTTTATTTCAAATTTTGAAGGGTCAAAAAGTAATCCAATATTTGTTTTAAATCGTTAACAAAAAGATTAAAGTGGTTGACATGTTTACATATAAACTGAAATGCATTCTGGAGGATTTAATTCCATAATTAAATTATTTAAAAAAATTTGTTTTAGTATTTTACGCCATTGCATTTTTGATTTCATTAAAGAATCAGTTAAAAGTAAATTAACAAAAAAAAAAAAATGTGTGACGATGTCTGAAGTGAAAGCTTTGCATATGGAGAAAAGACACAAGAATGTTACGGTAGTGTGTAATGTGAGTACTAAAGACAAATTTAAGTCTGATAAGCTCAGAGGAAGATTAAATCTGGATAGTATAGAGAAATGTATGCAGAACAGGAAACTTTGTTGGTTTGGTCACATTGAAACGTATTTGATCAAGAAAGTGTTATAGCTTGTGTGTATTAGATATTCAGATTTTAGAAAGCTGTGACGATTCAGGAAGGTATAGACAACA
Source organism: Euprymna scolopes (assembly GCF_053919585.1). Classification (NCBI taxonomy): domain Eukaryota; kingdom Metazoa; phylum Mollusca; class Cephalopoda; order Sepiida; family Sepiolidae; genus Euprymna; species Euprymna scolopes. The sequence continues at coordinate 54,290,622 of NC_136495.1, read as the reverse complement.
GGAAAATTGAATAAAAAGAAGGGGGGGAAGCAAAATTAAAACAATATATAATATTATGGCACCATGTTGGCAACAATTATCTTTTGTCGCTTTTTGTTCTCCAATTTATACAGTGTACATTAATGTAGTCCGAATATTTTGGTAAATCACCTCCTTATTATCAGAAACATGTGTACTGTTGAATATTAGCTGTTCATTAAAAAAATTTTAAACTAAAAAATGTTTGACCTTTCATTACAGGAATTATAGTAAGTTTGAATTTTTGTTATTTCTTGTATTAACTAAAAAAATTACATGCTCAATGTAAAAGTTACAAGAAAAAAAGCACAAAATCATTAAAAACATTTTAAAGTCACAAAATAAGGCCGTTTTTGTGGAAATTGCTCTAGACAAAGCGTGAAGCCTCTTGATGTAACTTACAGTGACAAAGGATGAGAGTGATAGACAAATATTGTCAGAACTGAATCACTTTATGAATTAATTGCAAATTACAGCTAATTAGAGCAATTAAAATGGAATGTATTTCAAACACAACTCAATTTCATAGCTAAGGAATATTTTAACATATATTTTCTGTTAACATGTATAAGTTAAAAGCCTTAAGGAAACAAACGTTGATTAACTTCAGCTTTAGTATAACCTTGTTCTACATATAGTGTCCAAGATTAAAAACCTATGTTTATTAAAGTTATTCTTTATTCATGATATAATAAAATGTTTGTGATTAAAATCCCTGTCAATTAAAAATTATTAATTTTTTTTTTTTTTTTTTTTAAAGATATGACATCAGTAACCTAACGCAGAGTTTCCTGTTGCGTTCTCTCACCCTGCAGACAGGTGCCATCTCGGTCATTATTTATTTTATTTGTCTTATCCTCAGTGTGAGCATAGCTAATATCGATGACAAAATGTTCTTGCACAACAACGACACTCGACTCTTTCAGACGCCAAAGGTAAGAAAAGCCACGCAACTGTATGATCAAATAACAATCTGCTAAATATTTAGTAAAAATAAATTTCAGTCTATGACTGACTTGTCCGTTGATGTCCACCAATTATGGTTGGATTGCAAAACTCATTGTAAATGTTATATTTTATGTTTAATCAAAATTTATTTTAAAACATGCAACTAATGAATCCCAGGCAGTACCGAGTAGGGACAGCTAGTGCAATACAAAATGTGTGATAACAGTTTAGTGAACCCAAAACAAGATGGCTGCAAAAAAACATAAAGGGAGATAATTTTGTCAATTTTGTTTGCTCACATCTATTCCTAGTTGCTGCAAAATATAAACATTATCCTCATTATCATATTCTGTTTAACTTCCATTTTACATGCTGGCAGGTGTTGTATGACTTTTTAAAATTGATTTCCAAATTAACCTATCTCTGACCAGGTTTTTATTTATCCCTCTTTATCTCAGTCCATTCTTATAACTTCTTCTCATGCTTTATCCTGTCAACTAAAGCTGCTACCTTAACTGTTCTACACCTAAGAAATCTCATCCATTCTTTCAGTATGCCCATACTATCAAAATTTCCTGTTTAAAAATCTCCATATACTATCTACATTTAATTTGGGTGCCATCACACCAGTTATTTCCATGCAACACATATCCTCAACTCTTACTGGCTATGTTTCACTTCCATACATCATAGCGCTTCATACATATGCTTAAATAGACTCTTCTCTTGCTCAACAGTGGTAACACTATTGCTTAATAATGGCAGAAGTTTCCTAAATTAGTAGCAGAGTTTAATTTGTAAGCTGAAATGCTATCTAGGTTTAACTACTAAAATCTCACACATTAACACTGTCATCACTGCACATTTTTATTAAAAAGTTTTCTATTTTTACTATTATCTAGCTCTACATATCCAGCATTGCCTGGGATGCAATGAAGTTATTTTATTTTTTGTTTATGTACATGTTTTTAAACTTCAAGTAGATAACTTATATTTTTCAATTTAAAATGTGCTGCTGATTTTTATTTTTAGGTGATTATTTAAAAATCTCATATTAGTAGTCATCTAAGCTAGACTAAGTAATTTTTAAAATAAATTATTTAGCATGTTATTATGTTGCCAATAACATAATGTAATAATAGCATATGAAAATTGTCAATAACAAATGAAAATGGACTAGTTAGAAGTAAAGTTTGATTGGTCAGCTTAAATGCTATCTAGGTCTGATTTTTAAAATCTCACATAACTTTGTGTTTTAAAATCTCAGATGATAACTTTGTATTAGAAGATTGCAAAGTGAGGAATAATTATCTCCCTTTATGCCTTTAGCAGCCATCTTGTTTATTTTGTTTTAGTCTTCTAAAATATTGCTGTCAAAATTGTTTTCTGTCATCTGTATTTATTTACGTCTTTGCTTTTGTTTTCAGGAAGTGGAAGTAGATTTGTCCGTGTGGAGAGTTATCAATATTTTACGAGGAGTTGGCGTGATTATGGGTTGGCTTGTTTTGTCAATCACACCCAATACCGATCGGTTGAGTGAAAGCCTTGCACAAGATACAGATGATGTCTTCGGAATTATCATTCCCGATGGAGGGAAAATGAAAGCATGAAAAAAAAACCCAGAACATTAACAGAAAACTTTAATATCGTTACTTGGTGCTTCTCAATGATACAAATCCTACAGTGAATACCTTTTATTGTGTAGAAAAATGATATTTCAAGTTTTAGTTAAAACAAGATTTTTTTTTTTTTTTAATTTTAATTTTATTTAATACTAGCAGGAAGATGTAACATTGTGCAGTATTTTTTTTTTTTTATTATTTATTATTTTTAGTGGGAATCGCTCCAGACAAGTCATGAAGTCACTTGATGTAAGGAGTTAAAAAAAAATAATACTACTTCAAGGTCAAAATCTTGCCAACAATAAATGTTAGATAGAATAAATTCTGACCTAGAAAACAGCAATTCTCCTCTTTGTCAGAAACATCACTTATGGAATGTGAGGACTAAAGGACAAAATAAGAGAAGTGATGATTAATGCAGCTGCTGAAAGTCAAGACTAGATCCACTTTCTATTCTCCTTAGAAATGAAAGTATTGAATGAAGATCTCTACAATATACTTTTTAACTATGCCCATAATACCATATTACATTTTTTTTTATTTTTCTACATTACTGCTCCTGTTTTATCCCATGATAAAGTCAGAATAAGCTGAAATATTGGAAAACTCTCGAGTGTCATATACATAATGTTTATATTTCATTAAAATCGTACACATGTATTCATAGTTTTAAAAGGGTTTTGTCCCCATGATTCATGAGTGAGAGTACATAGATATTCAAAACTGCTTTCATTGTCTTCTCCAGAGAATTTTATCCTTGAAGAATACCTTTAAAGTTTTAAAGAAGGTTCACCCCTAACCACTTATCCTCCTAGCTTCCTTTAGGTTAGTATGACATTTGTAAATTTGGGACCACTTCCATTGTCTTCCCCAGAAAATTTTATGTATATGATTTAAATTTCATAAAAATATAATATATCTGAAGTTTTAGTCTGTTAGAAGTTGACTTAGAGATTTGGTAACACTTGTATTGTATTCTCGTGTAAATTTTACATAAGAATGCACTTTTAGATTTTATGTAGATTATCTAACTTTTCTTTTTATTGGGAACACACCATCATCATACACAGATACACACATACATTGAGTTTTACATATAGATTTTTTTTATTGACTTCAAGGATTTCTACAATTGAGTATCATGATCTACAAGTTTTCTCTCTGCAGGCAGAAGAAGTTTCTTTTACGTCTTGGTGGAATTTTTCTGTATATATCAAATCAAATCAATAAGGGTTTTATCACTCAATGAGGAGCCCCTCCCTGGAATTTAGATATTTATCTGTTGTGTTGTATCAGGTCATCCCTCCATCTTATTCTTGGTCTTCCCTTTGGCCTCTTATGTTCACGAGGTGTTCATTCCGTTGTCCTGATGGACCATCTGTTGTCATGTTGTCTGACTATGTGCCCTGCATATCTGTGTTTGGATGTTTTGATGACAGTATTGATGTCAATAACTCTTGTTTGTTGGCGGATCCAGATGTTTGTCTTTCTGTCTTGTAGAGTGATGCCTAACATTATCCTTTTCATCTTCCTTTGTGCCACTGCCAAGATTTCACTTTGGCAAGTTGTTAGGGCCCATGTTTCGCTACTGTAGATCATCACAGGTAGTATATATTCATTGACGATCTTCCCTTTGATTGACATATTTGCTTTTTGGCTTCTCATGATATTCTGACCATCCCAATGCTATCCTTCTCTTTATCTCAGTGAGAAGATCTCCATCTTTCGTAATTTCCTTTCCTAAGTAAATGTAGCTTTCAACTTCCTAAATGATCTTTCCATCAACAATTATTGACTACTTGGCAGCGTGCTGGTTTAACATTACCTAGGTGCATGTTGAGGCCAACCAGTTTGCTCTTAGAGTGGATGTTGTTTAGAATGCCATTTAGTTCCTGAGAGAGTGTGCCATCAGTACAATATCATCAGCGAAGATGAAATGTGACAGGTATATATATATATGTATATATATATATATATATATATATATATATATATATAACACCAAAAGATGGAGGAAGTGAGGAAGCATGGCTTTGGAAATCCTTTTACTCGAATACGATGTCCCGCATATTAAAAATATACCATTTGTTGTAAAAATCTAATGGATAAACATCTGAAGAAGTTGGTGGGGACAGGATATTTTTACGGAAACATAAATCGTAAAATTGCCACTCATTAATGAAACAGGCGTAATGGAAAAATCCAGGAAATAAACGAAGGTTATAAAAAAGAAAACGTGAGTCTTTGAATTTTCAACAAAACTTTGCACTATATATATATATATATATATATCACTCATTCACTCACTATCCACGTTTATCGTTTATGTTCCCTTCAATAAGAGGTACAATATTGTCTGGTCTGGTTGTCCTTATGCTAAGTCTCCAGTGATCATGATTGTAGGTATTGACCATATCCACTTGCCACTGTTCATAGTTTTGCTTGAGGGTTTCTTTCCATGTATTCTTAGGATGCCTGGTTTTCTTTTTGCTGTCCAGTTATATATATATATATATATATATATATATAATTATTTTTTTTTTTTTTACTATAATAATTATTAAATACCTACAGACACTAGTGTTTCATCATTTCGGGAATCTTCAGTGCAGTATATATATATAATTACTTTTATTACTATTTTATGTATATATAGTCATATTATAGAATAATATATTATGTATATATATATTTTTCAGTATTTACTTAAGCAGTGCTCAATGTGTGAATAGAGTTTAGTAGTGTTAAACTATACTTATAGCAAGTAAGCTACACAAAAATATTTGTTTGATTCCTTGAACCTGGTGATTTCTCTCAGGAATGAAACACAAACGTTTCTGCATAGCTTACTTGCCATAAGTATATATTCACAATAAAATATATATATATATATATATTTTATTTGGCAAAGAGATCATTTTATTGCGTCAAAGCAATTAAAATGCAATCCTGACATTTACATTTCCCACCCAGACAAAGGCGCAGGCGTAGTTATTCTCGACCACCAAGAATATGTTGCAAAAATGCTTTCTATTTTAAACAACAATAGTAAATTTGTTTGTTTAGGCTCCCAGGATGATACTGCTTCCACTGAGACCAAAATCCAAAACAAGCTACTCCGATGGCATAAACGGAGGTTTTTGTCCAAGGAGGTATATAATACTATACGACCGGTAGGCTCACAACGTCCCAGAATTTATGGTTTGCCTAAAGTTCACAAGCCAGATATTCCATTGAGACCAATCTTGTCGATGGTAGGCTCAGCCTAGCACAATTTGGCCAAATGGTTGGTTGTAATTCTTGAACCGATCTGTTCTTTTTATTCAACTTATTGCACTCCTGACTCTTTTCATTTTGCTTCGGTAATGAAGGAGTTGCCTCTTACTAGTAATTCTTGTTACCTAGTCTCTTTTGACATCAATAATTTATTTACAAATGTCTCTCTTGACGAGGTCATTAATATTTGTGCTGATTTTTTATATAGAGGCCCTGGCCTCCTCTCCTCGTTTCCTGAGGTGGTATTTGTTGAACTTATGGAATTGGCCACTAAGTCCGTTGCTTTCAGTTTTAACAACGTTATGTATCGCCAGGTTGACGGGATATCGATGGGCTCCCCTCTGGAACCAACTCTAGCCAATATTTTTGTCGGTTTCTTGGAACAGATGCTATTCAATAAGTGCCCAAGACCGACTTTTTACATGCGTTACATTGACAATACTTTTTCTTGTTTTGCTACGCATGACGAAGCTGTGTCTTTAAATTATTAAATGATTTGCACCCTTCCATCTCATTTGTGATGGAGGTAGAAAAAGACAACTCCCTTCCTGTCTTGGATGTTTTAGTTTCAAAATGTGGGTCTTCCTTTGTTACATCCATTTACAGAAAATCTACTTTTACTGGTCTGTACCTGAGTTGGGATTCTTTCGCACCAACAACTAGGAAGCTTAATATTATTAGAAATTTAACCCATCGGGCGCTTACCATTTGCTTGCCTTCTTGTATCGATTCAGAAATCGATAATATTAAATGAATTTTTATTATGAATGGTTATCCGCCTCCATTGGTTAACAAAATTGTCAACAAGAAAATAGAATCCTTTTCTGAGCAACCCAAACATGGTTCATCTAGATGTCCAATATACGTCAAGTTACCTTGGATTGGACCTGAAGGCCAACGTATTGGAGACAAGATTTCCTCTCTTGTCACTTCGAATTTTGGTGCTTTAACCCTTCGAATTGCTTTCTGTACGAAACATGTTTTTCCCTCTTTCCGTAAGGACGTCTTGCCTCTCTCGCAGTCAAGTAATATTGTTTATAAATCTCAATGTCGGTGTGGTGCCGTCTATATAGGCAAGATGACCCAGCGTCTTCAGGTTAGAATCACCCAGCACATGCCACGTTACATTCGAGATCATCAGCCTATTCCAAGGAGTTCCCAATTAGTTGAATCGGCTATTGGACAACATTTAATAGATGAAAAAGACTGTGCTTCTACATTCTCTTCAGACTGTTTTTCTGTTTTACACAGAGGACGCACCAAATTCCACCTGTCTGTCCTTGAGGCGCTTGCAATTAGTTTCAGTCCTCCAACTTTGTGTAAGCAGAAAAACCTTCGCTGGCAGTTGGAACTATTTTGCGGGACACATTCCACCTAAGGTTCTTCCCTTTTTTTTTATATTACAATACTACAAAGAGAAAAAAAAATTCTGTACGAAAAGCGCTTTCTTTTTGCATTTTCGTGATTTTTTTTTCTCTTCTCTTAATCGACTTTATTTTATTACATTCCAAACTCTGTTCACTTTTTTTCCTCTGGTTATATTATATTTTTTAATCGACTGATGTATTATTTATTGATTTATTTTTTTTTTAACATTCGATTATGGTTCATTTATTTCACAATATATATATATATATATATATATATATATATAATCACAATTAAATAAATTGTATGGTTAATTTAGTTATAACCACTAACAGTTTAGCTCCCATTTCTGAAGACAGGTTATCAGTAAATAAATCAAAATTTAATTGTTATAATGCTCTTCCCAAAAAAGTATTGAGCATTATATAGTTGTAAATCTTGAATTTTTTTAGCTGATTTTAAAATCCGGTTCTCATAAACTAATATATATAAATACATTTTGTTTTTCTTTACATCAGAGATAATGACTTAGGTCGGGGGGAGGGGGAGGGACAATTTAGTTTGGTGTCACATATGTAATTTACTTCCAATCAAAATATTGTAGTGATTGTTGAGATATTTTGAACTATAAGTATGTTGGCATCAAATCTTAGATTACAGTAATTGATCGCTAGTATTTTTTATTGTTAGTTTCTCATAATTCAATCAATAATCTAATTTCAATTTGTCAGAATAATAAAAAATAAATCGGATACTTTTAATATTTTACAACTTGATTCTTCATTTGGAGCAGACTGATTATGTTCGTTCAAAAAAGTTTTTTTATTGGCCATATAAGCATGTAATTATTTTGGTTATTGTTAATGTTTATATGGTTTGCTGTATATTTGTTTATATTTTTACTTTAATATGGGCCAAAAATATACAAAAAAAAAACAAGCAATAAAAAGTCACCTCCACCTGGGGATTATTTTCTCGCAGACAGTATTGTTTGTTTGTATAGTACATAAACAAACTTTTTTTGGATGAACATAATGAGTGTCTGTCTTCAGTAAAAAAAAAAAGTGGTAAAATAATCTAGTATTTATCTCTCTAGTATTGAGCTATTTAAAAGAATTTTGTTGTTAATATTTATATTCAGATAAAAAAACTTTATTGAAAATCTCTCTCTCTCTCTCTCTCTCATATATATATACATATATATATATATATATATATATATATATATATATCACTAGTTATCATTCCAAAACCAAGAGAGGTAGTTAATTCACTTATAAGTTTTTATTTATATATTTTTACACGTTTCGTTGAATAGTGGAAGACCACTAAAAAAAATCTTCAGAGACAAATGTATGTTCATCCAAAAAAAAAAATGCTGGAAAGATTTTTATATGGAGTGAAAAAGAAACTAATGAGTGCAAATTAGCTACATCTTCTAGTTTTGGAATGATGACTAACAATATTCCTGCTCTGAATGTGAAAATTCACTTTCATTGAGCTTAATATTTGTTACAATTCAAAGACAGCATATCCTTTTGCATCAATTCCCTAACCCAATATTACCTTTTGTATTTTCATACATTTGATATATTCAATTTTTGGGGTGGGGCTCAATCATGGTGTGAAAAAATATAAGTAAAGTGATATTATTTGAAATGAATGTTTGATAGTTTTTACCCCTCTCCCTCCTAGGCACACCCAGTTTTACTGAAAAATCAATGATGAACCCTGCATATGTGCTCCATGCCCTAAACTCTATAAACATTTTTATTTATTAGAGGATAGATGAAGTGGGGGGGGGAGCACCAATTCAAACACAAAGTGATAATAAAATTATTCACTGCAGAAACCGAAGGAGTGAATTATGACAGAAAACAAATTTGTTGCCAAAAATGACTTCTCTGGACAAAGATACAGTTATGGTGACCAGAACTTTTTACCGTGTTGCCAAGATAAATACATTGAAATATCCCATCTCTTCTGAACTTGCATACACCTTTCCCTAATAAAAATAAACAAAGGCAGAAATAAATGAAAAAGATGTTTGCTAACATGCATTTACACAAAACCAATTATAAGCTCATCTTCAAAGCACCAAAATGTTTTTGCAATTGTTTCCATCGAGATTACAGCTCAATGATATATTTTGGGAAATCAATCCGTCCATGTAATTCCATCTCTCCTAAGAATTACTCAATCATTCTGATCTTTCAAAATCTTTTAGTGAACTTTATAATTCCACTGTATATACATGTTGGTTATCTTTTTATGAATGTTAATAAAACTTGTTATTTTACAGATATCCTCAATTACTCTTATGTTTGCATGCTGATGCTGATTGGTTTGAAAAAAGAAACTGATTAAATATTTTCCTTCTTTTTGTTTTATTTACTGTGTCGCACAAAGAAACGTTATCATTTTTAACGAAATTTTTTTTTTTCATATGAGTTACCACTTATCAAGGCCCAGAGGCCACTCGAGGATAAGGGTTAAAGGGTGTACAGTAGTCAATGGGACAATATCATAGTAATCATTAGTAGTGGAAATTTGGTGAATAGGATTACTTAAGGGAACGGCTCATCAAGAATTTGTTTAGGTTGGACTTGAAGACGACCATATTGTAGTCAGTTGGAAAGCAGGCAAACGGAAAAGAGCTCCGCAGGTGTGCAGTTCTAAGAAAGAAAGCTTTGTTCATGGAATCTACGTTTAGGTTTAGGCACAGATAAAGAGTGGGGTAAATTATTGATAGTGTTTTGAGCTAGACAAATGTTTCTTGTGAAAGTTTGGCGAGGGGGGGGCATAGATTGGAGCTCAAATGAGCACTTGCCATGAAAATAACGATAAAGCAACAACAGGCTCGCAACGTCTCTTCTGTGAGAAAGAGGTTGCAGGAAAGAGAAAAGGGCATCCCCTACTAGTCTGAGAAGTTTATTTTGAACTCTGTCAAGGCAGGATAAGTTATTTCTAGCAGCTCCTGCTCAGATGTGGCAACAGTACTCCATCCTTGGACGTACCTGGCTCTTATATAAGTAGAGAATTGCATCAGCAGTGAGATGTCTACTGGATTGATAGAAGTATTCCACTATTTTACCTTTTCTGCTCACTAGATAGCATCATCGCAAACTTATCGGGGATCATATGGAGAAGATTTTTTTCCAATATATATGAAAATGCAGTTCATATTTTCAATAAATTGGTACTCATTGGGAATTATTGACGATAGGCAGTAATGTAACCCCACCACCTGCGATGGTCAAAAATTCCATCAAATTTGAACTATTCACTTTTTTTTTTTTTAATTTTTTTCTTTTTTTAACTTTTTGTTCTTTTCCCATGAGCCATTGTTGAGGCAGAGATAGAAGAATCGTGCATCAACCCTGTCATCATAGAACTGACCGAGACCATGTCATCAAGCTTCTGGGAGTGTTCTGAAATAGGAACCATGTAGAACTATACTTACGTACCGGTGAACATTACGGTTTTCACCGTGTTATAGTAACACAATATGGCAAGTGCAGAAATGTTTTTAGGGATGCAACCTTAGACTAGTTGATAAGACTCTAAAAGGAGAGGTTGATAGAAATTGGCCAGCAATTGGAATTAGAAATAAAGTTGAAGAAAAAATTGTTAATCCGTAATAGTATCTGAGCATATAATGAACAGTCTTTGTGGAGGAGGCGGTTAAAACAGACATGATCGAACCATGTCCCTAGCCAAACATCGATTTAACAACTTTTTAATTGATCAAAATCTGATCAATTAAAAAGTTGTTGAAAAATAGAATTAAATTATGGACTTTATAATTCTGTTGCATATATATATATATATATATATATATATATATATATATATGTTTAACGAAGCCACAGAGTCACATATAGCAGCAGTGGCATGACGTGTGCAAATGATCAAGCTGTGGCATAAGATGATATCACAGAGGAGGAAGAGGAAGGAAAGAAAAACCGAATAGAGAAAAAAGAAAATATGTGGCAGCAAGAGCAAGCTGGAAACCTATACCAGCATGAGACAGACGTGTAATGCTATGGCGACATGGAAGATTAGAAAAGACATGTGAAGACTGCAGAGTTTTTTTTAACCATAGGGCAAATGAGAGGAATTATAAAAAAAATAAAATGCAGGTGTGGTTTGGAAAGTACCATTAATAGATACCTTTTGTTCAAACGGAAAAATAAAAGCAAAGTTGAATTTCTTTCCTTTGTTTTTTTTTTGTTTTTTTTGCAACTATCGTGTTGGGTCTGAGTGAAAATGTTATGAAAGATTATTTGGAACCATTAGGAATACTATACAACGCTACATATATAGGTTATATTTCTCAATGTTAATAAAATCTATTACTTTTCTCCATGCTTGATTACTGTTAAATGTTGTCATGTGAGTTGGTTTGAAAAGAACTCAGATAAAAAAAAAAAACTTTTCTTTTTAGTTTTCGGATAAATTATACTTGAGGCACCCCAAACGAAAATATTTTCCCTTAACCTTGTTTTTATAAAAAGTTCTGCAAAGGCAAGTGTGCTTATTGCTTTGATTATAATTCAATGTTTATACATTTTTAATTAATGAAAAGTTACAAAATTTTCATGAATTAAAATGTGCATATAACATTGTGGATTAAATGTACATATTGTTTTGTTTATAATTCAATTGCAGGGGGGGAGGGTAATCAATGTCAAGCCAAAATGTTTTCTTTTGCTCTTTGCTAATTCTGAGGTGTCTTAAATATAATTGATCCTTCTTTTCTCTCACATGAAGAGTTGTCATATTTTATGCCAAATTTTCTGGTGACTAGATGGTACGAACCTTTACATGACAATCCCCAAAAAATGAATTTGTGAAAAAACAGCCAAGAAGTATAACTTTGTGTATATGGATACTGGTATGGTAAAATAAATAAACAATGATGGTATACTTACTTTATTTGCTTTTTATTGCATTATTTAGTATGATACAGGTGCTTGTTTGTTTGGGTTTTTTTTTTATTGCAAAAATTAAATAATTTTATTAGTGAATAATTTTCCATCAAACCTAGAAACTCATAAAAATAAAAAAAAAAAGAATAACTATTAATAGAAAACATTTTAAATAATTAAATCTATCTATATCTATACATGTATAAAGTTGAGTTATTTGCCCCACTGGCATTGATATTAAAAGCCCACTTTTTATTTTAAAAGTGAATACAACTTCCTTATGTACTTAGTCACGAATATACCAATGACTTAAAAAGGATAACTAATTTGCATATTCCTTTAAAAACAAACTTTTATTAATTGACTCATTTTTCTTTCTGTTTTCTTGTTGAATGATGATTAGTTTCATCTCACTATTATACACATTTCACTATTGGTGCATATTTTCTACATTGTGCATAATTGCATAGCATTTGCAACTGCATTTAGAATGAATCCCTATCTCTATCTGTTAAATGGTCTCTACCAAACTACTCTGTCAATTTTTGATCTACAGACTTGAAACTTGATGTATAAAGGATTCATGCCTGTGGGAAAAATTTGATTAGGTTTTAGCTAGAAAAATAGATGCTCAGGGGTTAAACTTGAAAAATTGGAACTTGGCAGGCCTCATCCCAAAGGATTCCAAAAAATAAAATAATATACAATTGGCAGGCATAGTGTAATGTGTATGCTCTACGCATGAGCAAATATACATTTACATGTTTAACTGTGTTAATTTGTCAAGTGTTGATATGCATGTCATTAGCTCAAATGGTAGCAAATACCACTAGAAAACTGTTTTAGTTTCAATTCTAGCTGATGGCACCCAAATCATATTTAAAAAAATTTTGAAATCATTATCATTCAAACACTACTGTGTATGAATATATGGCTATGTCGCAGTTTTAGTCATTTAGAACTGCTTTAAAGCTTCACTGCTCACTCAGTTTTTGATCAAATTTCAAACACTTATTACAGTTAATAGATCACCTTCTCAGCTATATTGTGAAAAAAAAATTTCAATTTTCGTTCAGTAAAACAAAAGTTATGATGAATTTTCTGATGTTCAAAATTGTAAAAATATTTAAGGAGGTGAGCGATGCTTTTTATGACTGATTTCCATAGCAACCACATCGCTTCAGCGACTACTGTTGCTACTAAGTCACTGCTGTCACAGAAAGAGAAGTAACAAGTGAATGAAAGCATGAAAGGGAGATAATTGGAGGGATTTTATTGAAAGCAGACGAGTGCCATACATTGTTATTATATATGTGTTTATGGGGACAAAAAAATGAGACTGAAATTAAACTAAGAATAAGTGGAATTATTGGAAACCTGGAAGAATCATGGATTATGTGTTAAATAGAAACCGACTTGAAGACAACAAATATATTGTATGAAAAAATTTTCTTCGAAATCTTTTGATTCAGCATTAAATAACCTGAAAAAGGTTGAAATGCCGTAAAACAAAACCAACCAACCAACCAACCAAATACGTTCGTTAATCTCCTTAATAACTCACCCTTTACCACACTACTACTCTTAGCATCAACTAATACATACGCCTGGTTGAACTATGCCCCCCTCCATTTTTTTTTTTTTTTTTTTTTTAATTAAAAATTTTTTTAATTAACTTTCTAATTTTAAAATTAAATTAAAAAAGTTAATATAAAAAAATTTGCACCCCATCATCTTACTTTTATCTGTTTCTTCCCACTTATGCATATTTTTTTTTTTAATTTATACTCTAATTTTCAATAACCCTCAAATCCTCTGATTGCTCACTCCACATATAGTTTAACCTTTTAATTATCTTCTGCTTATCCACTACTACTTTTAACTCTCAACAACACAAACCCCCCTCTTCCTCAACACCTCTACCCTAACTCACATTAACTATTTAATTTACCCCACCCTACATTTTAAATTTTAATTCAGAATTTATCTCTACTAATTTGTCTTAGCTAATAAAATCTCATTCTCTTTCCATTTACTTACTTTTATTTTAGATTATACCAAACTTTTGGGTTTCGTAGGTATTTCCTCATCCATTTGCAGTATAACACCCCCTTACTTTTGTCATTATATACACATAATGATATCAATACATGCTTTCTTCCTCCCAAAATACTTATTTCCTTCTAATTCTCTTCTATCTAGCCCCTTTTAACTATCATTTCTAAATCTTCAATTTTAATATCCACCCTTTTTTCCCCAAATCCTAATATTATATCTCTAAATCTATTTCTCCCCGAACTTCATAATAGCTATTCAAGTAAACTCCTAATTCCCCAACCCTTTGATTAATAAGCTATACTCTTTATTCTCTATTATAACTCTTAACATGTAATTACCAAATCTTTATAACTTTTGAATATTATAAATTTTCAGATATCCTCTATAATGCTCTGCAAATGTAATGCTCCTATATGTAAAATATCATTAGTAACATAGGCTGTATGTTCAAGAGCTTTTAACTAGGAAGTATCTTCAATAATGTCGGTTTTGACACGTTCCAATCCCCCCCTGTGCCTACCGATTCCGACTGGGGCAATCATGAAAACTCACCACCCTTACTCATCTAAACTGTCCGCCTTTTCCATCTCCACCCGGCACTCAACTTGCACCCATAAGCTTTTAAACAACTAATTTTAACCCTTATCCCGACTATGGTGCAGATATGTTTCTTTTTCTTCTTTTCCTCGTTTCCTTTTCTCCTCTTTTTTTTTTTTTTTCCTTTTTCTCATTTCTCTTCCTTCCCTCCCTCCCTCCTCCTCTTTCATGTCTATTCATAATTATCTTTACTTTAAATCTTTTTACGTCTTAATTTATTAATTCAGGATTAATGATATCTTTTTCTTCTTTTCCTCCATTCCGCTTTCTCCCTTTTCTTTTTTTTTCTTCTTTCTTATCTCTTCCTTTCCTCCCTCCTCCTTTATTCATGTCTATTCATAATTACCTTTGCTTTATATCTTTTTTTTTTTTTTTTTTTTTTTTTTTTTTACCTATCTTATGTTTTTTTCTATAGCATTTATAAACAATCAGTGGTTGGTTTTCCAATGATCATATTTATCTACCGCCACTTTTTTCTTATTCCCATTTAATACAGAATATTTGATGAAGCAGGTCAAATAATTCGTCTGTATCTACCCAAACAAATTGTAATGTTCTGTATTCACTAAAGGTAAAAAAATAAAGATTTTATATATATATATATATATATATATATATATATATATATATATATATATATATATATATATATATATATCTTTATTTAAATATTGCTGCTAAAGTGTCAAAAGAAAAAAATTGGAACTTGGCAGGTATAAGTTGACTTAAAGTGTTCTTGCACGCATGCGCAAATATACATTTATATATGTTTTTTATTACATAGGCATAAACACTTATCAAGGCCCAGAAACCACTCGAGGATAAGAGTTAAGAGTGTACAGTAGTCAATTGGACAATATAGTAATCGTTAGTAATGGAAATTCGGTAAATTTGTTAACTTAAGTGGAACGGCTCATCAAGAATTTGTTTACGTTGGACTTGATGACAACCATATTGTAGTCAACTGGAAAGCAGGAAAACGGAAGACAATTCCACAGGCGTGCAGTTTTAAGAATGAAGCTTTGTTCATGGAATCTACGTTTTGGTTTAGGCACAGATAAAGAGTGGGGGGGGGGGGAATTATTGATAGTGTTTTCAGCTATACGAGTGTTTCTTGTGAAAGTTTGGCGAGGTGGGGAACCATAGATTGAAGCTCAGTCGAGCACTTGCCGTGGAAATAACGATCGCAGCATCTCTTCTGTGAAATAGAGGTTGCAGGGAAGAGAAAAGGACATCTCCTACAAGGCTACAAAGTCTATTTTGAACTCTATCAAGGCAGGACAAGTCCTTTCTAGCAGCTCCTTCCCAGATGTGGCAACAGTATTCCATCCTTGTTAAAGTCAGTTTAATTTTAATGTTTAGTCATCTGGGGATAGTGTAAGTGGTAACAAGTAAGGTTGGAGTGCTAAATTCTTTGGTTTCGATTCTAGCGATTTTAACTTAAAATACTGCAGCATTAAGAATTGATTATATTATACAAATTGAATTTAAAAAGAAAATTCTGAATGCTGCAATATTTTAAGTTATAAATTTATTATATTTTTTTACTAGAATATCTTGTCCTTTTCTTTTCCAGTTTTAACAACTAGTCCTTTACTTTTCCATGTTTAACCTTAAGCATATTACTTTTCATGCTCGCATTTTTCTATTGTAATCCATGACTTTTCCAGGCTTCCAATAAATTCATTTGTTCTTAGTTTAATTGCAGTCTCATTTTTTTTGTCCCCATAAGCACATATGTAATAAAAATGTACGGCACTCGTCTGCTTTCAATAAAATTCCCCCAATTATCTCCCTTTCATGCTTTCATTCACTCTGTTTCACTTGTTACTTCTTTTTGAATTAGTAGCAACAGTAGTCGCTGAAGTGACATGGTTGCTATGGAAACCAGTCATAAAAAGCGTCGCTCACCTCCTTACATATTTTTACAATTTTGAATACCAGAAAATTCATCATAACTTTTGTTTTACTGAACGAAAATTGAAATTTTTTTTTTCACAATATAGCTGAGAAGGTGATCTATAAACAATAATAAGTGTTTGAAATTTGGTTGAAAAATGAGTGAGCAGTGAAGCTTTAAAGCAGTTCTAAATGACTAAAACTGCCACTTAACTATAAATCCAAACACTACCATGTTTGATTAATATATATATAAAAGTGACCTTATCTGTGTGTGCGCAGGTCAGTCTTTACTAAGTTAATATATAGAATATATATTAACATATTCTATAGAATTGAAACTTGATATGTAGGGGATTCACACCTGTGGTACAAATTTGATTCCGTTTTTAGTTGGTAAAAATAGCTGTTAAGGGATGAAAATTGAAAAATTGGAACTTGGTAGGCATAAGTCAACAAAATATCTATCTTCTACGCATGTACAAATATACATTTATAGGTTTAATTCGTTAACTTTTAAAGTTTTGATATGTGTATGGAATTAACTCAGATCATAACAAATAATGCTGGAAAGCTTTATCAGTTCTGAGTTATGGCATTCAGCAACTCATGTTTATTGTGCTTAGCTGGCCTGGAACATTTCGACATGGCTTATATAAATGACAAGGTATTCTCTAGTTAAGCAGAATAACATTTTAAGCACTTACAAATCGTGTGTGACTGATAAGGATGCATGAGCTGAAATTGAAACTACCAAAGTGTTAGTTCTTTAGTGATAAGACAAAATATCTAGAATTTATCATAAATAGCAGTGGCATGAAACCCACTTTAGAGAAAGTGAAAGTAATAAGGTCCATACCCGAACTTTGCACTGTGAGAGAGGTTAAAGGCTTTATCAGGGCTGTGGGCTATTATTGAATGCTTGTCCCTTGATTTCCTAAGATAGCCACCCTTCTGATAAGCTTAACTAAGAAATATGCCCGATTCAACTGGATAGACCTCTTAGAGCTTTGGCTGTTCATGCTCGACTCCATGTTAGAGCTCAGCTCAGCTTAGCTTAGTTCTGTTGGAGAAAAAGAACAATTAGAAATTGTGCAAATTAGCACATTACCCTACTCTAAAGAGCATTAGCTTAACTAATCCGATGTAGTGTCTGTTGTGGTATTTTTACATTTGACATGATATTTCCCAGATACTTTATTTATTTACAATCTATTTGATATGACATTCATCACATAAATAAATTTCTGATGAATAGATTATGTACACCTGAATAAAACAAAAGATATTAACAGAAATCACTTTTCGCTTTGGTGGCCATTTTTTTTTTATTTATTTATTTTTTTTTGATACAAATAATCATAAAGCCTGCAATGGGCATCCGCCTGAAATATGTTTAGTAGCAGTCATGTTAACCATCCAACATGGATGGCCACACCTAACATTCCGTACTCCCTACCGTAAATTTGCAAAATTTTGCCTCCAGTCTAGGACAGATGATTGCAGGTGTGAACAATTGACAGACATTCCACTGTTGGCATATCCGGATTCAAGCAAACCTATGACGTCAGACACGGTTGCAAGTGACGCTTGTATTAAGGTATGTTTAACCCAGAGCAGAATGACTTACTGAAAGGCACGAAGGAGAAAATCTTAATACACTTTCTGTCCCATAGGCTGTCACCAACCCAACAAAGATGGCCAATTATTGAGAAAGAAGCTTATGTGATAGTGTAGGCCCTTCAGAAACTGCATTATTATCTTGATGGAGTAGAATTTGTGGTTAAAACAAATCACAAACTATTGGAGTATCTGTTCGAGGCTGATTGGATGAATAAAAAGTACAACAGTTGGCACTACAGTTAAGTATAGCTACAATTGTCATTGTCACATCGAATACCTATCTGAAAAGTAAAAATACATTCGCAAATTTGTGGTCCTGAATTCCCAACGAATTAGAACACGGATCACCGGATGTTGAATTGAATTAATGTAATAAACTCACATGAAATAGTAAATAGATCGGAGTGGAATGATTCTGAAGATGAAGAAGAAACAGAAGTGTTGTTGTTACGGGGGGGGGCGGGTAGAAGAGTACGAACAAGATGAAGAATTAAGAGCCTGTATAGAGGCTGTTTCTGGAAGAAACGAGAGCAAAGCCAATAATTTATTATTTGTTTTTAAATATTTAAAAAAAATTTCGTTTTGTTTTTTTTTATATAAGATGTTTTTGTATTTATTTGCATTCTCACGAGAACAACATATGACACAAGGTCGTTTTTAAGGGGAGGAGAGCAACTCCCCCAAAAGAGGCACTCTGGCAGGAGGCAAAAATACAAATTACCTTAGTATAGAAAGGTTTCCTCTACATAGAATAAGGACAAATTCGTGTAATGTTTTTATTTCAATAAATAAGGAATTGCTAGTAAATGCAAGAATAAACTAAAATAGAGGCAAGAAACATGCACACAGACGCACGAGAAATTTCATAAATTATTACTAATGTAGATTTGGTATCTGTTTATCTGAAGACGAAACTATATTATTACTTCTATTGATTGTGCTGTTCTACCATCTTTTAATGTTCAATTCAGTGTGAGAGTAGTGTAATATCTGTTCTATTAGCATGCTAGCATCATCCCAGGCATTACTTCTTCATTTGAGGGATAAGTGGAGGTAGGTAGTGTAGTAATTGTTCTATTGTCATGAGACTATCCACCCATGGCATTATTTATTCCTTTTTGGTGATGGTGGGGTTATTGTAGTATCTGTTCAGTGGTCATGACACCATTTAGGGGGGGGGGGTAGGGGGTAGTTATATATGAAAAACGGGTTTTTATTACTGTACACATAGATTCGAAAAAGTCGTCAAAAAGCAAATATATAACAAATAAATGTTATCAAAGGCAATATAAGTTACTTTTCGACCTAACTGGATATGTTTTTAGTGTTTTTATTTAATGTAGCATGTCTATTCAGCTCGAAAAACATGGTGTTTACCGATGGATTGGAAAATTAAAAATGACGCCCGACTCTCTCTTTGACACGGTAAGTTTGGGAAAAGGACTTAAAAATGAAAAAAATATTAAAAATACTGTTAAAAACCCACCGAATATATGTCAGTTTATGTAAAGGTATCATATATTGAGCAAATTCTAGCATTATTTTGTCTAGTTTTTTTATTTTTAAGTCCCAAACTTATCATGTCAAAGAGAAAGTCAGGCGCCATTTTTAATTTTCCAATACATCGGTAAACACCATGTTTTTCGAGCTGAATAAACATGTTACATGAAATAAAACACTAAAAACATATCCAGCTAGGTCGAAAAGTAACTTATCTTGCCTTTGATAACATTTATTAGTTATATATTTGTTTTTTTTTTCACAACTTTTTCGAATCTATGTGCTCTGCCTTTAAGACAGGGTGTAAAAAAAATCTTTAATTACGTACCACACTGTCTACCAAACTTCAACCTTTGTCCCATCGCTGCAATGTTGCATCTCTGTGCTTTCTTTTTTTTCTATGGAATGTGCTTCAACGAACTTAATGCACTAGTACCCCCCCCACACACAATATAAACACCTACTAGCAACAAAATCTTACCCCTTCATTGAAGAAGTCCCCAGATACCGTGTGAGAAATTCCATATACAGCAGCCATCTTTTCTTGTTTGTCCGCCCACGCATTAGTGGTCGGCTGTCATTGATTTAAATTTGAATGTGTCAGGTGATTGAATTGGCGCGCTTTGTATCATGCTTTCTCTTTCAGTCTACACAGAACTCGGCATCGGGATAGACTCAAAAACCCAGCAGCTCCCACTGGAGGGAGTTAAAACAATTCCTTCATGAACACCAAACAGTTGGTGAACGAATAACCACATCTCTACAAGCAGAGACTACTTATGCTGCTGATTTTATCCTAATTGAGGATGACATTCAAGAATTGTTCTGCATGTTTATTTACCAAATATTAGATCTTATCTCAATTCATCTTGAGTCCCACGGGGCTCACATTATGCCTAATTATAGGCGCCAACATTCTCACCGAGTTTACCATGAACATTCATGGATCCTTACGAGGAACAACAAACGAGGAACAACAAACTAACATTCCGACAATAGGAATTCGAACTAAAGGCTCCATGCGTATGGGGGCAAATCGGGCCACCGTTTTTCAAATGGAAAATACCAGAACCAATAAACTTTCATTGCTGTTACATTTGAAGAAATTTTGAGTTTGAAAGGTATGACTTTTGTTTTTGTGGATTCTTTTGCCTCTGCAGGGAGGAAATTGAGATGTGAGAAATAAATTTCTTACAACCGGAACACTTTCTACTCTTAATAACTTGGAATTTCTTCGCTGCTCTTTATTTCTCTGAATGTATGAATTTAAATGTAATACAAACAAACATCTTGCTACACGACTCCTCATTAAAGATGCCTTACGAATCTGACGCCTACTTCTTACCTTTTAGTAGCAATCAAAAAAATAAAAATTATGCAAAATAGTTTTATTAATATAAAAAGCGGGGGGGGGGGCGAGAAGTGTACGTATGGAACGAAAAAGTTGGTACTTATGCAGTTTATGAACCGTGCTAAAATTAAAACTTTATTATTAAGTAATCCATTCTTATTATGGGACGAGGCTTTCTGTCTTTCACTTAACAATTTAATAAAAAGACACCGTTAAAATTGAATTTAACTTGAAAATCCTATATATATATATATATATATATATATATATATATATATATATATATATATATATATATATATATATATATATATATATAAAATAACATGGTCGGTAACGCACTGAAAAGTTAATAATAATTAATACTATTAATTACGTTAATAGTTAATACGGGTTTGTTTTACTGTACACATAGATTCGAAAAGGTGTCAAAAAACAAATATATAACAAATAAATGTTATCAAAGGCAAGATAAGTTACTTTTCTACCTAACTGGATATGTTTTTAGTGTTTTTATTTAATGTAACATGCTTATTCAGCTCGAAAAACATACAGTGTTTACCGATAGATTGGAAAATTTAAAATGGCGCCCGACTCTCTCTTTTACATGTCAAGTTTGGGAAAAGGATTAAAAAAAAACTAGACAAAATACTGTTAAAAACCCACCGAATATATATGTCACGGTAACATATTGAGCGAGTTTCTAACAGTATTTTGTCTAATTTTTTATTTTTAAGTCCTTTTCCCAAACTTACTGTGTCAAAGAGAAAGTTGGGCGTCATTTTTAATTTTCCAATACATCGGTAAGCACTATGTTTTTCGAGCTGAATCAACATGCTACATGAAATAAAAACACTAAAAACATAGTTAGGTCGAAAAGTAACTTATCTCGCCTTTTGATAACATTTATTTGTTATATATTTGTTTTTTTGGCAACTTTTTCGAATCTATGTGTGTACAGTAGCTAATAATAGTTAATACTAATAATATCTTGTTTTATTTAACATTTTTATTCCCATGATTTTTTATTTGAATGAAAATGCAAAAATGAAGGGAAATGACCAATAGTTTTTGTTTTTCGTTCAAAGTTACCTTCATGTGAAAAACAAACAAAATGTATCTCCTTGCAAAAGGTCTTTACGAGAAAGAGGCTTAACCTATCTGCTGTTCACCTCGCAGGTCAAAAAACAGAGTTGCATTTATAGATAAGGTCAGTGGTTGTTGCTAAAAACCCAAATAATCAAACAAGCAAAGAGAAGCCATTACGAAAATAGTCAACAATATTTAAGCAAGGTAGCCCTCCTCCTCACGCCATCACCACCATCAAACGTGAATTGAATAATAATCATCATCATCATCATCATGATCATCGTCGTCGTCGTCGTCATCATCATCATCATTAAACAAACATCAAACATCAAACATACTTTCGAACGACCGAATTATTTAAAAGAAAATGAAATTATGTAATTAGTTCAACAAAAAAAGTTTCCGGTAAATTTCTATTGCGGTCACGATAATTATTTATATTGAAATGAAATTCGACATTATTTTCAAACAACTTACGTTTTTTTACTTAAATCATTGTTTTAATAATAATAATATAAAGAAACAAACACTAAAAATATAGCAAGTTTTAGTATACGTGAAAACGGAAACGTTAAAAGGAAGACTCGATTGGAAAAATATAGTCGCTCTCTTTATAAAGTAAAAAACGAGGCTAAGAGCAATATTAATTCATAATTTTCTAGTTAAAGGACGGTGAACTACATTAAAAAAAAAAACATTTTAAAAAAAAAAAAAAAATGATAAAACAGTTGTCAACTGTAAAACAGGGTGCCGGGAAAACTCGTCCCGGGAAAACTCGTCTCGGGAAAACTCGTCTCGGGAAAACTCGTCTCCGGAAAACTCGTCTCGGGAAAACTCGTCCCCTTTCGCTAGGTAGGAAAACTGGTCCCTTATTGAATAAATATCGATTGAAAACACATTTTATGATCGTTCTTGAAGGAGATATTGTTTTTTAAAATAGACTATAGCCCATCCCCATAATATTTTTAAAAAAATATTTTTATTTGTTTAATATTTTTTTTTTTTTGTGTTTTTAATAAAAGCGTTTATTATGTTCATAAACGAGACCGCATATTTTTTTTCATATTAATATAAAAAGAATTTACTTATATACTGTTGTTTATAAAATAAAATGGTAAAATCGATTTTTCTACCTCGCCGACTATGTTGTTTAATTCATTTGGAATCGTTTTTTTGGTAAAGAAAAAAACCCAGAAAACAAACAAAAAACATGTCGGTCGAGTGTTACGGGAGAACGAGAAATAATGCCCGGTATATCACATCTTAGGGGGTCTTGATAATCGCTAAAAAATAGAAAATTAAAGAAATTACTTAGGGAGATTTGGTTTTAAAAAGAAAATAATAAATTTTAATATTTTTAAAAATATAATTTAGAGAGAGAGGGGGGGGGGATAAAACCTATATCTCCCTTCGAAAAGCAACCAACAAAAAATGAAATTAAAAAGATTCTTGATAAACGATAGCGGAGTTTTCAATAAAATTGATTAATAAATTTATTTAGTGATTACTTTCTTTCTTAATGATTGATTTTAGAATTTTGAAGTAAAAATTAAAAAAATTAAAAATGAGTTAACGAGAGATGTTAGCACAGGTGCTCGGAAAACTCGTCTCGGGAAAACTCGTCCCGGGAAAACTCGTCTCGGGAAAACCCGTCTCGGGAAAACTCGTCTCCGGAAAACTGGTCCCCTTTCGCTAGGTAGGAAAACTCGTCCCGTATTGAATAAATATCGATTGAAAACACATTTTACGATCGTTCTTGAAGGAGATATTGTTTTTTTAAAATAGACTATAGCCCCCCCCCCATAATATTTTTAAAAAAATATTTTTACTTGTTTAATGTTTTTTTTTTTTTTTTTTTTAAATAAAATTGATTTTCTAAGTGTCCATTTTCTACCTAACTGGCTAAGTTCTTAGTGGTTTCACTTATTTTAAAGCGTTTATTATGTTCATACAAAGTTAATACCAAATTTTTTTGTTCTTATTTTAACGATGTTTTTTGGAGTCATAAAAACAATAATAAAAAAAAAAAAAAAAAATTTAAAAAAACAGGGAGCGCGATTCTTCGTTACTTTTTCTGTTTTGGTTTTTTTAATTATGATAGTTTTTTTTGTTATGTTTTTGTTTTCTCTCATACCAAATGCACTCATGCGTTATTTAAAATTATAATTTTATCAATTATCAACATTTATTGTCGTCCTGTCAAATTTTGCAAAAATTAACTAAAATTAAAAGCGAAATATTTTTTTGGCGCGAGCGATGCCATGTGCTAACAATCTCTCGTTAACTCATTTTTAATTTTTACTTCAAAATTCTAAAATCAATCATTAAGAGAAAAAGTAATCACTAAATAAATTTATTAATCAATTTTATTGAAAACTCTGCTATCGTTTATCAAGAATCTTTTTAATTTCATTTTTTGTTCGTTGTTTTTCGGAGGGAGAGTTTTAACACCCCCCTCTCTAAATTATATTTTAAAAAATACAACTTTTTCGAATCTATGTGTACAGTAATACAAACCCTGATAGAATTATAATTTTAAATAACGCGTCGCATGAGTGCATTTGGTATGAGAGAAAACGAAAACATAACAACAAAAAAACTATCATAATTAAAAAACCAAAACAAAAAAGTAACGCTCCCAGTTTTTTATTTTTATGTTTTGTTTTTTTATTATTGTTTTTATGACTCCAAAAAACATCGTTAAAATGAGAACCAAAAAAATTGTAATTAACTTTGTATGAACATAATAAACGCTTTAAAATAAGTGAAACCACTAAGAACTTAGCCAGTTAGGTAGAAAACGGACAATCGATTTTATTAAAAAAACCAAAAAAAAACCATTAAACAAATAAAATATTTTTTTTTTAAATATTAGGGGGGGGGCTATAGTCTATTTTAAAAAGCAATATCTCCTTCAAGAACGATCATAAAATGTGTTTTCAATCGATATTTATTCAATAAGGGACCAGTTTTCCTATCTAGCGAAAGGGGACCAGTTTTCCGGAGACGAGTTTTCCGGAGACGAGTTTTCCGGAGACGAGTTTTCCGGAGACGAGTTTTCCCGGGACGAGTTTTCCTAAATTCGTTAGCACATGGCATCTCTCGCGCCAAAAAAATATTTCGCTTTTAATTTATTAGTTAATTTTTGCAAAATTTGACAGGACGACAATAAATGTTGATAATTGATAAAATCATAATTTTAAATAACGCATGAATGCATTTGGTATGACAGAAAACAAAAACATAACAACAAAAAACTATCATAATTAAAAAACAAAACCAAAAGCGTAACGAAGAATCGAATCGCTCCCTGTTTTTTAATTTTGGGTTTTGTTTTTTTTATTGTTTTTATAACTCCAAAAAACATCGTTAAAATAAGAACAAAAAAAAATTTGTAATTAACTTTGTATGAACGCTTTAATATAAGTGAAACCACTAAGAACTTAGCCAGTTAGGTAGAAAACGGACACTTAGAAAATCGATTTTATTTAAAAAAACAAAACAAAAAAACATTAAACAAGTAAAAATATTTTTTAAAAAATATTATGGGGGGGGGGGGGCTATAGTTTATTTTAAAAAACAATATCTTCTTCAAGAACGATCATAAAATGTGTTTTCAATCGATATTTATTCAATAAGGGACCAGTTTTCCTACCTAGCGAAAAGGGACGAGTTTTCCCGAAACAAGTTTTCCGGGGACGAGTTTTCCCGAGACGAGTTTTCCCGAGACGAGTTTTCCCGGGACGAGTTTTCCCGGGACGAGTTTTCCTAAATTCGTAAAACAGAGCAAGTTTTATCCAAAAAATATGGTGTTAATTCACTTTTATTACCGCGATAATTTTTAAATGGTATTATTATATTAAATTCAAGTTTTACTATATCTTTTATATTAAATTGTTAAGTGAGAGTAGAGAATAGTTAGAAAACATCCTCCGCTCTCCATGTTTAGAATGGCTTTCTAAATAATAACGTTATTATTTCAGCACGGTAACAACAATGCATAAGCACCAAAAATATTAAAACAATAAATTATAGTTTCATCGTACACATAGACATGCGA
Source organism: Euprymna scolopes (assembly GCF_053919585.1). Taxonomy (NCBI): domain Eukaryota; kingdom Metazoa; phylum Mollusca; class Cephalopoda; order Sepiida; family Sepiolidae; genus Euprymna; species Euprymna scolopes. Next base: position 54,264,282 of record NC_136495.1, on the reverse strand, counting down.
CACAAAAAGAATACTTGGCCAGAAACAAGTCAAGAAAGAGGCTATTTGAGGAAGAACGATAACTTAAGTTTATAACTGAGTCATTTTTCGGTACTTGTACAGTTTAATCAAGACATTAAAGGGTTTGTTTTACTGTACACATAGATTCGAAAAAGTTGTCAAAAAACAAATATAGAACAAATAAATATTATCAAAGGCAAGATAAGTTACTTTTCTACCCAACTGGATATGTTTTTAGTATTTATATTTAATGTAACATGTTTATTCAGCTCCAAAAACATACAGTGTTTACCGATGTATTGGAAAATTCAAAATGTCGGCCGACTCTCTCGCGGAGACGGTAAGTTTAGGAAAAGGAGTTATAAATAAAAAAACAGTCAAAATACTGTTAAAAACCCGCCGAATATATGTCAACCTATGGCACGGTAACATATATTGAGCGAGTTTCTAACAGTATTTTGTCTAGTTTTTTATTTATAACTCATTTTCCCAAACTTACCGCCCCAAAGAGAGAGTCAGCTGCCATTTTAAATTTTTCAATACATCGGTAAACACTATGTTTTTCGAGCTGAATAAAAATGTTACATTAAATATAAACACTAAAAGCATATCCAGTTAGGTAGAAAAGTAACTTATCTTGCCCTTGATAACATTTATTTGATATATATTTGTTTTGTGACAACGTTTTCGAATCTATATGTACAGTAAAACAAACCCAAAAATTCACTTATTTGATCGAGTAGTTTTTTTTTAACAGCGGAAAAATACGTTTTTATGACAGCACGTTGAAGGCAGCCATCTTGAAATTTACAAAATTTTTTCTTTGGATTTTTAAAAAACGTCACGAGGAGATAACTCAGTTTAAAGCGCCGACACTCCCTCCCCATCTTTAATACTAGCTTTTCTTCCTAAAAATCGAACCTTTTGCTCGGTATCATAACAAATTGTTTTTTTTTTCGTGGTAAAACAAAAACTACTTAATGAAATTAAATGAAACTTTTTTTTTTCGGAGAATTCATTCCATAACGAATACGTATAATAGGGACTGCCAAAAGTCACCACAGAATTAGCCCACGCTATATGTAACACGATGTAACTTTATTATCAATTAATATTATCAGTATAACTTTTGCATCATTTAAAAGAAGAAGGGCAAAATAAACCAGTAATAATTAAAAAAAAAAAAAAAATTCATTGAAAATCGTGTTTACATATCTGGCACTTTAAAATAACGTTCCCCGTTCCCCATGTAGTAGACATTTCGAACGTGAAAACATACCCGTATTTAATAAATCTAGCAAAAATCAACAAATGGTCAGATTTTCGTGAAATTTTCGATACTTATCCATTTTAGAATGAAATTATATATAAAATGCAGTTTTCGTAAAATATACGAGGGGGAATATTTTTTTAGTGCGTGCCCTCCCCCCATATTTATTTTTTTGAAATTCGAATAAAATATATTTAATCTATCGGAATTTCTATTTATTATGAAACATAAGAGTTCAAATAAGTAAAAATATTTATTTTTTAAAATTTAAATACACACATTGAACAAAAATTTACCTTGAAGTTGCAATTAAAAAATTGATATAAACTTAATATTATTTATGTTTTTTTTTTTAAATTGCGTTTTTTTTTTCAAATTAATATATCAGTTGAATTGCCAAGAAAAAGAAACTTCGTAAACATTAATTTTTAAAAGATTAAAACAATTAAAATTCCATTATTTCAAAATGTTCCGTTACAGTTTAGATTTTTAATTAATTTTATTTAAATTTTTTTTTTAAATATTAAGTTTTAATATAAACATGACTCTTGTCAGCTATTTTATCGCCAGATTAAAACCAATTTGAAAATATTATTGCACAATATTAAGCATTTTGTACTCCCCCTCCCCCATATTTTGTTTGTCTCTTTTTACCGAACAAAATATGGAAGCCCGTAGGCAACCAAAAGAACATTCAGTAAAACCGTATTTCATATTTAATATACAAATGTTTATAATATTATTAATCATTAAACTGAGTAAATCTCAAAATCTAACAAAATTATAACAAAGATTAATTATTAATTGCAGTTTGAAGCAGATAAACAAAGGTTTTAAAAATCATTAAGTCGCTTCTGCTTTTCCATAGTTTGTATAGTACACACAAATCTGATGTCACGGAACATGCGGTCCGATCTTCACAATCGTTTGGCAGTCCCTAATGTACAATTTAAACTTTTTTCGATATTTTCATTTTTTAATGTCTTGATGAAACTGTACAAATATCCATTTTTCCTGGAGTTAACTACCCTTCCCTTGTTACTAATAATGCTAACTTTCTTTGAAATAAATAAAGTAACTTGCAGTTGCCTCCCTTTTCGATGTTTCTTAGTTGTCTGGGTTTTTTTTTTTCCGTATTTTTGTCTTTTTTTTTTTGTATACTAACCGTTTTTAAATATTTTATATTTTATTTAACTAAAATATGTTTTTTAAGTATAAAAAAAAAGTATAGTTATTTTTGGAACAATGCTGGAATTGATCTCACTATAAATAATAAGGGATCTTACATTATAACATTCGCCTTTTATCATTTAGTTTAATCATTACAGTTATATAAGTAATTTTTTGTCAGGGCAAGAAAGGCAATTTAAGATCAACGATCAATTGTCAGCGAAAACTAAATGACATAAGTGAGATATTTCAACCGACCCTATAGTACAATTGAACTGCGACCTTTAGCCACCACCACCACCACCATCGTCATCATTGTTAGAAACGATGCAATCGCAAACCGTTCGGTTAAGAAGTGCTTGCCAGGTGTAAATAACACTTGCAGTTTATTCACATATTTTCACGTAGAAACGTTGCTAAGAATAACATAAGAAAATCCATTTGAAATGACCTCAATATCAATTAAAAAATAAATTTTCCTAATTTTTTTCTTTTTTTTTTTTTGGTGAGGGACAAAATTTTCAGTTGATAATAAAATTAGGACAATCCTACAAATTGTTATTTGGCACTATTTCAAAACATCTTTTCTCTAACATTATGTTGTGGAGGAAAAGAAAATATCAAAAACAAATATAAAATCTACCCATGCAAATAATTTTTTTAAAATTGAAAACTGAAAACAATATAAAATAAAATGTTTGTAAAGAACGAGAATTGAAACAACCTGGTTAAAGAAATGTGTTTTTTTTTTTGTTTTTTGTATTTGTTTTCTTTGTAAAAAAAAATTAAGTACATGTGTTTGTTTCAGCTGGCGTCGTGTACATATACTATTCGCTTAAAAAAAAAAAAATTACTTCCGTTAGTTTCAAAAGATCAAGGAGCTCTCTCCTGGAGCTAACACTTGATTTCATTATGATTTGAATTTATATCCGCGGGCTCTTTTTAAAATAGATGCTGTTCCCTTTATTGCTGCTATCTGTATTTCATTACAGCTCGGTCTTCCAGGGATTGCTTCTAAGTATTTCTGAAGATTCTTTTTTATTATGTATAGATCAGAATGAACATTCAATTTAATTCTATTTATTTGGCAAAAAATAAAGCAGTTGTGCGTTAATTGCCACACAGGGAAAGTGCAGTAGAAAGCTACAGAAAAAAAAAGGACATAGTAGTCAAGTACCTGTCCAAATTTACCTCGAATTATTGCATCGTTGGTGCATTTATTACTTCTTTTGGAAGTTTATTCCAAGTCCAGGGATTCTCATTGAGAAAGCAGCTCTCCTTTGGTTCAATCAAAAATATGGTGAAACAGTTTCCTGCAGTGTCTGTAAAGACTTCTTTCTGATGCAAAAGCAAACAATAGGTCCTGAAGTATATCCATGGTAGATTATTGTAGGCCAAAATCAGATTATGTCATAATCGTTGGCGCTCAAGGAAGAAAAGATCAAACTTTTTGAGTTGGTTTTCATTGAGCAGATCCGAGAGACCCTGCACCATTTGAGTAACCTGTTTTTGAACTCTCTCCAGATGCTGAGTATCATGTACAAGATATGGAGAAGAGGCCAAGACACCATGCTATAACAGTGTGCTGACGAGGGAGACATACAGAGAAAGAAATATTTCAGAAGTGAGTTTGCAGAAAGAATGTTGTACAAAAAATAGGATACTCCTTATTTTGTTAGCAGCCTGAATGCAATGTTTAAATGATTTGAAGGACGATTTGACCAGAAGGCCAAGATTTTCATTAACAAAGGATGTGACAGAGGTAAAGTGTTCCCACTTGTTTTCTTTTCCTCATATTTTCCTTAATGTTTCATTGTTAAAGTGTTTTTTATTTCATAAGTCTGAAGAAACGCTGTTCTTGTGAAAATTTTCAAACGACATATTGTTTGAATTTGTCGAAATGGTCTTGAAACAATTGTAACTAACTATGAAATACACTTTTTGTTGCTTACAACCCATTTCTTGAAGTCTTGGTTTTTGTTAAAACAGAATATTAATTCTCAATTATGAAATATGATAATTTTGTAGCTTACTTTTTAAGTCATTTCTCCTTTTTGGTTTAAATTTATTGGCATATGAACAATTACTGAATTATATTAACCCAGTATAATTCGGAATACTACAAATTTGTATATATACATATATATATATATATATATATATATATATATATATATATATATATAGTGATCCACATGCAGTATTGTTTCATTGTATCACAACTCATTAGTGCGGCTAGACTTTCCCTAGCCATGGATTGAACCTACAACTATCGCATTGATAGTCGGCAGTTCTAAGCACTTGACTATGGCTCAGTACTCGTAAACATCTGATCAAATGTCCATTAAATAAACATTTCCCCATCACTTTATAGTGCTCGAGCTATTAGTTGGTTTACAAACAAACAAACAATAAGCCACGTTTAATAGCTAAATAAGCAGCAGATGAGATACATTTATGACAGTGCTCAATTCCGAAGAGGAGGCGCTTATTATATAGTCATCCACATACAATATTGTTTCATTGTATCACAACTCATCAGTGCAGCTAGACTAGCACCTTTCCCTTTCACAAGAACTTTCTTCTCAACTTAATATATATATATATATATATATATATTAGGTTCAGAAAAAGGTTCTTGCAGAATATTTAATTTTGATTTCAAATGATGTATTTTGAAATAAGTTTTCGTTAAAATACCTTTACTTTATATATCATTTTAAAGAGCGTTTTCTGCTCTATCTAATCGTTTAAATTACGATTGTTTTAAAACAATTATGTCTTCTTTTCAGAATATTGAATACAAGATGGAAAAAAGCAAATTCGCACAAGTTTTTTATTTCAATTCAAGTTAGGCTGAAAAGCTGCTAAAACAGCATGCAAGATCAACGAAGCGTTTGACCTAGGAACCACTACTGAACGCACAGCACAATGGTGGTTTAAGAAATTTTGTAGCAGCGACGAGTCTTGAAGTCTGAGTGTAGTAGTCGGCCTCTGGATGTTGACAACGATCAATTAAGAGCCTTAGTCAAAGCCAATCCACACACAACTATTCGAGAACTTGCTTCTGAATTAGACATAACATATACAACGATTTCCAACCACTTTTTCCTTTTTTTTTTACACAGGCATCACCACATTATCAAGGCCAAGATGCCACTCGAGGATAAGGGTGAAAGAGTGTACAGTAGAAATTGGACAATATAGTAATCAATTCAGTAAATTTCTTAACTTATATGGAACGGCTCATCAAGAACTTGTTTATGTTAGACTTGAAGACAACCATATTGTAGTCAGCCAGAAAGCAGGAAAACGAAAGACAATTCCACAGGCCACTTGAGAGAGATTCGAAAGAAAAAAAAAACTCGATAAATGGATGCCTCATGAATTGAATGACAACCTAAAGAAACGCTATTATGAAGTGTCATCTCCCTTTTTTTAGGCAACAAGAATGACCTGTTTCTTAACCAGGTTTTGACTTGCAATGTAAAGCGGGTTCTTTACGACAACCAACAATGCTTAGCTTAATGGTTAGATGCTGACGAAGCTCCACGGAACTTTCCAAAACCAGAGTTACACCAAAAGAAGGTCATGTTGACTGGTGGGCTGCAACCAGTCTCATCCATTACAGTTTTTTGAATGCAGGCAAAACCATTACGTCGGAAAAGTACAGTCAACAAATGGATGAAATGCATCAGAAGCTTCGACAACAACATTCAGCATTAGTCAACAGAAAACACCCAATTCTCCTCCATGACAATGCCCGATCGCACATTGTTAAACTGATCCTGCAGAAGATGAATGAATTGGTCTACAAAACTCTTCCTCATTCACCATACTCTCCAGTCCTCTCAGCTACTGCTTATCAATTTTTGAAGCATCTCAACAACTTTCTGCGTGAGAAATGCTTCAAAAACCTAAGCGATATCAAAAACGCCTTCACTGACTTCATTGCCACCAGAAAGCAAGATTTTTATGTTACTGGTATAAATGCACTTGTTTTGTGTTGACAAACGTGTGTTGATTCTGATGGTGCTTATTTCGATCAATAAATTTTTCTTTGAGCCAAGATATGTTCATTTGAATTTAAAAGTTAAAAACGACACAAACTTTCTCGTCACTCTGATAAATTCCAAAAGATCCATTTCGAATAAATTCAGAAAATTCTCTAATTGGTTCAAAATATTTTTTATTTACTTTTATTAATTCAGGTAGGGTCACTGGCTCAGGAAATTGTTAGTGAGATAAATCTTGGTGGTCTTTCCATTCCGCAGCCAAGCGTGACTTAAAAGCATTTACTGATAGGGCATTAATGGTGTGGAAATGTAGCCCGCTTCAAACAAAAAAAAGTTTCTTAAGGTGCGTACTGTCCAAGTTTATGGTCTTGGAGGTACTTTTGAGTTTGCTGCTGTGGGATCTAGATTGGGTACCTACTCCATGATCCTGCTCTGTTTGATGACTTAATGCTTGGTAGGGTTTCCCTTCTAGACTTTCAGGAGCTGGGTCTGCAAGTTTGTTTTAGGCAATCTCTTGGTTCTTAGTTGGGCCAGGTCTTGTATAGACTCTGCTGTAAATCTCGTTAGTGATGTTATGTAATGTTTTGGTCCTGATTAATATTTGCTTCTTTTCACTAATAGATTCCAGCTCAACTTTTAGTAGTTTTCTTTTTCCCCTGCTGAGAGGTCATAGGCGGGTACCCTTGCTTAAAAGAAAGAAAAAAAAAATGGGGTATGAAACAAAAATGTAAGTAAATAAGGACTCCCAGGCAATGCCAAGTGTTTTGTTCAACTAGTTACATAACATCGGGTGGTCGGCCGTAAACAAAGATCTTGTTTCAGTAGGTTACGCCCCCCCCCCCGTCTCTCTATATATGTCCCCCACATTCTCTCCCCCCCTCTCTCTCTCTCTCTTTCGCTCTCTCACGAGTACCAATGCATTCGTATTTGTAACAATCAATTTAATTTTGTCCTTAGTCATTTTTAAAGTCACATTTCTAGATAATCTTCACAATGTACAGTCGTTTATGTTAATTAAATCGAAGAGATTTTGACAAAGCTTTTAAAAAATTTCAGAAACAAATTATCTTTCCTCAAAAGCATTATAAAAAAAAAAAAAAAATTAAAAAAGTGATACTTATACGGAAAAATAATGTTCAGGTCTAGAAATCCATTCTACAAATAGAAGAGAGGGAGGGCGTTTTGTAACTATTCTGTACTTTCACCTAACAATTTAATAAACAAAAGATACCGTAACGCTTGAAAACGCTACGACCTACATAAGTACCCATTTTAATTTTTTGATATATTTAAGCATAAGTTAAGCATTGAAAGACGTTAGTGTGAAATAGTATAGTAAACGGAAGTGAGTATGTGTGTGTGAGAAAAAGGATTCTCTCTCTCTTGTGTGTGTGTGTGTGTGTGTGTGTGTGTGGCGGTGGGAGTAGAGTTGGTTTATATTATGCGAGACGAACGAAGGTGAAAAAAAAAAAAAAAAAAATACTATCTTATTATCAACGTGGAGGAAGATGCTGTGTTAGAGAAAATGCTAAGATCCACGCTGACAAATTGTTATAAAAAAAAAAAAAATGGCATTTTGCAATATAGACAACAAAACGAAAAAGTAATAAAAAACAAAAACACAACAAATAAATGTTACCAAAGGCAAGATAAGTTACTCTTCTACCTACCTGGATAAGCTTTTGTGTTTTAACTTATTTTAAAGCATTTATTTCATTTGAAACACAAGTAGTGTCAAGTATTAAGTTAGAACAATAAATAAGTGGCCGACATTAGACGGCTGTCGGAGGAGTCTCGATAATCGTTAAAAAATTAAAGAAAATACTTGCAGAAACCAACCCAATAAATGTAACCAATCGTGCAAAAATGTAATGTTCAACCAACATTTTGTTTAATTTTTGAACGATTATCAAAACTCCATAGATGATCGTCTAATGTCGGACATTTTTTCTTGTTTCTAACTAAAGACCCGGCACTATTTGTGTTTTAAACTAAATAAACTTATATCCTTATATAGTATCACCCGCATTGAGGATTGACCCTTCAACTTCCAGAAAAATGTCACTTGAAACAAAATTTTATTCCCTTTTTTTGTTTTATTTTACTTCAATCGAAGTTCTCAGAAATAAAGAGGCCCACAACCTGAGGCTAGCACTTGAAATCTATATGCGATTCATAGATATTCGAATGTTCCATTAAAGTTCTTTATCCATCAAAAACTGAGTAAAGAAGTTGAGAACATAATTTTCCTATCCCCAATTAACCATTTTCATACGTTTTAGTATATCTTTCATTTTGGTCTCTTGGTCTTACTGGACTCCAGGGCAAGAATTTATCTAGTCTGGTGGAGTATCCAGCTTCGTGCTATTACTTGAGGTAACATCACTTGGAGAAGGTGCACCATTCCTCGTAAAAGTTAACATGGGTTAGCCATAGTAAGGAGATCTTATTTTGGCAGCGAATACTATGTGATTTTGAATATTTGGTCAGGGTTTACTTCTATGGAAAAAGTATCCTCATGCCAGGTTGTTCTGACAAACTCTTGTACAGAGAGACCTTAGACACCCGAGGACAGTGTCTAGTAGGCATTCAAATTCTCTCCAGTAGGCATTCAAGTTCTCTCCTGATTTTATTTAGTATGGGTTGTAACATAATGGATAAAGTACTAAGTATATTTCAATTCTAAATACCACTATTCTGGAAGTTGAAGGTTCAATCCTCAGTGCGAGTGAGTCTCAAAATACAATTTCGAATGACTTATAACTTCTACCTAGTCGTTGCTGACGGAATAAGAAAATGCTAACTCCGAGGATTAAATAAGGGGTTCCGTTTGAAATTCTGCACAGATTCCCAAGTTCAACTGAAAGATTCCCGGGTTCAACAAGATAGACCTGAAGAAGGTTGGAGGTTACATCGGTCAAAACGTTGTGTGAATAACACTGAAGAGGAGAACAGTAGTTGAAAAAATCCAAACAATTCAAATTATCAATCATCATCGCAAAAATTCTGAAACCTTATAAAAAGAGTACAAACAGAGAAAAACGTGAAAATTGAATGAAAGAAAAAAAAAGATATTTATATCTATAGAAAATTAGGAGACATTTTATGTAATTGTTCCTTTGAAATGTTCAATTGGAAAAAGTAAAAAAAAAATGCGTATGTTTATGCCTGTTATTTATGCATGTGTATATGCAGGCGAGAGTGTGGTCATTTGTGTGTGTAACTTCTTAGTGTAAGTGTATGAATGTGAGTGTGTATTGCCTTTTTTTCAAAGTGTTTAAATATATGTGTGCGTGAGTGTGTGAGTGCATAACTTGAGAATGAATGGGCGGCGTGTGACCATGTGTGTGTGTGTGTGTGTGTGTGTGTGTGTGTGTGTGTGTGTGTGTGTGTGTGATTTTTTTTCTGGATGCATAAGTATGTGTGTGTGAATTGGAAACTGAATAGTAGCCTCCCAAGCCCGATAGGAGCTAAGGAAGTGGAAATGTGCTTTTGTGAACCATGTGCTGATTTTTTCCAATTGTCTTTCTTGATGAAAAATCTGAACTTAAAATAACAGTTTATCAGCTTCAGGTGCATGGTTTTATTTTAGCATGAAAAAAGCATTTTAATCGCCAAGGTGTGGCGGACATAGTTGAAAGCTTATCACGTGACAGTCATTTTTTGTCTTTTGCTAAATATGATTCTGAGAGTGGCTGTGTAAGTTTGAGATGGGTTGTTCCACTTGCTATTTTTTTCTAGCGTTCTTTTGTGATAGATTAGAAATCAATGTATGAGATGAACGAGCATAACAAGCTATTACCTTTCTTTCTTTGTTCGTTCGACTTACTCTTTCTCCTTCTTTCCTTTTCACTTCTTTCATCATCGGATTTTTACATTGAAATGCAATTCGAGACACAATTTGGAAAAATGTTAAAAGGCAAGCATAATTTCTACCTTTTATTTGTTCTCTTCATCACTTTTAAAGCAAATTTTCACTGGAACACTGTGAACTCAAAATATTTTCCAACCAATAAATAACATTTCAAACTCCAAAACTTAACAATCCTATGTGAAATTCAACAAACCTATAAAACAATGGCTTAATGAACAGAAATTCTGTTGGGGATACCTACAATGTGCTTGTCTCAACTCTTGACATCAACAATGCCCATCCTAGAAGACTGGAAAGTACCATGCTGAAATTTCTTCAAGTCTGCTGCTCTGTCTCCAGTGAATACAGCCGTACAGAGGGGTGCGCACACACACACACACACACACACACACACACACACACACACACACACACACACACGGGGATTTTAAAATAAACTTTTTGACACATTTATCTACTTCTTATTCAAAAATTTTAAAACTTCAAAACAAACTTTGGTATTTCAAAGCATATTTTACATTTGTGTAAAATTGTTGATACATAAATATATTTCGTTCATTAATTTATGTTTTTTTTGCTTTCATGTTTTTATCCATCTTTTTCATTCGTCAGTTGAACTACATGCACATTAATTGTTAGTGCTGTTCTAGACACTATCCAAAAAAATACTATCACCAAAATACATAATTTTTATTTTCAAATCCAATTTTAACATGCCAAATCAAGGTTTTCATATAGATTTCAGAACTGTGGCGACTGGCCAATATATTAAAATGCAATATTGATGCTTTTCAAAGGAAACAATTGAGAAGAGTCATCCAAGGCAGATGATCAAGAATAGTTTCTAAGAATGACCTCTATAGTCTTTTTCTTGTACTTGTAGTGGCTATCATCTTGTTCAGATTGAGCCGGCTTCCTCTTGAGCACAGACTGCATCTTGAACCATTGCAGTCCAGTTTTGACGATCTTGACGGTCCCAATTCTATAGCCAGAGACCAACTACTTGTGGGCCCAGTAGTACCAAGAGGTTATCATTAATTGTTGTTGTCCATATCTTCAGCTGCCCATCGACACGTTTGTGCTAGCCAGGCAGAGAGTGGGAGGAGGGAAGAGGACTGAAGCAAAACCATGGAGTGTTATTAGACTTAAAAGACAAAAAAATGAGACTGTCATGGTTTGGCCAATTTTAATGTGACTGGCATCAGTAACCCTTACAATCAAGTTTTTACCAAGCTGAACAGAAGACACTTCAGATGACCAAAGATGTCATAACTCAGTTAAGTGATAAAATGTATCAAATCACTTTCATTTTGAAAACGACATTGCACAAAAGCATCAATATCATCAAAGTTAAGTGTTCCCACATAAATGACTGGAGATGTATTGTTGACAGCATGACGGTAAGAACATAAAGAGGTTTACAAGTATGCTGTAAAGAAGTCGAGATGACCCTTGTGTGCAACGTTGGAGGAGTCTGCAACCATCTTTTATTTAATCTGAAAACTGCTGACCCAGCAGGAAAATGAGTTGCAACAATCAAATGGAAGTTAGAAACCTACTAAATTTGTGACCGCTGAATAATTACCATAAAACTAGGCAGCCATTGACTTGAGGCTTACACTTTCCCCACTGGACCCCTCCTTCCCACCTTTCCTTTGACGGTTAGCAAATTTACTTCTAAAATTGTTTATATATTTTTTTTTTAAATCATTTTTTTTATATATATTTTTCTCCAAATCATTTTTGTTCTAAATTTATTGAATAAATCAATATATCTATAAAACTTCTTAAAAAGAACAAAAATGATATTTCTATATAAGGGAACCCATATCAACCTGAGTGTTTGTGATTGATGAAACAGATTGGAAATGGCTGATCCATTGGGGAACAGTCAATTAGTATTGATATTAGATGAAGGAACTTGTCAACCCCCCTCCCCCACAAAAAACTTTAAGGTTTGTGGTCGATTACCTATAGTCCTTCGTGTTAAGAATTTAATAATTTTCAATTTATTTGGGGAATCAACTTTATTTTGATTGTTTTTTAATGCATTTTTTACCAAAAATGTCTTTTATCCAAACTCGAGTGTGGAGGCTGTTCCAACAACAGTGCCTTTCTGATTTAAAAAGTTGGGGCTTCTGACTCATACTGATGTACTGTTTACAAATGATGATAGCTCTTTTGTTTTGTGATAGACAATGAGTGAGTTTGTTGGAGCTTTTAGATCTTTTTCCCCTTTTTAAAGCATTCAAGATAAGGTCATTTGGGGTTTAGTAGACTTGGGTGAGTTGGGACGTTCATCCTCACGTCCCAACCCATTAATACTCCACAAGCTAGATCCACAATCCATCTATAGACAAAAAAAAGGAAAGATATAGGTCTTTTGATTTCTTTAATAGTATTTTTATTGTCTTTATAGACTTCTGTTGCTTCGTTGATTTGAGAGAAGTGAGAGATGTCTGTGTCGTGCTAAAATCCCTATTTGCAAATGTAACAAGTATACTGGGTCTGGCAAAAATAGCTTTTAGGCTCTCTATTACTCTTCTCTATTAGCTGTTATTGATGTAGACATGGCAACCTTCGTGTATCTAGAGAAGACGGCAACAACTATAATGTAGCTGTGGCCCTTAAATTCAAACAGATCAGAAGATAGAGTGTGTCATGGTCTTGTTGGAAGCTCGGTTGTCATGAAGAGTTTGGTCAGTTGGTATCTCAGCTTAGCACATTTTGAACATTTTTCAAGAACCCTTTGATTTGGTGAAATAATCCTGGCTACCATACGGATTGGTGATTCCCTGGTGACTGGAATGGATTTTGGCAATCACGGTTGGTTTGAGCAATGTAAGAATCATGATTTATGCTTCATACATCAGTAGCCACTCTCGCATGTGATGCTGCTATGGCTGCTATGGTTGGCCCAATATGGATTGACTGATGCTGGAACATGACCATCTGATGGTCAGCTGTTCCTTATATATTGTGATATGTAGCTGCTAGTCTTATCAGTTTTGATGGCTACCTTCAACTTATTTATTGTGTATGTATATGTCTTGAATAATCAATCCGACAGTGGCCATGTTTCTATCAGAATTGTTGAGAACATATGCACGATTGGTATAAACAACATCTACTCAAGCTGTGCCTGAGGAAGATGTATAAATTAATGGCGACCCTACCTGATTTTTATTCATTGATTTCTGCTGATTTAGGAGTGGCATCCTCCTTCAGAAGTGGGGGTGGATACAGAATTATCCTAAAATCTGTGGATGGCTCTGAACAATCAGGTCTTTGTTATCAATACTAAAGACCGTTATTTTCTACGACTGTGTTTTCTGTGTAAAAAAACAAAGCTTGTCGATCTTGTAAAAAGAAAACAATAGTTGCTTTATTGCTGTATAATTGTTAAGTGCTTTCATATTGTAACAATTGTCTAAATTTTGTTTGGAAATGCTGAAAAAGAATTGAAAACAGCAAAAAGTTAGTCTTTAAAAAAAGGGTCAACACGCATTTCATCTTGTTGTGGGTTAGTTGGAAGGGGCAGTAACAAAACATCTGGTTTGTACGACTCTTGAAACTCGAACTGGTTAGTGGGTCACAATTTGTGTGGGCACTAAACGTAATCCATGAAATTGTATTCTTACACCAAGACCTGATTGACCAGTGGGCCAATTTCTCATTGTTAACATCTATTTACACCAACAGAAAATAGTATATCAAAGTATGTGACCACAATAACAAATTGTCTCTTTCGACTGGATTCATGGTTAAGTCGTAGAGAGGAAGAAACCTTATTGAGTGGATGGTCAATAATTCCAGAACCAGTAATTTCCATTTTTTTCCTGTCAGAAACAAATCTAATGGAACCTCAAAACAAATTTAAGTGGAACAGTATTTTTAAACTGACAGCTTCTATTATCGTTTCTAACTGAACAAGCTTTCCATTTGGACATTTTTGCCTGTTTATTTATTTTGTTCCAAACAAGGCAAATTGCTACTAAAGCATAAAAGGTTACTGTGATAGGGACCAGATTTATGGGCATGGGAACCTGAATGGAGAGTTACAGTAGTTCCGTTAGTGCCATTTTAGAGGGTTAGGAAATTCCTAGTTTAAAACAATTGAGGAAGGTTTCTCTCCATCATAAGGAGCTGATTAATTTCATTGCAACACTTCATCACATTTTTATAAGCATCTGTTAACTAATCTAAGTTGTTTCAAGATCTTTAATAATATTGCTGAATTGTTCTGGAATGCTAGAACTGCTGAATTCGATTATGCTTATAATCCTATGTTTTGTGCATCAATCTGATAATGGCTGCCGTCATTTGGAAGTCATATATTAATCTCAATTAAATGAGCGTCTCTGGTTGTTGTGTATCAAGCACCTAACAAACTGTCAAAAAAGTGCTGGCATCCTGCTATCTGTGTAGAAGGGTACACATCCTTGCCTTATGTCAACCCAGAAAGCCAAATCTTACTGTGCAACATAATTTGGGCATGGTGTAAGCATGACGTCACAGACTCAAATACTTATATACATATAGGGATGAATATCGAGAAAAAGCAGAAGCGGAACAAGGAGACGAACAAAACAGAGGAGAAGGGAGGAAGAAGAAAGAAAAGGAAAAGGAAACTGCCTCTGGCTGGTTGACAAGATCTGCAAACGTGAAAATCTGCTCTCTCCCTACTCCTAAGAAAAGCTGAACTTAGTAAAACTGGTACTCTGTACTGATCACAAGTAGCTGTTTTGGTTGCATGAAATGAAAAAAAATGAATACATTTTTCATCCACCAAGAAAAGTCGTATTGACGTTGTCATTTTCCTTTGTGACCGAGTCTACATACAATGCATTGGGTCCGTTAGAAAGAAATAGATGACAATGCTACATCTGCACAGGTTAATCTTATAAGATCTTACCTCCGCAAACTACTGTGGATCATTCTGGGCACCTGTGAGTAACCTTGCGAGAATAGAGTGCCAAATTGTATATTTTGCTTTGTACTGATCTTGAGATGAGGACTACCTATCTAGAACTTTTGGAAGATATGAGTGTTATATATAATCGTCTTGTTCTTATCTACTTGTGTATTTAACTGATTTCTTTAAGAGTCTTTAACGGTTTGTTTTTAACTGACTGTTGTCCTCAGATCCATTATGTCTATTTTAGTGGCTCGTGACTCGTCCAGTATTATGGGTGAGTGAGTGAGTGAGTGAGTGTGTGTGTGTGTGTGTGTGTGTGTGTACACATAATACACAAACATGATGACATACCTGTCTTCTGCTGCTCCTCCCGGGGGAGCATGCCAAAATCTTGGGGGTACTGGATTCTGTTATAGCAAGCCGCATGCAAGACAGACACAAGACACAGTATGTTTTTATATATATATATTCTTTATTCATTTATTATTTATTTGAATACAATGAGCATAGTAGTCATATATATATATCATTGCTGACAATGATCAATTAAGAGCCTTAGTCGAAGCCAATCCACACAATACTGTTCAAGAATAAGACGTAACATATACAACAATTTCCAACCACTTGAGAGAGATTCGAAAGAAAAAAAATTTGATAAATTGTTGCCTCATGAATTGAACGACAACCAAAACAAACGCCATTAAGAAGTATCATCTTCCCTTCTTTTACACAACAAAAATGATCTGTGTCTCAACCAGGTTGTGACTTGCAATGAAAAGTGGGTTCTTTATGACAACCAACAATACTTAGCTCAATGGTTAGATGCTGACAAAGCTCATGACACTTCCTGAAGCCAGCGTTGCACCAAAAGAAGGACATGCTGACTGTTTGGTGATCTGCAACCAGTCTCATCAATTACAGTTTTTTGAATGTAGGCAAAACCAGTAGGACGGAAAAGTACTGCCAACAAATGGATGAAATGCATCAGAAACTTCGACAACAGCATCCAGCATTAGTCAACAAAAAAGGTCCAATTTTTCTCCATCACATTGTCTGATCGCACTAAACTGATGAAGATGAATGACTTGGGCTACAAAACTCTACCTCATTCACCATACTCTCCAGACATCTCACCTACCGATTATCACTTTTTTTAAGCATTTTGGTGTTATATCGCATATCCCTCCATATTTACATGAATAAACCAGAAACCAGCAGGAGCAGCGACGATGACAGTAATGGCGATGCTAAGACGAACCCTGTTTGTTGATACAACATAAATGATCACACTAAATACACACGACAACATCAAACCCCATTTTTTTATGTACACACATCAACGGAATAACTCGCACCTCACCTCAACAAAGAAAACCGCCAGAGGAAGCCGCACATCAAAAGAAAAATCAAAATACAAAACACAAACATCACAGCAGACGCAACTCCGGCAGCATATAAACACGAATAATTATCTCATAAAACACTGCAACAGTACAACACCTACTAGAACACATTCACAACATTCTTAGCTTTAAATTGATATAACACATCTATACAAACATCAAACTCAAACAGACAACTCCCTACAACACATTAAAACACAAAAAACAAACACAAATAAAAAGCGAAAACTATGATCAATGATAAAACATCCCCTCTCCTTCACCCTTGGCTGACTACTAGACTCTCTGCCTTGCCAAATAGGGGATAAGAGTGAGTCATAAGGACAGCCAAATCCCAAAGAAGTTCAGACCATCCAGCCACCACCGTTACAATGCTTAATGACTGAGGGATTAAAAAAAATGTTTCATTCTCAAATTTCTACCTTTGTCTATAACTATGTCTGCATCACCAGCATAAAAATGACAGCTTTTTCGACAAGAGAGCAGATCGGCCCAATGTGTCAAGCTGTAAACCTCACTTCGTCTCACTCGTAATGCTGGACAGCCTTGAAGACTACCCTTCTTTTGCTGCCGCTGCCAGATCACCACATTTCACCAGACAGCAAGATTTGTCCCGCTAATAGCAGTAGCCACCATCATAAACCCTCCATCAGTGACACCTGCTATTAACATTACTGCTCTTCCACCATCGCCGCCAACCCCCTTGTGCTATCGGACGACAGCTTTTAAGACTACTCCTCCAAGATACCAGAGCACAAAGCCACATTCCTGTCATCGCCGCCACCGCATACGTATTCCAGACACTTGAACACATAAGCAACGTTCCTGACATCGCCGCTCCCGCCTCAGCCTGACCATAACACCAGATCGTCGCTGAGTCATATCAACACCTGACCAGCATTCCCATCGCTTCTGCCATTGCCAGAATATCATGAGACACCAAGCAGTTCATTTCACGATCGTTCTAACTTTAAATAAAAAGTTTAAACTCAGCTCAATTAAATAAAAAGTTTAAACTCAACTCAATTAAATAAAAAGTTTAAACTCAACTCAATTAAATAAAAAGTTTAAACTCAACTCAATTAAATAAAAAGTTTAAACTCAACTCAATTAAATTTTCATTTGTCCTTTCTTGCTTCCATACACTCAGTTTTGTAATATAACATTGACAACTTTCTGCATGAAAAATGCTTCAAAAACCTAAGCGATATCAAAAACGTCTTTAGCGACTTCATCACCACCAAACTGCAAAATATTGGTGAAAAAAAACGACCCCTCCTTGTAGAAATGTGCCCAGTTGAGTGTGAAGGAATTAATGTTTTTAGCCAATTCTCCGATATTTGATGTCCGAAGGGTCGAGTTTCAAAACGATACCAATCTCGTGAAAATCCGTTGCCTCTGTCGAACGCTTTTTTTTTTGTTTTAGGCATACATACATACATTTCTTTGGTAATATACTCTGACTTTATTATGAGTTGCAAAAAAATAAAAATAAAAGTAATTTATTATTATTTTAAGAATTTGAAAAAAAAAATTGTGAGAAATTTTTATTAAATTTCAAATCCAATTATATTATGTGATACACTGATTTTATTTGTTAATTAATATTTGAAATAAAAAATTTGAAACAAAAAATAATATTATATTTCAAATCCAGCTATCTGTAATATAAATCTCACCTGTCTGTTTAAATGTATGTATGTATGTATGTATGTATGTATGTATGTATGTATGCCTAAAACTTTCGACAGAGGCAACGGATTTTCACGAGATTGGTATCGTTTTGAAACTCGACCCTTCGGACATCAAATATCGGAGAATTGGCTAAAAACATTAATTCCTTCACACTCAACTGGGCACGTTTCTACAAGGAGGGGTCGTTTTTTTTCACCGGTATTTTTGAAAATCATCTCATCTTTTCGATTGACTAGCCTTAATTTAAACCCATGTCACTTCCAGTTTAGCGATGGGCACAGCAGCAAAGACGTCACCTTTTTTTTTATCTTTCACATTCTTTTCTTCCTTTGCGGTATGGGTTTGAGCCTGCCTACCTACAAGATATTTTTTCTTTTTTTTTTTTTTCTTTTGCTCAACACACACCTCCAATCACACAGACAATGCCGAGCACCCAGTATATATAGTATAATAGTATATATATATTAAAAAAAAAAAAAAACAACTTTGATTTTAATTTCACAATAAAAATGAAAAACGAAAAAATTCGTAATATATTTTGTTCCAGAATTCCTTTCAAATATTGAAGATTCGCCTAGTATTTCATTTTTTCCAACTATGTAAGAAAAATAAGTTAAATGACTTACATGCCATGAGGAAGTTGGTGATTATTGGAAGGTCGGTTTCACTTTTGACTTTACAAAACCTAGTGACGTTCTTGACTCTAGTTTTATACCTTTTGCTGGCAGGAAGTGATTTGCTCATGTGTAGGTTGCTAGTTACTTAAGAGTATTACTTCTTTCCGGGAGGAGCTTAGAGAAAGAAGGAATGTTATTACCTATACTAGAATTCATGCGCACACGTTTAAAGTCTATAGTTTATAGTCTTATGTTATTTGACCTCTGACAGAGTTGGGGTTGCAATTTAGTGATATTTCACAACATTTACATTAGACCCAACTCTGATCTACCTACTATCTCTGATGTCGGAAAAATTTCGATACGTTGCAAACTATCTGTTATTGAGACGTGTTACCCCTCTGTTCACCTTTGCTGTTTTTTACACATCATGGTGGACAAGCAAGATGACTTATGAAATCAGATCTCTTTTCTGAAGACCAAGATTCGAGGCAGACTGAGGAAGTGTAATGGAGAAGAGGTTATGACTCGGATGCTCACTGTATTACAGAGGCAAATCCAAGTATATATAACTGAAATCGAAGTTTGTGTTACCAAATTACAGCTTCCTCCATTTTCTAGTGTTGAAGCAGAACAGATAGAA
The DNA here is from genome assembly GCF_053919585.1 of Euprymna scolopes. Classification (NCBI taxonomy): domain Eukaryota; kingdom Metazoa; phylum Mollusca; class Cephalopoda; order Sepiida; family Sepiolidae; genus Euprymna; species Euprymna scolopes. The sequence goes on along the minus strand of NC_136495.1, from coordinate 54,244,676 downwards.
GATTAGTTGGCTGAACAGATAATTTTTCACAGGGAAATGGAAGAAATTGCTTTTGTTTTGATTCCAGTGGATTATAATGCTTCCCAAGACCAGACTCTTTGGGTGCTACTGATTAACCATTTGAAAGCCATGTGTCCTCAATTTATAGTGAAATCTCTGCAAATTTAAATTGTGTGACCAACATTTAGGGGTCTGGAGATGAACAAGGACTGCATCGTTTCCATAACTTCCTGTCTCACTTTGACAATTGTGTGGCAGGTATGGTTACAGATGCCGAGATCAAATCTTCTTAAATGTTCCCTGTCCGACAGACCATTACTATTGATTAATCACTTGTTTGTTAACGATTATTACCAGATTGCTCTATACATCCTTAAGAATGAGTACTTGGATGTCGACAAAATTATCGATAATATTTTCCAGGATGTTATTGACTTCATTCTCAAACAAGAAAGGTTTCTGACCTAAGATTTTTTTTTTAAATCAAAAACTGGATTACTTCTCGGTGAATTGGGAATGTCGTTCGCTTGTGGTCTTTCTACTATAGCCAGACTCCTGGCTAAAATAATCTTCTCTAAATTTCCCTGAGGATTGAAAGGAGAAGTAATCCAGCTGTCTGGGAGAAGGATATCTGTCTGTATTAAGAGAAACCAGTGAAGTCATAAAGTGATTACAAACCAAAAGATGTGAGAGACTCTTGCATCCTGTTGATGTCAATCAGGGTTCATCCAATTCGGTAACCTTCATCCAAGACTTAGAAGCACTTATGTTCACAAGAACACTTCATATTGGGTAACTTCTGATCTCCAGGCCTCATGCAACCTACTACTCATAGTGTGGTAGAAATGGAAAAACCGTTTCTGTTAATTCTTTGTTAGATATTGGAAACAGACGTACATATTTATAAAGATAAGTATTAAAACCCTTGGAATGCTTGGAATCCTTCAGCCTTAACTGTGACTTAAAACTGTCTACATTGCTGGGAAAATGTGAAAGAAGATTCAGAGAGGTATTTTTGAATATTAACTTGGGTATTGGTTATTCCAGTGTTGGTGTATGAAATATTAGAACTGCCAATCCACATACCTCAGTTGAGTTCTCTGTTGGATGAGTTTTAGGAGGCCAACTACTCCCTCACTAGAAGGTTTGACTAAACTTTTGGTAATATGTCAATTGAAAGTATAATTGGGCAATCTCATCAGACGCTTGGGCACCTTGAAGTTGGTATTCTGTCTTCAGTGGTGGGCCTTTTCGATCTCCGCAGGAATGGTTCCCTTTGGTGAGGTAGAGTCTTTCTGCTCTGCTGACCAGTTGAGGGTGCTCATCTCCCTTTCCACTCTGTACTTCGTTAAATCATCACACTTGTCTCGTTTTAGAGCAAGAAGCTACATACATGGATCCTCTTGCCGATTTCTTTCTTGACAGTCAAGTCTAGCAGGAACTCGAGTGGATGTTCAACATAGAGTCTTTAGAGCTTCTCTAGCAAGAGGGGAGGGTTCTTCGATTATGACCAGGAGAAAATAGCTAGATTTTAAAAGACTTTTGTCCTGAGAGACAGTAAGTATTATGTACAGTTGCCTTGTCATGCAGATAAATTTGCGATGGTTCCTTCAAATATTTTGGACTGTGTGGTTCGAAACTTGGAGAAGACGGGGATCTATCAGGAATATTTGGAGGTGTTTTAACAGCAAAAGTGAGAGGGCATCATCGAGGAGATCTTTGTGTCCCCCCCCTCGTCTTTTTAAGAATTATACTTGGAGCTCACATCAACCTGTCCTTAAAACAGATCCCTTATCTACAACTAAAATACGTATAGTCTGAAGATTGGTGACTTTGTGTCTTTAAATGAAGCAGTCTATCCAGCCATGAATGTGACTGGTGACATGCTGAACTTGTTGCTGCTTTTTCGGATAGGTGAATTAGTTCTCTTGGCAGATATCAGAAAGGCCGTTTTGATGATTTGCTTAGAATTAGAGGCTGATAGAAGCAGATTCTGCTTCTTTCTCAAGGACAGGAACTGGCTGCTTTGTTTCCGCTATACCATGATCATTTTTAGATTAATTTCTAGATCCTTTATCCTAAACTGTATACTAAAATTCCATGCAGCCCAGTTTTCTTCAGATCCATGTAGAACCATAATGGAGAATTGTTTCTCTATGGACAACTTAGTAGTAACCGAATTGAATCCCAGGAAAGGTGGTAGATTTATATGCTCAAGCTAGAGCATGATTACTAAGGTGGATTAGAACTTCAGTCTTATAATTCTAATTGTACTTCCCTTACAAACCAGATGGACCATAATGGTACCTTGAGTACTCCCGGCAGTGAATGGAAAAAGGTTTTGATTTATCTGTACAATTCCCTTTTGGAAAAAAAAATCTTTGTTTTCCCTGTTGAACTTAATGCTTATGGCTCAACTAAAGAGTCGGATCCAATCCGAAGCAGCTAACGTGTTTCACCTCATGTCCCTCTGTCTTTCAGTGACCTTTTGGAGTCGTGTTCTGATTGGTAAATTACAGAAGCAAGGACTAGAATTTGATAAACAGAAGAATTTCAGTCACAATAGAGAGGTCTTGCACAGGATCTCTTGGCACCGAGTCATATTCACTTAAATCAGCAAGTGTTTAGGCACAAACAGGGTTGAAGGATTGTTTATGTTTTTTGATGCCTCGCCGGAAGCTTATGGGTTGTTGCCTATCTTGTGCAGAATCAGCAGTCAGAATTGTTATTTGGTCAAGTTAAGGTTGGTCCCAAGAAGAGTAAACGCCTTCTGACCCCGGAGCTGATGGCAGTGTATCTTGCCCTGAAATGTTTGCCTGTTATCTTGAACAGCTGTAAGGATTTTCTTATAGTCTTGTGCTGTTTGACTCCTGACAGGTTCGGGTCACAATTTGACAATATTTCACAACCTGTACACTAGACCCAACTCTGATGTGCATACTACCCGTGGTGTCGAAGAAATTTTGACAACTATTAACAAAATATTAAAATGGACTTTATGCATTGTGATCGATTTAATTTGTAATTAGTTTTTGAATAGGATTTAAAAAATTTTGTTTATTTTTTCGATTAACATTTCGACTCGCCACAAACATTAAAAGTGGCTGTACAAGGAACGTTTCAATGGTGCATACAGCTGTTGTCTACACCCACGCAATTTTCGTGCGCAAAACTAAAAACTTGTCTTGTTTCACTGACGTAGCTGGAAGCATCTCACGTGACAAAGATGTTGTCAGAAATTCCATTTACATTCGCCATTTCTTTTTGTTCAGCCGCCCACGCAGTTTAGTGGTCGGCCGTCATTGGTTAATTTTGAATGTGTCAGGTGATTTGCTTGGCACACTTTTTGTATCATGCTTTTATTTCAGTCAGTCCACGCAGAGATTTGGCAACAGGATGGACTGATTACCAGCAGCTCCCACGAAAGAAGGGAGCTACGTCAATTCCTTCATGTTGTAACACCAAACTGCTGGTGAACAAAGGATCACATCTCTACAAGCAGAGACAATTTTATATTGCTGAAATTATCCTAATTACAGGATGATGTTAATGAACATTTCTTCACGTTTTATTTACCAAATATTGGATCTTATCTCAATTCAACTTGAGTGCGAAGTGACTCGCATTATGCCTAATTATAGGCGAGAACAATCCCACCGAGTCTACCATAAACAAACATGGATCCTTTTGAGGAACAATTAACTACCACTCTGACAATAGGAGTTCATACTACTAGCTTCAGGCGTATGGAAGCAATAATTTAAATAAATTTTGAGTTTGAAAAGTATGGCTTTTGTATTTGTGGATTCTTTTGCCTCTGCCGGGATGAAATTAGGATGTGAGAAATAATTTCTTACAATGCTGTTTTTTCCATCCAATTTGATTACAAAGAAAGCGAATTTCAAAAGTATTTTTTCTGACAGCTTTCATTGGAGCCGTTTTAAAATCTATAAAAAAGGCACTTCGCACCAAAACCAATCAGTGGCAGTCGAAGTCAGCATGCTGTAAACAACTCCGGTGATTCCGACGAGTCCGATGTTAAACAACCGGTAGGATTGGAGTTTAGGTGGCGATTAACCTCGAACCCAAAACAACCCAAACCAAAAGCAAAAGGGACACAAATATCGTGTCACTGGTTTGTATCCCTGGAAACAGTGACCATTTTTATTTACATTGTAAACATATAGAAATAGAACTTTTTATAATTTGAAAATTTTTTAAATAATACGAACAGAATTGTTCTGGTACTTTTGCAGAATTGTTTTGCAACTATTCTGTACTTTCACCTAACAATTTAATTTTTTAATTTTTTTTTTTTTTTTTTACAAAAACAAGTGAAAAAGAGAAACTGAAAAATTGATACGCGTGTAGGCCATTTTCCCTTTTCTCCTTTTTATTACACTTCTTTCATCCCAGTTTTATCAGACTCTAATCAAGAGAAAAATATACAAAGTCCTAGCGACCATACAAGAAGTTACAAACATTAACTTTATTGCCAAAATATTCCTTTCCTAAACATTTTACCTATGCTCACATCACGACTGTGATACAAGGCATCGGCGGTGAATCAAGCCTCCTACAAACAGTAAATAAGGTACTTGTACAGTTTAGTCAAGACATTAAAAAATGAAAATATCGAAAAAAAGTTTAAATTGTATGTATCCTTTATGGGATGAAGTTCTCTGAAAAAAAATTTCACTTAATTTTATCAAGTAGTTTTTTTGTTTTTTACTTGTAGCATGTTTATTCAGCTCGAAAAACATGCAGTGTTTACCGATGTATTGGAAAATTCAAAATGGCGCCCGCGCCGCCCGACACTCTCTTTAACATGGTAAGTTTGGGAAAAGGTGTTATAAATAATAAACTAGATAAAATACTATTTAAAAAAACACCGAATATATGTCAACTTATGTCACGGTAACATATAATGAGCGAATTTCTAACAGTATTTTGTCTAGTTTATTATTTATAACATCTTTTCCTGAACTTACCGTGTTAAAGAGAGTGTCGGGCGCCATTTTGAATTTTCCAATACATCGGTAAACACTGTATGCTTTTCGAGCTGAATAAACATGTTACATTGAATAAAAACACGAAAAATATATCCAGTTAGGTAGAAAAGTAACTTATATTGCCTTTGATAACATTTATTTGTTATATATTTGTTTTTTTTGACAACTTTTTCGAATCTATGTGTACAGTAATACAAACCTTTTTTTTTTTTTTTTTTTTTACTGATCGTTCTGCTCACGATTAAAGTCTTGGAAAAGTCCCTTCTGATTAATGCTTACCAGTTTTAAAATAAGCAAATAAACTTGGCTGTTTTTTTTTTTTTTTTTTTTTTCGAATTACAAAATATTTTAAAACTGGTAAACATTAACTGGTAAAAATTAAATTAATCAGAAAAGACTGTTTTAGGACATTCACGGAAATAAATAAATAAAATATTTCTATTTTAAATTCCCTTGTTCTCAAAGTGTCCGATAATAACTTTCTCACACGCCCTCGACCATTGATGATTTTAATGTCGATGTATAAAGCAGAGCTTTCATCTATTGATGAAAGTAAAGCTAATTTAAGATTTAAAAAAAAATATTGATTAAATATATATAAATTATATTTGCAAACATTTCCAGGAATTAACACGAATGAATCGCTTTAAATGACATTTCGTGTTGAACGGACATTTAATGATCTCCCTTAGTTTTTAAAACTTTTAAAACAACAATAACAAACAAACAAACAAAAAACGAAACAAAATACATGAAGGCAATAGAGCGGAACAGAGCATATTAATTCCAGATTGGTCGTAGGAGATCATAACTCCCACTCGTTATCCCCCCCCCCCAGGAGAGGATTGTCTGTGGCGCTGGCGCTCTCACTTAATTCAATCGAGATAACTTTTGCGCCGATTCAGAATGTCCACCCTCTTCTAGGGGAGGGCGTTGAATTTCCACACTAAACTGATATCATATCTAAGCTTGTTTCTGTTTCAAATTCTGGAGGCAATCCTCCCAAGCGTTACCACCTTCTTCACGATTGGTGCAATGGCGCATTGGTTTAATACTGCACCAGTGCACGTGCACGTCCACCGGCGAATGCTAACGAGTCAACTTTAGTACCCTCTTACTTTCACAAAATTATAATTTTATAATAATTTAGTTCGATCAATAATTTAATAGTCAAACAATATCGTAATAATTAAATTTAAGTTTTAAAATCCCATTTAAAAATATAATTCGATATTATTATAAATTAGGACGCAGTTAATGATTAATGTAAAGATAACACGATAAGAAATTGTGTGCAGACGAAAAATAGTTTCATGCTTTTTTTTCTTTTCTGTTTAATATAAAATAAAAGCCTTCGGGCCAAGATCACAGTGTAGTATCTGTTCTGATTGCTACACTTCACCTTTTCTGTCCTCGGTCAGTGGAGGAGAAATCCTTCATGACTGAGACAATTTAAATTTTTGTTCCTATCGAGAGTGCCCCGTTTTGGGGAGCTGAATTTCCTCCACATCAAAAATCCGACCTTGTGTCTAACCCTGCCCCTCGTGGGGAGCCAAGTAAATAGGAATATTATAAAAGGCAAAGTAAATCACAGTTTTACTTTATTGTGAGAATACAAAATGCTGTATAGTTATTAAAAATGTTGTTTTTTTTTAATATTATTACATGAGGAATCTTTTCGAGTAAAAATCTACTGAGAATTACACATTTTAAATTGAGTAACGAATAACAGGTTCTCGAGCTTACGTTTTGTTGATGTAAAAAGCGAAACGTCGTAATCTAAAACGAAATGAGGTACCTTTTTTTTTTCTTTTATAATGAAGTGCTCGTTTCGTTTTCCAGTTCATTTTCGAATCGGCGTTTCGCTTTTTATATCGACAAGACGTAAGCTCGAAAACATCTTATTCATTACTTATTAGGAATAGGACAACAGTATATTTTTTTCATTGTTTTGACTCTCGAGTGTGTACCCGTTGATATCTTATATGCTTTTATATAGAGTGATGTGATGCAGTTTTCGGTTGATTGATTAACTGGGTTCAACTGTCTGACATATACTTGAGTCAAAACAATGAAAAGAATATGCTGTTGTCATAGCCCTACTTATTATATATAGATATTTAAAGTGTATTTCTCAATAAATTTAAACTCCCAAATTTTGTTTTTTCGCAACACCTCGATTTAGTGACTTTGCATATAAAAAAATGAGGAACTATTCAAACATCTATTTACTAGAACGCATGTAGGCTGAAGAAAAACACGCATGGAATGTGTAAATATGATAGAAAAATCAAAATTAGAAAACGGAGCAATCGTGTAGTAGGTAAAAATGAAACTGGGTTCAACGGAAACGAAACAAGCATCTTCGGAAAACAATTTTAATAATGTCTATTATCACGGCTACCGGTGGCCGCGATATTATTCAGTTGTTTTAATTAAGATAATGACGTCAGACAATATAATGTGATAAAAAAAAAAATTTTAATAAGGAATTTTTTTTTAGGGGGGGGGGGTAAATCAATGTATTAATTTGTACGTAATAAGAGAGAGAAAGACGTTTTAATCCTTAAAAAAAAAAAGAAAAGAAAATAGCGATATCGGCAAACGAAACAACGGACACCTTGCTCGGAAACCATGAACTCTGAAACAACGCACTTTTGTACGGAATTATAAAAATAATTTATTTACAAAATTCTGTTGTGTTTCAGTTTAGTTCCGCTCCGGTTTTACATAGGGCAGTATTTCGGGTCAGTAAGATTCGATTATTTAGGTGAAGTCTCACAAGTTTTCTTCCGATTACATGCACAATGATTTTTACTCGAAATGCTTCCTGGTTTTAAAAAACAAAATAACTTTTATCGTTTATACACAGTTTCTTTTTTTTTTTTTTTTTTTTTTTGGTAAAATTTTACGATGTGCCCCAGCGTATTATAAACGCCCAACCCGTCTATGTTAAGAACGGCTTTCGGACTAACCCCTCCCCCACAACCTCGAAAGCCATTAACATTGGGAGGTTGGGGGTCTTTATCCCGAAAGCCGTTCTTAACATAGGGTGGTTGGGGGTGTTTATACTACACTGGGGCAGGTCGTAAAAAATACCCTTTTTTTTTTTTTTTTTTTTTTTTAAATCGTATTATCTTGTCTGACGTCGATCTATATGATTACCGACTGTATTTTGTTTCAGTACTCATTGTTAACGATCCAGGTTTTTGTATGGCTCATGTGAACATGTTCTTTTTTATATATCTATCACGAAAAACACACCTGAACAATATATGTATATATATATATATATATATATATATATATATAACTACTTCAGTACTTCATTTACTCACATACATTTAATATACGAAAGTATAGATTTATGCGTAAACTTTAAGTATTTACTTCATGCTCAATACGTAGGTAGAGCTAGTTAGTAATTTATAAAATATATATGGCGATTAAGCTACACTGAATATTCTGCGTTTCATTCACTATAGGATTCGCGCATAAGCCTGACGAATCCTATAGTGGATGAAACGCAGAATATTCAGTGTAGCTTAATCGCCATATATATTTTATAAATTACTATATATATATATATATATATATATATATATATATATATATATAAGAGCAAATAGTTAATAAAACATGTTTAAAACACTTTGAAAAAGAGTTAAAAACATATTTAATCTGAAAAGGAAACACTTAATAAGTGGATAGTCCTTAATCCACGGAGTTTTAAAGTAATACTTTCCTTCTCATCAGAGGGTAGGAATTAGCAAAATGCGGGATCGGATTTTGCATACAAAAGTATTTGATGAAACTGCAAGTAAGTCAAAGATCTTACTTGATAACAGAAAGTGAAGCAAAGGGAATATGGTGAAGAAAAAGGTGATTTCACGTGAATGGATAGTCTGGTGAAAGGTAAATTATCCAATGACGGTAAAATCCAAAAATATAAATCCAAGAAAGTTAATTAAATTTCCATTCGCACAAGTAAAATCCAAGGAAATCCCGTAATTGGAAGATGGCCCAAAATAATCCAAAAGGCCGAGATCTGTGGAATAATTCACAAATATGTACAAGGAAAAGGGGGGAAAATTTCAATAATATTAATAAAAAAAAATAAGATATACATTTGACACAGCTGCCGAGACAAAGTGTAATTAAGAAAAATCAGTGAAGAAGAGAAAAAAAGATTAAATGGTGATAGAATTAAATATAAAATAGAAAAGCAAATGTCAAAATGACCCAGACAAAATGACGTTAAAAGACGTGAAAAATATAGGACAAAAAAGAGGTCAACTGAATTGTACAGGTTATTACTTAAGAAAATGTCAGCAAGAGTTATTAAAAGACACTAAATGGGGAAAAAAATAAATAAATTGATAAATAAATAAATAAATAAATAAAATATAAAATAAAAAATTGAAAAAATTTTTAAGGGGAGAGGATGGCCGGTATCTGCAAATTCCGGATAAAGCAAGTAAGTATGTAAGTAAATGCATATAGTAAAATATAAGTAAATATACATTCAAGATAGGAATGTGTAGGTAGATTGATATATTAGATAGATATGAATATTTAAAGACTAAAACGGAAATTGCAGATAAAAAACCGGCCAAGCAAAGAAGAAATAAAGAATTAAAATAAAGGATTATTAAGTTATAAAGTATTAAGAAAGTATCTAGAAAAAAAACCGATAATGTTAAAGAAACATTATATATATCTGAAAGGTTAAAGTAATAACTATGTAATTTCAAAATTACCATAATTAAATTTGGACTTATGTTTACAGAAAGAGATCAGTTCGTTTTTAGAATTTATTATATTGTTACTTTGAGGGGAAGTAATTATAGTTATAGCTTCGGTTGTGCAGAGGCGACATGACTTGGAGCCTGGAGTATAAGACTTAACTTTTTTATGATAGTCCATTTGATTGAGACGGGGGTATTATTAGAGATAAGTTTTTAAATTAAAGTGGTTAGAGAAGTTCCTTGGTTATTATTAGAATTATGGTTGGTAAAAGAAGAAATGTGGTTTGATATTCTTTTCTTAATTAATGTTGAAGTAGCACCGATATATGTATGTACTTTATTAAAAGCTCGAGGTCTGATATTAATATTAATTTGCTGATTTGTATTAGTTAAATAGGTTGAATTTTGTTCATAGTGTTCAACAAATGGCGGGACAATGTCTGTATGAGGACTGTTTTGGAGGGGATAATGAGTGTTGCTAGTGTTAGGATGGCTGTTAGGAGAAATATTATTATTCTCATTATTATTATTATTATTATTATTATTATTATTATTATTATCATTATTATTATTATTATCATTATTATTGCTAGTTGTATGATTGTAGATGGAGGGGCTGCTCGAGTGGTATATTGGATTAGTAACTATATCAGATGGAGGATGGGAAGAAGGATAACTTGAAGACGAAATATTAGTGTCTATTATGGGAGGATTGTGTGGGAGCTCAGTAATTGTGCATGAATATATAACATCTTTATGGATGCAATAATTATTGAGTGGGCAAAGATGTTTGTTATTACAATTACAGTTAGTTTTGGGTTTAATTGGGAAAGGGATTTTTTGGGCTTATTTAATTTTTTTATTATTAGATGTTAAGATTCTTTGTGCTAAATTAGGCATTGTTGAATAAGAAATCCTGACTGAGTTTTTATTGAAAATAGAACTCTATCTGTGTGGGTATTTGAAAGAGTTTTGTACAATGTTGAAGAATTCCTTAGGTATATTAGTTTTGACATTTACGCTAAATGGAGGATTAAACCAAATATTTTTCTTTCTCCTGATGCGACTGGGTGGGTTAGAGGTATTACGATTAGTATTTTGGTTTGGATTATATATGTAGACTGGTTCATTGTTATTGATAGCGGCAGATCTTGTTATTTGAACTGGTTTCTTACGAGTCATATTGCGTGTGATTACAGAGTTAAGGTGGCCAGCAGGAGGAGCATAATGGTTGTATTTAATTTTTTCTTTGTGTCCTATATAGTGAATAAATGACAAAAACTATATTCCAAACTTCATGATGTTGACTATCTTATAATTTAGTACAACTGACATTTACAATTCTTGGCAGTATCTGTTTCATAGTGCAAAATCAATCACTTAATCATTATATCAATCAATCAGTGAATCTATATTGCTCTCTAATCACATGGAGCTTCTTAAATAAGGATTGGTATATATGATAAGAAAATATATTTCCACAAATATATATATACTAGCATTTCAGCCTGGCGTTACCCGGGTGTTTGGAGGTGTATGTTGAGCAAAAAAAAGCGGTCAATTTTTTTAAACTTTGGCCCCTATTATGACCCCTTCACATTTATTGTTTTGGGTTCAAATCGCATTATTAAGTTAGATCCATGTCCAAGGAACCTATATCTAAAATATCAAGTGTTTAGACCCAAAAATTGTCGGAGGAGTTTGGTAGAGTTCTTAAAGGTCAAATAGTTGAACTTTGACTCCTTAACAGCCAAATTTCTAGCCGAAAACCGATCACAAAGACTTTCCCATATCTCAGTACTCTGTATATCAAATTTCGAGTCTGTAGACTAAAAATTGACAGAGTTATTGCATATGGAAATGTACACATACACACAGACACAGACACAGACACGTTCACTTTTATTTATTTATTTATTTATTTATTTATATATATATATATATATATATATATATATATGTATATATATATATATATATATACTAGCAGGGGTGCCCGGCGTTGCTCGGGTGTTTGGAGGTGTATGCTGTGCAAAAAAAGCAAAAAAACAAAAAAAATGGTTAATTTTTTAAAACTTTGACCCCTATTATGACCCCTTAAAATTTATAGTTTCGGGCTCAAATCACTTTATTAAGTTAGATCCAGGTTCAAGGAACCTATATCTAAAATTTCAAGTGTCTAGACCCAAAGTTGTCGGAGGAGTTTGGTAGAGTTCTTAAAGGTCAAATAGTTGAAATTTGACCCCTTAACAGCCAAATTTCTGGCTGACACCCGTTACATCGATTTTCCCAAATCTCAGTACCCGGTATTTCAAATTTCGAGTCTATAGACTAAAAATTGACAGAGTTATTGCGTAGGGAAATGTACACAGACAGACAGACACACAGACAGACAGACAGACAGACAGACACGTTCACTTTTATAGATATAATAGATATATATATCATTAGAAAATTACCTCCTGACCATAGTGTAATGGGGCCGCACATGGATGGTAACATTTAACGCAAATAAGACTAAGTTGCTCTTCTTTAACAATTGCAAGATGCCTCTCCAACCACCAATATCCATGACAAATAACACCCTACATGAGAATTCTTCCTTCAAACTCCTCGGCTTAACATTCACAAACAATTTGAACCGGAAAAAATATATTGAGGATATTGCAAAGGCTGCTGCAAAGAAGGTGGTTCCCTCTATTGAGCTAGAAGATTACTCACACCTGAGAGTATCCTGTATCTCTACAAAGTCACCATTCGCCCATGCATAGAGTATTATTGTCACATCTGGTCTGATGCATCTATCGCTGGCCTCTTCCTCTTGGATAAAGTCCAAAAAAGAATTTTCAATCTAATAGGTCCCACTTTGGCAACTAAGCTCCAACCTCTGTCCCATCGCATATCTGTACCTGTTTTACAAATATTTTAATGGAATGTGCTCTGATGAACTCGTTGCATTTGTGCCCCCTTGACATACATACCCCCGACAAACCCACTTAGCAACAAAATCTCACCCCTTGACTGTTGAGGTCCCTAAATGCCAGAAAGCTTTCTGCTCTAATAGTTTCTTCCCTCGAACAGCTAGACTTTGAAATACCCTTCCTGCTACCTGCTTCCCTGACTGTACTGATATGCAGAAGTTTTAATGTAATGTAAACCAACATCTAATCAATCTTTCCTAGGCATGGTTTCAAATAGTAGCCCCTTTACATTCAAGTGGTGATATGCCTTATTAGGGGTGAACGTGAGTACAAAAAAAAATCTGTTTTTTCACACCAAACAAGGCTGAGTACTACTAAGTCATGAGATGGCTACTATTTGGGACCAGATTTGCAGGGATACTATGTAGGGAATTGAGCAGTGAGATGCATGTTCACATTACACTTGGACCTGCATGTCAATACAATCAGGGAAACAGGGGGCCGTTAGGGAATTTCAAAGTTTAATATTTTGAGGAAAGAAGCTATTTGTGTAGGAGGTTTTACAGCATTTAGGGATCTCTACAGTTTAGAAGTGGGATTTTACTATTTGTCAGATGTGTTGGGAGCAATTACGTTGAGTTCGTCTGAGCATTTTCTATTAAAGTACTTGTAAAACACAGGGATGCCACATTTCGGTGATGGGACAAAGATTGAAGTTTGGCCAACAGTGTGAGACATATTAAGTTGGCGACTTTTTTTTAACCCTATCTATGAGCGACAGACTACTGGCAGATGCACCAATCCAGATGTGACAATACACTATACTTGGGCAAATAGTGGCTTTGTAGAGAGACAGGATACTTTCAGGTGTGAGTAATCTTCTAGTACGATAGAGAAAGAGAGAGCCCACAAGAACTTAACTTTTGTAAAAGCAACATCGTTTGACAAAGTCTGTAGTCATTTATAATTAGTTGACTAAAACATACCCATGAATGTGTAGCGATATCAAAATATTTATGTAAAAATAAATAAAAAGTATATCTGTGACAGTGTCGTTGGATGTAACAATGATGATGATGTTGATGGTGATGATGGCGGTGATGATGTTGATGATAGTGGTGGCAATGGTGGTGATGATGCTGATGATAATGATGGAAAGAAAGAGCATTGTTAGGAAAGATTGTTCTGGTATCAATTTAATAGATGCACACACTTGTGGATATTGATAAAGAAGAAATCTGTTTTCTTTCATGATAATTTCTGTTAACATAAATAGCCATTAAAAAAGTACATTAGCTACAAACGTGACTCTCCAATATAAAGAAATCTCCAAAAAAATGTCAGAAATGGTGCCTTTTGGCAATTGGAGAAGTTCATCTGAATAGGCCACCTCTGTTAGGTAAAGCAGTCGACCACATTCTGGATGGTCAAAATTTATTATTGGGTCACTCGAAATATAGATCAGATGTTATAAGATTCTTTGGATAAGGAAAAAAATGATGGTTGATACAAAGTCAAGTGTCTATTACTTATTGTCTGGTGAATTTGATACCCCCCCCCCAAAAAAGAAGAAAAACAAATTATTCATTTTTTTTACTCATACGAAATGGTATAAAAAGAGGAGGGACCCTCCCATATGAGTGATGGTGAAAGGTAGAGACCCAATGGCGGGTGAAGGCAATGGACCCTTCTTTTGAGAGTGACGATGAGAGATATAAGTTTGAGAAAGGAGAAGAAGAGGAAAAAATTTTTTAAGCTTGAGAATTTTGAAAACTACCTAAGATTGGTTTTCTGAGAATTGTGAAATTAAATTTTGGGAATTGGAGGTGAGGTTAAGGCCACCTGATTCTCAATATAATGAAAGGCAAAAATAACTTTTAAGGACATACTCTGCCAACTGCTTGGGGTTTTTACACCAATCAGAGAGAAACTACTGACTCACTCTATTCTAAGCCCTTGAATCTACACTGTGGAGAGACAAGCCTGACTTTACTAATGGAAACTGCCAGTCCCAGAGAATTTGTATTTGGAATCACAATTTATGAAAGACCAGAGTTTTGTAACTTTCAGTGAATAATTATTTTTTGTTTATAAGAAAAATGACCACTGTTTTTTTTTTATTTTTATTTATTTGTTGATTGCCTGTCGAATTGAAGGTGCAGTTGATTTCAGATCTACGCCCAGAGGGTGAAGTCACAGACCAAGTAATTGTGAGAAGAGAACTCAACATGAAGCTGAAGCGATGTACAGCTAACCGAAGTAAACAGTGTTGCCACACAGACTTTTGGTTGTGCATGTTTTGTGTGTTCTGAGAATTTGAGCAGTATCCGAGTAACCAGTGAAGGTTTGGTCACCCTTGAAAGGTCCACCACTGGACAGAGTTAAAAGTGTAGCTATTATGACTTAGGGTTAGTGCACATTTTTTTACCCGTGTGTAAGACGAGAACCCACCCCGTGGTGGATTACAATATTGCTCTACTTTAGTATTGAGCACTCTTGTATAAATCTCATTAAATTCATTCCATGTTTCAACTCTGAACAATATTAACCTGGAATAATTATGTACGTGTGTGTGTGTGTGTGTGTGTGTGTGTGTGTGTGTGTGTGTGTGAGAGTGTGTGTTATCGCCTGTACACTACTTTTATTCTAATTTTTAAGAAACGGTTTACACCTTCATGCTCATCGTTTCCTAGGGCTCTATCCTAGTTCATTGCAAAAGAAAAATAAAATTCTATTTTTTTTTTACTATTACATGTAAACACCCTGAAAAACTTGACGGTAAAATTAAAGAAAAATAGTTTAGACTTTAGAATCGGGGATCAGTTTAGCATATAAATTAAACGTAAAATGATAATGTATTTCAAACCATTTCCTGGTTTTAGTTAAATATCAGTTTAAAAAAAAAAAAAGTGTGCAGGGGCAGGGCGGCATGTTGTCACTCAGACTTAAGGTTAGCTATAGGGTTAAGGAAGTGGGTGTGTGTGGGTGCATATTATATGAACTCGACATATATATGCACTGCATATATATGTCGAGTTCTAAAAATTTGAAAAAATTGGTGGTAAAATAAATTTGTATATATATATATATATATATATATATATATATATATATATATATATATATATATATATATATATATATATATATATATATATATATGAACTCTTGAATTGCATATGCCTTTAGCGGTGTTCATTTTATTGCCTTTAAAACAGGATATAAACATCTGAACCGGAAATAAATGATTATTTTACGTTAACTTTGCATGAGGAAATTGATCCCCCACTCTAAAATCTAAATTTACTTTTTGTTTCATTTAAAAATAGTTTTCTTCTATTTCATTTATTTTTGTTGCCGTCAAAATTTTCAGTTTGTTTATATGTCGCCGAAATCTCCTTTTCCTTATTTATTTATTATGTATTTTTTTTTTTTTTTTTCGCAGGGTGGGGATATTAACATAAAGTCCTTATGTGGCAATTTATCAATAATATGGTAAAAAAATAAAATAAAATAAAAATAACGGTGGTATTGGTGGGCCAATGTAACGACTCCCTAGCAACGCCAGGTATATACTATTAACTCGGAATTCCTATTTAAGACTAGCAGGGGTAAGATTTTGGGATCGTGTTGTATCGTGGCCTAAGTATTGTTAGATGTCTTTTGTTTTCAAATGCAACAACAAAAAATATTTAATTCTTTTGTATTTAATTGTAACATATTTTCTATTAATACCTGAAATGCCAAGTTTTTATTTCTATAAAGCGATGTGTACTTATATTGACGATATAGTTAGAAAATGACTTTCACACATGGAGACGAAATAGACAATGTCATGACCTTTGAGTTGAGGCGTAGCCAATGAAAATCTTATCAGCCTGTACGACTAATGCGCAACTCGAGAGATACTAACGATCGCTCTTTTCACATTTCTTCTACGGCGGACCATAAGTGTAACAATTAAATAGTTTCGGTTTTTTTTCTTTATGAATTTGTTTTTGTTTTGTTTGAGCCCTTTTTAAATACACAATATAAAAACGGTATTTAAGCAAAAGAATAAATGAGCAATGCCCACGTTGTGTTTTATGAATAAAATGATAACATTCACTTTTCAATTTAAAAAAAAAAAATATTAATTTAAAAAGAACCATAAGAAAATGTTGCTTGGCTCTATTTCAAAACACCTTATTGAATATAATCCTTATATTTAATGTTTATTTGATACAAAATATGTGTAATATAATTTAACAATAAAGCAAATAAACATAACTATTGCTGTTTGACCGTGAGAGGTCATTTTTCAACATGGCTGCAGCTTTTTTTTTTGTTTATAGTTACTGATTCATTTTGGTTGAAAAAAGTTTTTAAAAGTTTTTTTGAAAATTGTTTTGAAATGGAACTATTTTGCACACTCCCGTACATTTATATATTCTACATATTTATAAGGTTGTGTCATTTCTTAGACTAACAGTGAGATTAAACCATTGTTCAGATTTAAACAACAGACACAACCTATTTTTCTGGTAGACTTATTAACTATATGCGATTTAAATCACAAGGCTAACTAGTTTGCATATTGCTTTGCAAAGGGACGTCTCGGTAATTCAGTTTCATTTTTTTTTTTAATTTTAATATAACGTATAGTTCCATTTTATTTTGTGGAGAAATGCTTAGAATTTGGTTTAAAATTCCTTTTACCCATTTACTTGTCAGGAACTGACTTGATTTTCAACAAGTTGTGATCCATTTCTAAATTGCATGTTATAAACAAAACTATCTTTCCCTCTCATACACACACAATTCAGACTAGTTAATCATTTTAATCTTTTGTTAATAATTGAAAAAAAAAAAAAGAACTAATTACTTTATTTGGAAATTTGAAAGCATTTAAAGTTTAAAGGATTCCAAATTTCAAGATAAAGTAATTCCTTTTTTTTTTTTTTTTTTTTTTTTTTACAATAACTCCTTCCAGGCAATATAATTCTTCAGACATAGGCCAGAAAACTTGGGCTATTGGTGGAAGATCATTGTATGACTGGGGAAAACCATTTTGAATTAGATCTCTTAAGTTTCTGCATTCTTCATCTGTAGTTGCTGTGGCCATTTCCTTTTTCATGTAATAGCCTCCAATTTAGAAC
This sequence comes from Euprymna scolopes, assembly GCF_053919585.1. Lineage (NCBI taxonomy): Eukaryota > Metazoa > Mollusca > Cephalopoda > Sepiida > Sepiolidae > Euprymna > Euprymna scolopes. Next base: position 54,226,857 of record NC_136495.1, on the reverse strand, counting down.
TTTTAGGATTCCAACCTGTAGATCTGGACTAAAAGCTTTTCTTTCCACTGGTATATATTTTGATTCTGCATCATTTGTAAAATGGGATCTAGCCAGAATGAACTTCCAGTGACCATCCCCATAACTCGTGTTCAATTCGACCTCACATCTTGCATTGTTTCTGAACTAGGAAGTATGACATTCCTGTTTTGCTGTAATCTGTCGCCAGTCCTGTCACTGTGTTCATTTCGAACGTTCAGATACCTTTCTCAATCCTCTTCACTATTACTCTCTTTGATTCTTAGAATAGGCACTCAAGTGTTTCATCCCAATAGAACTTTCTGTTCTTTGCCCTCAATAGTTCTCGGAAGGAGGACATGTGCTTGCAAAAAGGCATATGACACCTGGTTCACAACTCCAAACCCTAACCCTAACCCTAACCCTAATGATATTCATGGGTGTAGAGAAGTGAAGGATGGCTTCTGTCATTATTTTTGTGGATTCAACACCATTTGCGGTACCAGAAATCCTGCGATCACCATGTCCAGTTTAGCAATGTGAAACTTGTCTGGATTAAATACAATCCCCTTGTTTGCACAGTGTCCGATGTAGTCAATCATGTGCCAGAATGAAGACTATTGAGTTGTCTCATTGGAGGCTATCATCTATGCATCAGATTTTATGAACCATATTCACAGTGATGTCACCAAACTGATAGGTGTATACATCTGATACATGTAATCCTTAAGGGGCTTAACAGTTCATATATCAGCCCCACTTGATAATGAACATAGTAACGTCTCATGCTGCTGGAGATTGTTCCATGTGTCCAATACTGATGGTATCATCAAAAACCTTATGTGACGTGTTTCTCTCATAGTGGCATCATTAAGTTTCTGTAAGTTCACCATGCACTTTGGCGACCGATCCTCTTTTTAGCATGTATAGAATAAGTGATAGCGAAATGTTCCATTCTATATTAGTAAACAACTTTATTTGTCATCCTCATTAGTAGCGTTAGTAGAAGAGAGAAACGGGTTAGTAGGTTAAAGTGATCTTGTGTAAAGATAGCTTTAATATATTGTTGGCTTGTTGAGGAGAGAACTATTCCGTCTCGTGGTAAGAAAGAGTATGTGTGTGGAGTGCATGTGGAAGCAAGTGTGAGTTTGAGGAGAGTCATTGTTAGCTTGTTGTACTCGCATTCGGCGGGGGGGGGGGGCGAAGCCTCCCAGCGTTGTGTGTTGCTAGGCAGAGCAGAGAGAAAAAGAGTTAAGAGTTTCAGATTTCGCCTTTTATGTACTCAGTCATGTGATTGAGAGCTGGTTTGTGATTGGACAAGCCAGAGAGAAAATGAATTTCAAATCTCTAGTCATGAGAATTAGCTCCTGTCTGTGATTGTAGCGAGTTTTGGCTACTACACATGACCACCATCCTTGAATGGCAAGTAGTAGGTGTGCCTACTGGTACCAGTTCTATTATCCCCAATGTGATATCTCTGTCTATGTCCTGCTTCACTTTCTTCTTCTAATGATGGAGAACAGATATCAGTGTGTGAATTGCTGTTAGTTTTTCACCTGGGATGAATTTTATTTCCAAGGGTTTACCTTCTGTTGTTTCCAGTGGTTGGTGTGGACATGTATCGAACATGCTTGACTTAAAATGTTCCATTAGCAATTGTTTCAGTTCATGTCTGTTGGCTTCCGGTGGCTTGAATGGGATAGTATCTGGTTTCCTCAAGACAAACGTTCTGCGTGAACACTCATATTCAGCCCATTCCTTTATGTTCTTCAAGGAGTTATTCTGTGATTGCGAGGTTGAGAAATTGGGAGTCTAGCTCCTTTAAGACCGTTTATGACAAATAAAACCCCAAAGTTTTTTTTAAAACATATATAACCTGCTGTGTCTCTTTTGTTCCCACCTTTATGTGCAGAAACAAGACACCTTTGATGTGTAAATGGCTGTCCATTATGCCGCATATTCGATAGGTAGTTGACATGAATTACCCTTCTGGGTATCTAAGGAGCTTCTAAATTTTGAGCTCACTCAAACATGTCTGTGTCTTTGTGTCTGCAAAGGCAGATGCGATGACTGCACTATCTCACCGTTTTTTTGTTCCATCGTGTTTGGTGGTGAGTACATTCAATATTCTCTGTAGTGTTTACAAATTTCCATGATTTGCAATGTTAATCCTGTTCGTCGCGCCATGCAAAAGTGGGAAAATGTGTCCTCCAGCTCGTTGCTAAAATCCACCTAAAAAGCAAATAGCCGCTCCCATTTGTCCTCTATATATATATAACTATCAAGGGAGATCGCTTGCTGGTTACTTCCTGTCTCAGGGAAGATAACTCCACAGGTATTTGTTATCACGAGCAAATGACTCTTTCACCTCTTGTAAATTTTATTTGTTTCCAGAATATTTTTTTTTGTTTGGAGAGTTTGAGAATTTTATTTTTTTTAACCCGTCAGCCATTAAGCAGTGTTAATGGGGTGGGACAGTATGCTCTTCCAGTTAGGTGTAGGGTTTGGCTGTCGGTCCCTTTTGGGTCATCATCATCATGCATTTTACCCCGCTCCCTCCTGTTTGGCATGGTAGAGGGATTCTAGAAGTCAGCCAAGGAAGGGGAGGGGGATTGAGTGTTTGAGGAAGGAATTTTCTTTGTACCCTTCCCACATTTTAAAATTAGTCCCAGAATTTTCATTCCAGACTAAAGGTTGTGTTTTTTCCTGAACTCCGTCTGTATCTTATGATACAGACGTTAAAAGTTTCAACCAAAAAAAATTTTTTTTGACTGTCCCCGGCAGTTAAGAAGTTAAACTTTTCCTTTTGAAGGAAAGAATTGAAATATATTATTACCTTGACTTGAAGAAAACTGCAGCAAGTTCGTATTCACAAGGACGAGAAAGTCCTAAGAGAAAAAGTCAAACCCAAAACGGTTTAAAGAAAAGAATTTTCTTTTCAAGAAAAATGGATGGTTATTAAAGAGCACAGTTTTTTTATGTAATGTTTTTAAGTAAGAATACTCCAAAAGCATGTATCTTGTAAAGGTTTATTAGTAAAAGATTTTCAATGAAACAGAAAGTCTGAAAAGGAATAGTAAAAGAAAGTCTTAAGAAAGACAAATTTTTATCATTTTTTGCATTTTTCATTTATTTTTCTGTTTTATTTAAGTAAATCGAAAAGTGCGACTAGTTCCTGTTTTTCTTCATTTTGTCATTATTGCTTTGGATGATAAACTAATTTATGTGGCTTGAGTTGATAGTTCTTTTAAAAAAAAATTGTCTCTTATGTGAAGATCTCTCTTTTATGTATGTTTTATGTATTTTTTTCTGTTTTCTTAATTTAACTTGTTAATTGTTAACCGTGCTTTGGAAACAAAAGTAACAGCTTTTATTTATTTTAATAAAATTTGGATTTAATCAATTACTTTTTGGGTCCTGTTATTATTGCTTTTTTTTTATTGCTCCTTTTATTATTATTTTTTTTTTCATTTATTATTACCTAGAGACAGATTTTGAGAACAACAGCAAAATCTTGTTAATTTAGCTCTCCTCTCTTCTCAATAATTAAAAAAAAAAAATTAACTCCAACATAGATGAAGTATTTCAACAACTTTATATAACACTTGAACGATATTTTAAAGGATTATTTTAGTCAACCAAAAGACTCCCAGGCAACGCCGAGTAGGGACAACTCGTTTTGGATAAAATTGATTGTTGGGCTTACATTGTATTTTTTAATTGTATAGTTAATTTTACATGCCTTGTCTAACGAAAAAAATAAAAAACAAAAAAAACAAAAACAAAACACAAATAAAATGGTCATAAATGCTGTAAACAAGATGTAGCCATGTTGAAAATGACCTCTTACGGTCAGTAGTATTTTGTAATTCTATTACACATTTTTGTATAAAAAATCATTAAATATAATGATTTCATGCAATAAGGCGTTTTGAAATAGTGCCGAGCGGCATTTTAGACATAATATGGACTTAAAATTATTATTTTAAAAGGAAATTTACAGATTTTAATTACAATTAAATCTTGTCACTTCAATATTTTTAATGAAATATTATCAGAAATAGGGATTTTCTAAGCCTAGGAACATTTCCAAGTTGTTGCAGATGACAATAAATACTTGCATGGTTTGAGGAAAGTTTTTTTGCTAATTCTTCAACTAATAATTTTTTACATGTGATGTCACTAGCAACTCTTAATCAATATTTAACTGAATATCTTAATCAACATTCAGCTTCAAGGATTCAACTTCCATTTCTGAATTTTGTACACCAACTGGAACAAATAGATTGAGGACATTACGAACGCTGCTGCAAAGAAGGTGGGTTTCCTCTATCAAGTCAGAAGACTACTCATACCTGAGAGTATCCTGTACCTCTACAAGGCTACCATTCACCCATGCATGGAGTATTGTTGTCACATCTGGGCTGATGCATCTACCACTAGCCTCTCCCGCTTAGATAGGGTCCAAAAAAGAGTTTTCAATCTAACAGGTCTGACTTTGTCAACTAAGCTCCAGCCCCTGTCCCATCGCCGCAATGTTGCATCTCTGTGCTTGTTTTACAAATATTTTAATGGGATGTGTTCTGATGAACTTGTTGCACTTATGCCCCCCTCAAACCTGCTTAGCAACAAAATCTGACCCCTTCACTGTTGAGGCCCCTAAATGCCAGAAAGCTTTCTATTCTAATAGTTTCTTCCCTCGAACAGCTAGACTTTGAAATTCTCTTCCTGCTACCTGCTTCCCTGATTGTACTGATATGCAGAAGTTTAAATGTAATGTAAACCAACATCTTGTTCATTTTTTCGTAGACATGGTCATAAATAGTAGTCCCTTACGTCCAAGTGGCAATATGCCTTGTTAGGGGTGAATGTGAATAAAAAATTTTTTTAATCATTTTCTGAATGTGCTTTCATTTAAACGTTCTTTTCCATAAACTGAATTCATACTTTGAGCCGTTTCAGGCACAGATTTATGTTTCTTAAACCCATAAAATATTGTTTTTTTTTTTTTTGTCTTTTTTTAAATTGTGTGTTCCATTTCTAAATTTTGTAAACCATCTCACACACCTTCTTTCATTCTTTTGTTTCGAATCACTTCAGCTTCAAAGTTATATTTCTTTACACTCCTGGATTATTATCTACCTCAAATACTTGTTTTATCAAGTTTTAAGGACTTTCAACGAGGAAATTTTAAAATAATTTTCATGTCAAATAAAATTTAATGAACTTATCCTCTTTGTTTATTAACTGTCAAAGGTAATAAAGAAAGACAAGAATAAAAAGATTGAAAAAGTCCATTATGAACAAAAGGGAAGATAACCACAAAATTTAATCACAAAAAAGTACATACTAAAATATTCAAAGGTAATAAAGAAAGGCAAGAATAAAAACAATTGGAAGAGTCCATTATAGACAAAAAGGAAATTACATGAGACGTAATGTGATTTCATCTATAGCTTATCATCATATATGAATCCAAAAATTTTATTGTTGGCATTGGTTTCCCCAATATTTTTCTAGTCAGAAGGACATTGGGTACTTACAAAATCGACCACAAGAAGGTTGCCAACATCCTAAGTGAAAGTGAAATGAACTGAATTCAAAATTGGAACACTCAGGTCATCAGTCCGTGTTGTTAACCGCTAGACCACTGTCACCTCACAATCTATAGTCAGAAGGGAATTAAAATAGTTGGAGATATAGGGAGCAGAGTGAGACTAATTTAAAATTTTTCCTTTGGATATTTTGATATGCCTCAAAGCCTCTTTGGATTCTATTATGTTTTAAGGAGTTTTGACTGGATTTTAATTTATTTTTAAAATGAAATTTGTCAGACGTTATTGATAAGAAACTTGAAAAAATAGACTGGATTCACTTTATTACATAGATATAAATATTTAATTCTGATGGCAAAGTGGGAAGCAAGAAAAGCAGTATACAATGCCAAGAAAGAGACTGAACAAGTCAGGTTTTCAGATAAACTACAAAGGGATGAGCCAAATTCATGATAACTAAACTGTCAGAAATTGTACTGCAAAGTGTGGCTTGCACTCCCTTCCTCTTCCTCTTCCTTCACATAGCGTAACATGTGGCCGCAGCCGAGATTGAACTCACTACATGAGTTTATAGCGTAATTCAAATCTTGTCCATAACTGAATACATGATGCTTTGTCAGGGCTATCAAGGGTATTTTTATTGTGACACCATCACTAGATAGGTTGCCTACCACGGCTTACTAGAGGCCCATCTATCCCCGAGAGAAGGATAGATCACGCCAGTTTCCCAACCTGGTATTTTACCTTGTGGTACATATAGTACCTCGCCTTCCCAAATGGTCACCCATCTAATACTGGCCAGGTGCAACGTTGCTTAACTTTGGTGATCTAGCAAGAACCAGTGTCAACATGATTGTACCTCCTCCACAATTCTTACTACCATTCTTCAATGTTTGAAGGTTAATTAAAGCGGGAGATTTTTAAACAGCCTATTTTGTATTACAGCAGTTAGCATTTGGATGGTGGAGAATCGACATGAACCATTTTCCTGTGCACATTTTGTACATGTTTTATTCAATTCCTTATGACAGGTTTTACCACTAGCAATATAATTCGCTCTTCTTGTTAGCTGCATTTGAATCGTATAAAACCAACACAGCCAGAAAGACTTTCATTTTGAATTATTGAATTTCTATTTGTTAAATCATGAACTCATTACCCCAGTTCCATCAACAATTATGGAAACTTTATTTTACTAAGCTACACCCGCCATTTTGGGCCTACTAATTTGACAAACGTTGATCTGATATCTTCAAAAGGAATTCAGGTAAGTATTTGTTATTTTTTACGGTCTTTCTTTACATGCAAGGCTCTATCCTATTATGTGAGGTTATTGCTCACAAAGCAAATGGCAAAGACAACTATGGGTATTGTTGCAGAGAAATAACAATGGAGTAGTAGCAACATATGAACAAGACAGAAGGGATGCTCGGAAACACTATTATGAGAAATTGTTGAATACTGAGTTTTTATGGAATTGATAACATCTACAAATTGCAGAAGTGGTACCTGGTCGAACTATAAGAAATTAGAAAGAAATGGTTTTAGGAAGCTGTGAGTAAGATGAAGAAATATAAGACTGGAGACCTTTCAGACATTGTTGCTGAAATGTTAAACATTGCAGATTAAATGGGAATTAAGATTATCAGATCATAAAAGAAGGGATTACCATGAAATATTGAGAATCATACAATTATGGATTGTTACAAAAGTAGATGGGGACGCTTTAGATAGATGTAATTAATGCATCACTCAAGAAGTCATGGCCTGGGGAAAGTCTATCACGATAGACAACAAATATTGCAGCCATGATACAAGTAATCTAAAATATTCTTCTTGGATTTATGTCCCCTTTGTATAGCCTCCTACTGCCTACTTTATAAAAATGCGATTTTACCCAGTTTTCCGTAAAAAATTACTTTTAACGAGAAATAAATTTCTACTTGATGATTTTTCATAATTTTCGGATATATTACTACTTTTGGCATGACAATTAAGTATGTAACATTGTTTTTGCTTAAAACAACATCTTTAAAAAAAATCGATCCGTCAACTGTATCTTAATAAACACCAAAGATTGCATACAGTTCACTTCACTTTAAAATGTACTCTTAATCCTAAAGATTTTACTGATAGCATTTTATTTACAAAACTTTGTATTTACAAAAAGTAATCAACGAGTTTCCCACCCCTCTTTCTTTATTTCTCTATCTCCTTCTGTTACTCTCTCTCTCTCTCTCTCTCTCTCTCTCTGTATCTTTTTGCCCCCCTCTCTCTCTGCCAAAAGACTTCTTTATTTGTGTAACTATAAAATATTTGATATCAAGATTTTGCACCTGTTGAGGGTTATATTGAAAGAAACTAATTATTGCCAAAATAATGCGTCTGTGTGTTATTAAAGTTTCCTGAAAAATCAAAATGGCTAAATAACAGGCAAGAATGCAATACTCATTTGAGGTATAGATCGGTATAATCATTCGATTCTGCGTAATAGTATCCCTCTAGTTACTATTAAACTAAGGTCGTTTATTAACTTAATACTTGAATGTTACGGAAATTGCTTAATCTACATTTAAACTACTAGTAGTTTTAGTAGAGTTAATGTTGCACATTTTTCATTCAATGGGAAAAATCTGAATTTCATGCGCTGATAAAGCATTGCTTTCTGATGGGGGTTGGGGGTGGGGGATCTCATAAAACCAGCATTTGGTCCGGTTATAAGAATTGGGAAAGAAATGGTACACTAAGATGAAGAAGGGTTAGGCTGCAGGACCATCAGGTGTTGCTGCAGAAATGTTGAAGATTGTTAAGTGAAACAGGAATTGCGATTATCACAGACTTGACAAATCAGGGCTTACACGAAGAATGCGTCTTTAATAGGTTTGCCTGCAAGACACATTCTAAAAATATCTTCACGCTCCCCTTTTCTAGCAAAGTGAAAATGGGTGATTCCGATGCACACATATCTCAGATCTGTTTCACAATGTCTTTTTTCTATGAATTACATGCACTATTTTATGTTTTTTGCTTAATCTTTTTTCACTGTGCAATTGAATTTCAAATTTCCGTAATTTTATGTAAATCATCGCTCCCCCCCCTCCTGAACTATTCATATTTTCCATTTCTGCAATGCTTCTACCATCTTAGAAAGTATTTGGTGCAATCATGCACTACATTTCTAACTAGCAGCAAAATACCACCCCTTCGTTACAGAGGTTCTTAGATGCTGGAAGATTTTCTAACCCTTTCCTTTGGAATCCTCCCCCCCAACCGTATTAAGATGCAGAAATTTAAATATTATATGAACAACTATCTTGCTGCACAACTCCCTACCGAGATTACTTGCTTTCACAATCAGAACCCCTGGTCCCTATCACAGTAACCCCTTATATTTTATTGCTTTGTTTAGATTGAACAAAAGTGAAAAAAGAAAAAGAATCAGATATATCCCAATATGTAGCATTGCTGCCACATCTGGGGAGGTGTCAACTCAGAGTACACCTTCTGGCTTTGGCAGAGTTCAAAATCAACTTCACAATCTAGTGGAAGGCTGATTTCTTCTCTCCCCTACACAACTTTCCTCTCAGAAGAGACTTTCTAGTTTTTTTTTATTTGGGTATGTTTTACAATCCACAGAGATTTGAAAAAGTTGTAAAAAAATCAAATACTGTTATAAACCCACCCAATAAATGTCACGGTAATAAATAAATGTTATCAAAGCCAAGATAAGTTACTCTTCTACCTAGCTGAATTAGGTTTTAGTGATTTTGATCACTTTGAAAAACATAGTGCCACGCGTTAGGTGAGAACAAAAAAATGGCCGTGAATTGACACCTAAATCTTGAAAATGATTTTAAAATAAAACAAAATATTGTTATAACCCCGCCCCTAATAAATGTCACAGTAACATATATAAAGTGGTTTCCTAACAGTATTTCATTTTATTTTTATTTTTAAGTCATTTTCAAAACTTTTAACTATTTAGGTGTCAATTCACCACTATTTTTCTTGTTCTAGCATAATGCTTGACATTACTTGTTTTTTGAACCGAATAAACGTTTTAAAGTAAGTAAAAACACTAAAATCTTATCCAACTAGATAGAAGAGTAACTTGTCCTGTTTTTGACAACGTTTATTTGTTATATATTGATTTTTTACCACTTTTTCGAATCTTTGTGGATTGTAAAACATACCCTTCTATGTTTATTTTCATGAAACGTGCTTAGCTTAGCCCCAATCTTTAGTTCCTCCTTATAAAATATTTACAGCAAGAACTCGTCTTCCTACTACAATTGCAAATAATTTTCTTTTTTTCTTTTCTTTCTGTATATGCCTAACAACAAACAAAATTTCCATGAACAAAGTTTCTTTCAAAGAATTTTCCATCTGTGGAAAATGTTGTCACATGATTGCTTTCCTGAGGATCAGGTTTAAATCCAATATCAACAAATATGTGTCATAACCCTTCCCCATAAGTAATCAAACTTTGCTCATTCCATTAATCATTTGGAATACTCTCATAATATTCTTCATTATTTGGCAGACAATCATACTCGAATGGCTTTTAGCCTAGATGAACAATAACTTAGTGGTAAAAGCAAAAAAAGATATTTATTGAATAAAATGCTGGAAATTTCATTTTTGAGGATTAAATAAAATTAACATCCTCAGCATTTTAGCTCGGATCAAAGTGTAGTATCTGTTTCTGATGCTTAACTTAGTCTTTTCTGTTCTCAATCAGTGAATGAGAAATCCTTTTAGACAGAGGCAATTTTTGTTTAAGTGCTTCTTTTTAGGGAGATGAATTTTCTTTACATTAAAACTGACCTTATGTCTAATTCTGCCCTCGTAGGAAGACAAGATATAGGAACACATTTTTTTTGTATTTATAAAAATAGTAATCACCTAGTCTCTCACCTCCATTTCGTATCATAGACTTTTTTGTTTGTACCCCTAGCCTCGCACTGACGGCTGATAATCTATTGGATCAAAGTTTTAACCTTCTGGCCTTGAACTTTGATCTTTTATCAGCAAATAATATTATATCATTTTAGTAATATCACAGCATTACATATAGAAAGTGGTATATAAATTATGCTTAATCATTGTGATTGCTGCATTCGATTGATTTTCTTTTTTGAAACCTTCATTTGAACCTTTAGCAAACATGAGTTGGAACAGACACATTGAGAGCCTTGCCAAGGCCACTACGAAGAAGATAGGCTCTCCCTACCATGCTAGAAAGTTACTTACGCCTGAAAGTATCCTGTACCTCTTTAAAGCCACCATTCACCTATGTATGGAGTATTATTGTCACATTTGGGCTGGTGCATCTGCTACTAGTCTCTCACTCCTGGACAGTGTACAAAAGAGAGTCGCAAAATTGAACTGTGATCAAAGCTTCAGCTTCTGTCCCATCGACGAAATGTTACATTCTGTTCTACAAGTATTTTAACGGTGAATGCTCTGGCGAACTACAAGCACTTGTACCCCCTCAGCGTAAATACCCCCGACAAACCCGACAAGCAACTAAATCCCACCCCTAGAGATCCCTAGGTGTAAGAAAGCCTTCTATTCCAATAGTTTTTTTCCCCTCAAACTGCTAGACTTTGGAACTCCCTTCCAGGATTTTGCTTTCCCAACTGCATTGACATGCAGAAATTTAAATGTAACGTGAACAGACATCTTGCTGCTCATTTCCTTTCATAATATCCCTGCAACTTATGTCCTCAATAGTAGCCTCCTACTTCAAAGTAGTACTGTGCCTTGTTTGGCGTGAAAATTGACTAAAAAAAAAATTCATTTGACAAAAAATAAAGCAATCATGCTTCTATTGCCATGTAGGGAAAGGGTGGTAGAAATTTATACAGAAGAGGATACAGTAGACCAGCATCTGTCCAAATTCATATTGAATTGCTGCATTGTTGGTGCATTTATTACCTCCCTTGGAAGCCTCTTCCAAGACTTAATGATTCTGATTGAAAAAGTGTTTCTCCTTCGGTTTAATTGAAATCGGCAACGAAAAAGTTTATTATAGTGTCTATGTAGACCTCTTTCTGGTGCAGGAGTGAAAACCAGGTCCCTAGGTGTATCATAATGACTATTGATGAGATTGTAGGTCAAAATGTGATCACTGCATAATGATCAGTGCTCAAAAAGCTTAATCTTTTCTTTTTTTTTCTTTTTTTTATTTGTTACATTTTCACTCCAAACAAGGCACATTGCCACTTTGATGTAGGGGATTCTCTCAGGGACATAAGCTACAGGAGTACTATGTAGGGAGTTTGGCAGCAAGATGTCGGTTCATGTTACACTTGAATGTCTGCATGTCAGTACAGTTGGGGAAGCAGGGACCTGGAAGAGAATTTCCAACTTTAGCGGTCCTAGGGAAAAAACTACTGGAGTAGAAGGCTCTCTTACATCTAGGGATGTCTACTGTCAAGGGGTGGGATTTAGCTGCTTGTTGGGTTTGTCGGGGGTATTTATGTCGAGGGGGTACAAGTGCTTGCCGTTCGTTGGAGCATTCACCATTAAAATACTTGTAGAACAGGCAGAGGGATGCAATATTTTGGCGATGGGACAGAGAAAAGTTTAAGCTTTTTGAGTTCACTTTCATAAGGCAGATCCGATAGGCCCTGCACCATTCAATTAGCCAGTCTTTGAACTCTCTCCAGACGCTGAATATTACACATTAGATATGGAGAAAGGGGCTGGACACCATACTCTAACAGTAATCTGATGAATGAGATATTTAATTCAATAAATTTGGCAAAAAACGAACAAACAAAAAACAAGCATACTTCAGTCGCTATTTATGGAAAAGACAGAAATTTATACAGAATAGGATACAATGACCTAACACCTGTTTAATTTCCCCTAGAATTTCTGCATCATTGGCACATTTTCTATATCTCCTGGAAGTCTATTCAAAAGTCAGGAAATCCTGATTGAGAAAGCGGCAGTCCTTCAGTTCAATCAAAATTAGCAATCAAACAGTTTTTGATAATGCTTGCACAGATTTTTTCCTGCCGTAGGAGTAACTAATAGATCTTGATTGTATTTGGATGAATATTTAGCAGCTTCCATTCACAATTTTATTAAAAAACAAAATGAAGTAAATAAGTTTGACAAAATTGACAACAATTTTATATATTGACTAATTATCCCTAAATGACATTGTTTAGGAATCTCAATTTTTATTTTTGTTTTACTTGTCTTTTTTTTAACCAAATTATTTTTTTTAAAAAAAGATTTTGAAAGTTGCAGTTAATTTTTGGTCAATAATTTGTTAATTGAATCGTATTATTACAAAACTATAATTAATTGTGTTAATAAGACAATGTTCTTTTAAAATGACTGGATGCAAAAAGTTTTCAAAACTTTCAATTTTTTAATTAAATGAGGATTTGCTAGAAATTTTAAATCCAGTTTAAATGGCATTAAACAGCTTAAAAGTTTCCAGATTTCTTTCAAATTTTTAAGAGTTATTGAAGAGTGATTCTTATGTCTTTCAGTTCTTCACAAACGATTAAAAGATTAAACTAGCTGTTACATTACTGATTTTTTGAGGTGAGGATTGATTATTCATATTATCTAAATTCTTCAAACTATTGTTCTTATCTTGAGTATTATTTGCACAAATTTTTGGTTAATGTAATCTCTGACCTTCTTCAGGCGTGTCTTGTTGAACCCAGGAATCTTTCTGTCAGACTCGTGAATCTGCACGGATTTTCGAATGAAACCCTTTATTTAATCTGCAGGAGTAGCATGCTCGCATTCTATCAGCCCTCACTGGGTAGAAGTCCTGAATAATTCACGATTATATTTTGAGTGTCAGCCTTGAGTATTATTTGCACCATGTTTTGGTTGATGTAACCTCTGACCTTCTTCAAGTGTATTTTGTCGAACTTGAGAATCTTTCTATTGAAGTCAGGAATCTTTCTGTCAAACTCAGGAATTTGCATGGAATTTTCAATGGAACCCTTTATTTAATCCATGGAGGAAGCATGCCCTCATTCTGCCAGTCATGACTGGGTGGACATCCTAAATAATTTGCAATTGTGTTTTTGGGTCAACCACACTAAGAATTGAACCTTCAAGTTCCAGGAGTGTAACTGAATTGTACTCTATCCACTGCACCACAGGTCCTTGATGTGCAACAGAAAAACAGTGAAAAGTAATTACTCGTGCATCAAAACATAGATAGTATAATCAACATACACAATCAAAAACTGTTAAACACTCCTATAAAAGATCCAAATATAAAAGGTAAGAAATGTACCTGCCAAATAAAAAGCGAATGTCAACTGAAAAAAAAAAAAAACTGCAATGTTGAATGGGTTGTGTACAAAGTGACTACTCATCCAGATAAGGACAGTAATAACACTAAAGTCTATATCAGTATATATGCAGGTAGTTGGAAACAATGGTTCTATGCTCATAAATATTTCTTCTTAAATCGATTGCTGGAGAAAAAAAAAATAGACTGAAGTGGCTAAACACAGGTGGATGCATATGAGTGAGAACCTCACATTAGTTGTGTCATGGTCAATCCTATGCAAGTCCAATATCAAACATAGATGTAACCTATGTTTAGAAGAAAAACTAGAATACTTAAATATGAGCATAATAATATATTGAATAAGAGAGATGAATTAATGGCTAGACGTAGACACAGATGTAAATTCAAGATTAATAGCCTATGAGGGCACATTAATCTTGATACTGCTAACCTAACACAATAGACTCTGCATATGTACATCTGTTTAATTTGTATATTTTTCAATTAGAAATAAAATAAAGTAAAATGTTGTATTTCCTTTTTATGGATATCAAATTATGAACATAAAATATGAACACAGATGCCACAATAATCTTGTTTTCCTTTTGATCAAAATGAAATATACTCATCTATGTACTCGGCTTGGGATTTTTATCCTGGGCCCACCAAATCAACAGAAACCATTCCTGTAATGATCCAGTCCCAGTTGATTTTGCAGTGGCAGTTTAGTTATGTGCATTTCTAGGAGGTCCACCCTCCCAGGCCTTGCCTTCTCTCCTTGAGAAGGGATTTGTTTATTACTAATCGCCTGATGAACCCTAACTGGGCAATGCTGATGTGGCTGCCCAGGCACTTTATGCAGGTCAGAGTGCCCCTCCTCAAGTATGTTGACTTCTCAACCCCACTTTCTGACCCTGGTGTCACAGTTCTTGTAGTGAGAGAGAAGTAAATGCTTTCATGTACTCTGAGTGACGTAGTTTTAGAATTAAAGTAGTGAATCAGTTATAGTTGAGGAACCATAGAATCAAATACAATGAAAAGACACTTATTCCATGATAAAAGCTTTGTTTAAGTGCAAATTCAAGATGTAAGTTTAGTAAGCCATTCAACACAGATTTTGTTTTTAAATAACCAAACATTATATATATATATATATATATATATATATATATATATATATATATATATATATATATATATATATATAATAAAATTTATTTATTTTTTCCATTTAGTGTCTTTTAACAACTCTTGCTGACATTTTCTTAAGTAATAGCCTGTACATTTCAGTTGACCTATTTTTTTGCCCTATATTTTTTGCGCCTTTTAACATCATTTTTTCTGAGTCATTTTGACATTTGCTTTTCTATTTTCTATCTATCACCATTTAATTATTTTTTTCTCTTCTTCTTCACTGATTTTTCTTAATTACATTTTGTCTCTGCAGCCGTGTCAAACGCATATCTTATTTTTCTTTTATTAATATTATTGGAATTTTTTCCCCCTTTTCCTTGTATATATTTGTGAATTATTCCATGGATTTCGGCCTTTTGGATTATTTTGGACCATCTTCCAATTACTTGATTTCCTTGGATTTTATTTGTGTGAATGGAAATTCAATTATTTTTCTTGGATTTATATTTTTGGACTTTACCGTCATTGGATAATTTACCTTTCACCAGACTATCCATTCACGTGAGGTCATCTTTTTCTTCATCATGTTCCCTCTGCTTCACTTTTTGTTATCAAGTAAGATCTTTGATTTACTTGCAGTTTCATCCAATACTTTTGTATGCAAAATCCGATCCCGCATTTTGCTAATTCCTACCCTCTGATGAGAAGGAATGTCTTTCTTCGAAACTCCGCTTAAGTGTTTCCATTTCAGATTAATCATGTTTTTAACTCTTTTTCAAAGTGTTTTTTAACATGTTTTATTAACTATTTGCTCTTTATATATATATATATATATATATATATATATATATATATATATATATATATATATATATATATATATATATATATAAAATAAAATAAAAGTTACAATAAGTTTACTAAGGTAATCAAAATGGTAAACTTAAAATATATTATAAATATTAAAGAGTTAATATTTACAAGTAAAATAAACTCAGCCAGATATAAAAAGGTCAAAAGATGTCTTTTAACATATTTTATTAATCATTTGTTCATATATATATATATATATATATATATATATATATATATATATATATATATATATATATATATATACATACACACACACTCATGTTTTCTATCATTCACACTGAGGAAGATCGAAGGATCGGTTGAAATTATGTGCTTTTGAAGAAAACATTCTTGTTTTTTTCGAAAGGCTTTTTGTATTCCTACACGTCAACACATAGGAAATAAATACAGAAAAGATATAAATATTTATATATTTTTCATATTGATTTTTTATTCATACATATTTAAATATAAATATAAATGTATATATATATATATATATATATAAATATATATATAAATATATATATAAATATATATATACACACACACACACACACACACACACACACACACACACACACACACACACATATATATATATATATATATATATATACAGTTAGGAAATTTGAAGTTCCTATCCCGTCGCGGTTACCACCAATGAACGGCAGAGGAATAGTTGGCCAAAACCTTGTGTGAAAGAACAACTAAAAAAGATGAGGATAATAGTTTGCAATAAATAAATTAATCAATAAATAAATTAATAAATAATACTCATCTCAATAATGAATTCCAATTAAATAAGATAAATTAAAATTTGATATGTTGTAAAAATACTTTCTTAAATATCGTCGCTAAATTTAATGTTTTACAAAATATTTAAATGCATGATCGTCTTAGGTGCACAGACAATACTTTTTTCAAATATATTCTTGACCTTTTGGTTAGGAACAAAATGTAGTATCTGTTCTGATACTACACTTTATCTTTTCTGTCCTAGGTCAGTGAAAGGGAAATTAGGTTTGTTTTATAATGGACCAAGGTATGAAAAGATGGAACAGAAACAAATATATAGCAAATAAATGTTACCTAAGGCAAGATAACTTATTCTTCTTCCTACTTGGATAAGTTTTTGGTGTTTTAACTGATTTTAAAGCGTGTTTCAAGTATGAACCGCTTCAGTTAAAACAAAAACAAAAATGACGCCATGATGCTCTGTCTCTCTCTCATTTGGAATCCTGAGAATCAGTAAAAACCTATAAAAAAAAATAAATATTAATAGAAATCCAATCAATATATTGGGTGGATTTCTGTCAGTATTTATTTATTCTTTATTACTTTTTCATGGGTCAACAAAACAAACTTGAGAAATCTTTTTACATTGAGACAATTTAAATTTTTGTTCCAATCTAGAATGCTGTTTCTTTTTTTTTTTAAGAGTTTGTTTTTCTCCAAATTAAAAACTGATCTTATGTACTACTCAGACTAGGCAGAGGCAAATAAACAGGAACACAGTCCTGATTTAATTCGATATTTCACCTTGAATTAGGCTTTATCAAGAGCATATGATAGGGAACAGACAACACAGTGTTGAAGTGGTATGACAAAGAATGCAAAATGTGTTAAAAAAAATGCACTCAGAGAAGGTCAAAGGTTAAATTAGCCAAGACCCTGTGAATATCACAACCAGGATGAAAACAGTAGTCCAAATAAGCCAAATTATAAAACTTTCCCGAATAAATAAATTTAATTGTTGTCAGCTTATTGTTTAAAAAAAAAAAAAAGAAAAAAAGATGATTCTTATACAATTGGTCTTCCGTAGTAATTCTCTCTTTGGTGCGGAAGGTCGTCGACATGCGCAATGGCGATATCATCCGGGTATAAACCCGATGACGTCAAAAGCACGTGACCACCTTATACGAGTCTTTCACTTTGGATAGACACCGAAGTGTGGTGGATCTTCTCCATTGGCTCCTTTGCTACCAACTTTTGACACCCATCAAAAACTCAGAGTGAGTATGAGAGTCCATTTCTTATTTTTACACAACTACTTCAACATTATTTGATTAATATTTAATCCGGGCTGGCTTTCTGAAAATCATGTTACGGCCGCCCTTCGTCTTTAAAAATATCTGCCCGAACCACCATTGAAGGACGTTTAGCTTTTTGTTCACAACGCATGTCGTGTTTAAATTTGCTTTTATTTTACTGTTTAGCCTTCTATTTTTACTGTTGATTCATATTTAATTTCAGTATTAATATACGTTGATGAGTAACTTAAAGTTTCTGCTTAAATCTGAGCCGTATTTCTGTTTAAAATATCCATTTTGTTAAAACTTCGATTTCGTCTATAAAAATGTTTGAAGGACATTTGAAAGTAGCAGACTTAACCAGTCTAAAATTCTCCGCTTTTTGAAGAGGACAATTGTATTTTACTTATGTATAAAAGTATTTTAAAGAATTAACCAAATATCAGTAAACTTTTTATCCTTAAAAATATTAAATGTATTTTTTTTTTTATATATAAAATTCTTGACGTCATCCGATATTTACAACTTATCGCTTTATTTTTACGAAATATAATCGTTTCTTGTGTAAAAAAAAAAAAAGATCCTATATATCTAACCATTACTTAGTAGGTCAGTATTTTAAACCACATTTAAAATCTTCATCTTGGTCCTCTAGTACTCGGTTGCTTCACATTTTTAATGTAAATCTTAAAATTCACGTATAACTAAATTTCTTCACACGCGTGAGACCCA
This sequence comes from Euprymna scolopes, assembly GCF_053919585.1. NCBI lineage: Eukaryota > Metazoa > Mollusca > Cephalopoda > Sepiida > Sepiolidae > Euprymna > Euprymna scolopes. The sequence continues at coordinate 54,208,270 of NC_136495.1, read as the reverse complement.
CATTCAGTCCTGAAACCTGAATACGCCCCCCCCTTAGTGAAGCAAGGGCTGAGTAATCCACAGCAGCCGCACATCCTCCTCACCTTGCTGGAGTCTAGGACGACTAGAAACAATGCTGAAATAAGCAGAAAATCTAATTTCGGGTCTTTTCCGTCCTCATAGACTAATTGTACGATCAAGTTTGAGGTACCCTATTTAATTCGAAGTTGGATGGAGGGTATGTTTATTACCCCCCCCCTCCTCCCCTACTTAAGTAACCATGCTATTACTCTAAACCGGCACGCTGTTTAACTTCAAAGAAAAAGTAGTTAAAAAAAATAATTTAGGACACTAAAAACGTGTACACACATGAGTGTACACGTTTTTAGTGTCTCAATCGTTTTGACAAAAACTAAGCAATTTAGTATCGATTTTTTTTTTTTTTTTTCTGATTTAATGTTAAAACAAACTTCATCAAATTACGATGAATCCTAAAAAAATCGTATTGAAGTTTTGTAATTTAGGACGCTAAATGTAAACGATTTTTTGTTTTACTGACAATATTCTATTCAATTAATATTTTCACCTTGATATTACAACTTTCGCCCGATCTTCATGTGTATCTTGTCGTCCACGGCGATCGGTACAAAATTTCAATTTCAAATTTTTGTAGAATTTTAATCAATTTGTCAAATTAAACCTAAAATTTTGATTAGGGTTGAAAAATCAGGTTCAAATTATGTAGAAGTAATTTTTAATTGGGTGTAAATTGTCTACCACTATCAGGTAGAAGTATTCATTCGAAAAGGTATACCTGAAGGTCGGAGTTTACATCGGCTGAATAGTGAAAATCTTTAATCCAAATTATTGATCATCATTCGAACAATTCTATTAGAACATTTAAAACGGATATCCTTCACAACACAAAAGTTATCGTTTTTTTGTACCCCCCCCCCCTTTAACCCCTAACGATTCTAATTTTAAATCTAAACTTTGTCTTTCCAAAAATAAACTCCTTTATCCCGAAGTGACCTTATCCTCTATTCTCAAGTCATTCTGGTTTTCAACCTTTCACAAAAGAAAATTGTCACCTTGAGCGATTTTTTTTTTGTCTTTTTGTTTTAAATAATAAAAATGTACTCAAATTTAAACTGTTCATGACTAAAATGTTAAATAGAAATTGAAACTTTAAAGAATGGAGATTAACTTTTTTTTTTTTTTTTTTTTTTTTTTTAGCCTTACATCCACGTTTTTAATATAAACGAGTTAAAAGAAAACTTATGAAAAATGTCATGTCACTTGCCAAATAAAGGTCAAATGTAACCTTGTGATTCTTTTCACTTTTAATGACTTTCATTTTCAATTTCCCTTACAAATTGGTGTAAATGTTGAGTTACACTTTTGCTTTTCTGGTCCAATGTTATTTTTCACATCGGAAACTTCAAACCTTATTTTGAAAATTGTTACTATATTTTCGAATGATGTACAAATGGGAGTGAGCATTTTTAAGTAAACAAATTGATATCGAATTTAAATGTTTAAATTTGAAAAATGTTACGCATTCAATATTCTTACATTTATGTAAAATTGGTATTGCATTTGTTAAATTTTCACCAGATATATATCCTATATCATATAGGAAACCATTGTTTCCTTACCTTAGAAGAGAACTGAACTGTCTTCAGTCGTGTTCTCAACTTTTTCTAAATTTTTTTCGGGTTTTTTATTTATTTTATTTTATTTTTATTTTTTTTTTTGGTGCTTATGCAGAATAAGGATCGTGCTGAAATGTTAGTGCATTTGAAGAGGGTGGCTTTTTTAACTAGTCTGTACTTTGAATTTAAGTGAAGATATCGTAAAAATGGAGTTTAACTTGAATCCGATCAAATAAAAAATAGCACAATCCGCGTTCTGTATGATTACTGAATACTTTATCAAAATATTCAGTAATTATGCAAATATACGATTATACTAGGTGAAATAATTAAATTTTCCTAATTTAATAATAAATGGGTAAAAATTGAATTTCGCCTAGTGGCCGCTATTCCGGATTCGTGACCGTAAGCTGCAACCAATAGAATGCTTCTATGTATTAAACCGATCAAAATAATTGCACGTTAAAAAAAAAATGAATTAAAAAATTTATCTTACTGGAAAAACAATCGATTCTTCTAGTGGTACTCCTCTAACTATTACTGTTAAAAGAAAATTTATCAAGTACACGTCATGGAAAAACAATACTGTTTACTAAAATTTACGGAAATTGCCTTGTTTTTAATTAAATTGGGTTTATCCGTAAGCCGAATAATGTCGCTATTGTCGACATCCTTATGAAAGTCAAGGGAGATAATTCAAGCGCCTTAATTTTAAATGATTAACTACAATATTTATATTGTGATTCTTTACCCCCTCCCCTCGTCCTTCTCTTAAAAAAAAAAAAATGACCTTGTCTGTACTGAAAGTATCTCTGCTTCCACCATATGAGAAACTTCCACCATATGAGAAACTTTAATTTATACCAGAACCAGCACAGATCGAAGATCATAAAACTAATCGGTAAATATACCATTCGAAGGTTGGTTAATAAAATAAAAAAGCATTAACGGCAATTCAGAAGCTGAACTGTTCTAAAGGAGATAACTTGATTGTTAGAAAAAAAAAAATTTTTTGGCGGACCTGTACGAGAATAGGCACCTCCAAAAGTCACCACAGAATCTCCTCTGTGCCAAGATCAAAGTGTAGTATCTGTTCAGATGCTGCACTTCAATTTCTTGCTCCGTCAGTGGAGGAGTCCTTCACGACTGAGACAATTTTTAATTTTTGTTCCTTTTCTCCACGTTAAAAAAAGACCTTGGTGTCTAACTCTGTCCCGTGGGGAGGCATTGTAAATAAAACCCCTCCCATATGTAAAACTATGTAACTTTATTATAAATTATCAATATAATTTTTGTATTATTTAAAAGGGGCAAAATAAACTAGTAATTTTTAAATTTTTTTTCATCGCGCATTTTTAGGGGTTGGACACTCGGGTTCACCATAAAATTTTATAAATATAAAAGCGAAAATGTTTTTTCTGAGAATCGATCGGTCGCCTCACAACCTAAAACTTTATATCGCGCTTAAATGATATCTACGAGTTAACCGGGGTCGCCTGTGCATTTAATTTGCCCGACTTTGAAAAGATAAATATTCAATTTTCGATCGCCGCATGTGCATTAAGCTTTTTTGTATAAAAGAAGCGAATTTACTCGCGGTAAATAAAACACTGTCCCGCACTCAAAGTTGACGTCATTAACTCATCAAAAACGGGCACCTAAACGTCGCACTTTTTTTTTTTTTTTTTTTTTTTTTTTTTTTTCCACTTTATTATTTTCCAACTGCGCGTCAAGGCTTCGTTTTTTTTTTTTGTTCATTTACCAAAAAACACACACCCCTACAAACACCCGGACAACGCCGGGTTGTCCTCGGTAGTTATATAAATATAAATCTTTCGTTCGTGTTTTTTTTTTTACTCTAAAACGGAGCGCTCTTGACAAGTTTTGCCCAACTTGAGGGGGGGAAAAAACCCTCATTTTTGGGGGGGGAGGGGGGACACTCTTCGTACAGGTCCGCCAAATTTTTTCCCCCGACTATATTTAAGTTTTGCAACATTAATAAAATGTGAGTATTTTGCTTTTTCTTAAAATTCGAGTAAATAGTGATTTTCGGCTATATAGGTACGAAAGTAAAATAGTTACCTCCTTTAGAACAAGGAGTTCCGAATTGCCAAAATAACTTGAACATGGAATTTGCAGCAATTAAAAATTAAACAAAGTTCTCTTGCTAATCCTTAAATGTTTTTCTGTGATACAAATCTGAATCGGCTGATCAAATATTTCACCTTTCCTTATCGCGTGAAAGTCAGTTATAAAATTTTTAAGAACAACGTTAAGACTTTGATTTGTTGAATTTTCATTTGCGTCAGTTATTTATACTTTAGAAACTATGGTTTTAGAAACAAGAATTAAATCTGAGACTCGTTGGGTACACAAATGTTATCAAAGGCAAGATAAATGTCAGTGTCCTATTTACTGGGTGGGTTTCTAACACCATTTTGTTTTCTTATTTTGAAATGATTATATCTTCAAAGACATTTCTACCATCTTTTCACCGGCAGTCAACATTCGTTTTCGAATCGAATGAACATTTTACATTAAATAAAAACACTAAAGACTTATCCAATAGATAGAAAAGTAACTTCTCTTGTCTTTGTTAACATTTGTTATATATATATATATATATAATAAAAAAATTACTTTTTCGAGTCTGTATAGTCCCCCCCGCCCCACCCCCGATAGGTGTTTTCCCCCGGAAAATCCGTTTGGAGGACAAACGAATATAAAAATCTAATTCGGACTTTAAAAAAAAAATTTTTTTTTTTTTTTTTTTTTTTTTTTTTACAATAAACAAAACGAAAAAGTAATAAAAATAACGAATGTTATCAAAAGCAAGATCAGTTATTCTATGTTTTTAGTATTTCAAAGCGTTTATTCGATCTGAAAAACAAGTGTTATGTGAACTTGGACATGTGACTCTTGCATCTGCCGGTCTCGGTAACCGCTCAAAATAGAAAATAAAACAATATTGGTAGAAACGAATCCGATTAATGTTCCTATTTACAATGCCCCCCCCCACAGGGCAATTAGACACCAGGATCGTTTTTTAACGTGGAGAAAAGGAACAAAAATAAAAATTCTCAGTCGTGAAGGATTTCTCCTCCACTGACAGAACAAGAAATTGAAGTGTAGCATCTGAAGAACAGATACACTTTGATCTTGTCCTGAAGGCCAAATGTTTACAGTAACATTTGTTGGGTAGATTTCTACCAGTATTTTTTTTTTTTTTTTTTTTTTTTTTACTGCGTCATGTATGTAATCTTTTACTGGAAAATAAGTGATTAGAATATTGGTCAATTTTTACCTGATTTCCACCATAACATTTTCCTTTAAAATGATTTTATAGGTTTTTGTGTATGCTGAAAACTAATATGGGATTTAATTTTTCCGGAAATAAGTAATTTTCCGGATATTAAACAATGTCTTTTTTAAAATTTTTTTTTTTTTTTTTATTGCTGGTGGGAATCTTGATAAGCAAAGTTTTGGGATTTCAAACACGAGCGAGCCAAGATGACCACCAACAATAACATAAATTACATTGCTTGATATCCGGAAAATTAAAAGCAGAAAATTTAAATGCGATATTCGTTTTCAGCATACTTAAAAATCTATAAAAGATGTCATTTTAAAGGAAGCCTTCAGGTGAATTTTTACCTGGTTTTCATAAGATGGAAACCAGGTAAAAACTGACCAGAATGTTAAGGAAAAATAAAAAGAATTTGTAAGATTAGCAATTTTACATTGGATTTACGGATGCCATTCGTCTTTTAGATAAGTCTTTGAATGGCTGAGTACTTTTTTTTTTTTTTTTTTTTTTCAATAAACACTTCTCCGTAATTTTCAATGTACGCTATTATTAGATAAATATTTCTTGGTTTTCCTTTCAAACGACATATTGCGCTAGTACTTAAATGCACAAGCACCGTAATTTACTACGTTTTAATTTAAAATTATTTTAGCAAATCGGCTCTTAAGATTTCGGAAATCAAGTTTTTTTTTTTTTTTTTTTTTTTTTTTTTTTTTTTTTTAAGGTGCTTTGTTATTACAGTGAAATCGAAATATTGAATTTCGAGTAAAACCAATGGTATCTACTTGTCATGTCACAGGAATTAACATATCTAAAAACGATAAGGGAGCAAATTAATAAATTTTAACATCAAGTTTTGCTTACATAAAGCAACTGGATTTCAAAATTTTCTGAAATGTTAGGCCAATTTAGCAAAACTCAATTTTAGCTAATTGTCTTCGAAAATTGTTTTTAACCTTTCTACCTTATTTTTTGAATGTAGTTTTAACATTCAATATTTCGATTTTCGCCCTAATAATGATGCAGTGATGCAGTGATGCACTGAAAAAGGATAAAACTGTCAACGAAAACATTCATGAAATTAGCTCTCCTTCGATTTTTGTCTCAAAATGTCATGTGAGATTTTTTTTTTTTAATCTCGCCCCCACCGCTTTAATGTCTGTTACATAGTCCCTTGCTTATACTTAATTATACAATTTTAAACCAATTTAAGCATTAAGTTTTGTTTTTTCTATTTTAAAGGTAAAACTGAATTTCTTTTTGTTCGCTTCCTTTTACTCAGCATTTTTTTTTTTTTTTTTTTTTTCTAGATGTCTAAACTTGGGTTTGCTGAGAACTTTGCCCTTAGCGGTGCCGCTGCCATCATCTCCAAAACAGCTGCTGCTCCCATTGAGCGTGTAAAACTCTTGGTGCAGAATCAGGATGAGATGTTGAAGACCGGTAGACTGAAGGAGCCCTACAAGGGTGTCATTGATTGCACAATGAAGACCTTTAAATCTGAAGGTCTCATCCCATTCTGGCGTGGCAACATGGCCAACTGTATCAGATACTTCCCCACCCAGGCCTTGAACTTTGCTTTCAAGGATCAAATCAAAATTCTCTTCAAGGCCAGTAAACAGGATTCCTATCCCCTTAAGTTCGGAAAGAACATTGCATCTGGTGGTGTGGCTGGTGCCCTCTCCTTGTGTTTCGTATATTCCTTAGATTATTGTCGAACCCGGTTAGCTAATGACGCCAAAAGCAGCAAGAAAGGTGGTGGCGAACGTCAATTTAATGGAATGGTTGATGTCTACCGTAAGACCATTGCATCTGATGGTGTTGCAGGATTGTACAGAGGTTTTGTGATCTCGTGTGTCGGCATTGTCGTCTACAGAGGTTGCTACTTTGGCTTCTATGACACCTTGAAGCCAATCGTGATTGGTGATGCTGCCAATCTTATGGCATCATTCGCCCTCGGTTACATTGTGACCATCAGTGCCGGTCTTGTCTCCTACCCAATTGATACCATCAGAAGGCGTATGATGATGACCTCCGGTGAAGCTGTAAAATACAGTGGTTCCATTGATTGCACAAAGCAAATCATTGCCAACGAAGGATTCATGTCCTTGATGAAGGGTGCTGGTGCCAACATCCTCAGGGGTGTGGCTGGTGCTGGTGTGTTGTCTGGTTTTGATAAGTTCAAGGAAATATATGTGGCTTTCCGTGTTGGAAAGTCATAATACCATTTACCAACTAGGAGGGATTGGAACGCATCAAAAAATATTACAAACTATGAAAAATAAAAAGTAAAATAATGGTAGGTGAAGAATTTCTGGAATGTAGACAGAATGCTGTGACTTTTGGAGAAAACAAAAACCTGGTTTGGACTTTTCAAGTGGCAAAAGTCTATTTGCCGAGGTGGCTCTTTTTAATGAAAATCTATACAGAAAGATCGTGTTGAGCACAGACATTACATTTATTCCATCTCGTGTATGTTAGTCCATTTTTAATTTGGACCTGATTTATGCCAGTTAATAAATAAAAATTGACTCTATTTTTGTCTTTTTTTTTTTTTTTTTTTTTTTTTTAAATATCCTATAACTAATTCAAATTCAAGATTGAACTACTTCTCATTTTACTAAAAGAATCTTTGCACTATTTTTTTCTTTTTATTACTTATCAAGGCCAAAAAACTTGATAAGGTTGAGATTGGCAGTTAACTGATAAATATAAGACCCACTCAATAAGAGCTGATCTAGAAAACGGCAATTCGTCTCCCTTTATCGTGAAATGTAAAGACTTGAGAGTGCTCATTTGTCAAGCAATTACACGCTTTAAATCGTTTAAATCTGATTAAAATTAAGTTATGACTTTTTGTGCCTCACACATTTGGATCTTTTTCCCTCTTTAAGATCATATGCATTTTGTCACCTTTTTTACACAACTTTTTCAGTTTTGTTACATTTATATGGTAAATTTCATTGGTTAATCTTGTCTTTTTGTGCAAAGAATCAGAATATGCTACTGTGAAAATCTCCAGAAATTAATGGTTTTCAAATAATCTGCAGTAAATGCACATATGCTGCAATTTCTTAAAAATGCCATGTATTCAGCTGAATTGTAATGCATTTTATGTACAAGAAACTAAAATCTAAATTCAGGACGGTTTTAAAAATGAATATATTGCAATATTTCTTTAGTATTGTAGATTAACACCATTTGTTATCCCCCCTCACCCCTAGCTAACCACTTCTCCATAATGTGATTCTACATTTTTAGACAATTACGTGTAAACATCCTGATTCATTTTAATGAAAGATAAACAAAAATTATTTTAGAATTTTAATGTAAAGTGATTGCCCATTTTGAGCCATTCTAGCGTCAACCATTTTTCTAAAGACTAATTTTAAGAGGATCTTTGCAATTATGGGAGGCTTGCCACTGACTTTGTAGGGCCAAGGGAAATTGTGAACAGGAAGACTTGACAGAAACAAAACAATTTTAGAATCTAGTGGGGGTTGTTTTCAAATTTAATGTAAAATAATTCATTATTTCAAGACATCTACAATTTTAGGACAGTTGACCTACATATTTTTATGGGAGTGTATTTTTCTATTAAAGAAGTTTTTTTTCTCTTTAGTGGCTTATATGTAGTTTACAGAGGAATTGTTTGGTGGGGAGCTTGCTGCTCTAACATAGCTTTATTGTTAGGGCTAAAAAGGTTTTAAGAGGCTTGCCACTCCTATCTAGGATTGGGTTTTTTTTTTTTTTTCTTTTCACGAGGGTGTTTAACACTCATATTTACGGTTAGTGGTTCATAATTATTAGCTCTTGAAAATGCTATAGCGGGTTTGTATTATTGTACACAGATTCGAAAAAATTTTCAAAAAACAAATATATAACAAATGTTATCAAAGGCAAGATAAGTTACTTTTCTACCTAACTGGATATGTTTTCATTGTTTTTATTTAATGTAACATGTTTATTCAGCTCGAAAAACATACTGTGTTTACTGATGTATTGGAAAATTCAAAATGGCGCCCGACTCTCTCTTTAACACGGTAAGTTTGGGAATATAAAACTAGACAAAATACTGTTAGAAACTCGCTCAATATATATTACCGTGACATAGGTTGACATATATTTGGTGCTTTTTTAATAGTATTTTGTCTAGTTTATTATTTATCACACCTTTTCCTGAACTTATCGTGTTAAAGAGTCGGGCGCCATTTAAAATTTTTTTTTTTTTTTTTCTAGACAAAAAGGTCCAGGTCATCCTTGAGTGTTGCACTTCTACACAACATATTGTGTATCCCTTAGGAGCTGACCCTTGAATGTTTAATATTCTGGATCTCTCTGAAATCAAGAATTTACTGATGACACCACACTATCTTGAACATGTGGACAGTTTCTCTTAAATAACCAACACTTGGGTTTTTTTTTTTTTATTTTATTTTATTTTTTTTTATATATACATAGGCATCACCACTTATCAAGGCCAAGAGGCCACTCGAGGATAAGGGTTAAAGTGTACAGTAACCTTTAGTAGTGTAGATTCGGTAAATTTGTTAACTTATATGGAACAACTCATCAAAAACTTGTTTACATTAGACTTGAAGACAACCATATTGTAGTCAGCTGGAAAGTAGAAAAACAAAGACAATTCCATAGGCGTGCAGTTCTAAGAAAGCTTTGCTCATGGAATCTACACTTAGGTTTAGGCACAGATAAAGAGTGGGGGAAACTAGTGAGTGTTTTCTGCTAGACGGGTGTTTCTTGTGAAAGTTTGGCGAGGGGGGGGGGTCATAGGGATGGAGCTCAGCCGAGCACCTGCCATGAAAATAACGATAAAGCAAACTCGCAACATCTCTTCTGTGAGAAAGAGGTCGCAGGGAAGAGAAAAAGACATCCCCTACAAGGCTACAAAGTCTTTGAACTCTATCAAGGCAGGATAAGTCCTTTCTAGCAGCTCCTGTCCAGATGTGACAACAGTACTCCATCCTTGGACGTACCTGGCTCTTATATAGAGAATTGCATCAGTAGTGATCGATCTACTGGACCGATAGAAGGATCCTACCATTTTTCCAGCGGCCTTGGCAACGGATTTAATGTATGTGTTCCATTTAAGATTAGGACTGACCTTTTACTTCATGCATCAAATCTGTTGCTAAAGTAGCTGGAAAGATGGTTGAATCCTACTACTTGAGAAGGTATCTCACTTTTGACACAATCCTCTACGTGTATAAGTTAAATATATCTTAAAATAGAATACTGTTGTCACATTTGGAGCAACCTTTACTGCCTGTAAAGAAAAAAAAAATCTCCAAATCTAGCATCTCTTTGTGGAACGCAGTATCATGGGGTTGCTTAGCTGATGTTCATTTTCAAATCCAATGTTAACATTCTTTTTGAGTCAATCTTTTAAATCTAATTCAAACCAGTGTTGACCGTTGTTACCGATCCTCATGTTGCACTGTCTTCCTTATAAACTCAGAAACCCTTGTTCTCAAGTTGCCTATTTAACTTGATAAGCAATGACTCATCAGTGTATAATAAAAAAAAAAAAAAAAAAAAAAAAAAATCATCCAATATCTCAAGTCCACCATTTGCCAATGCATGGAGTATTATTGCCATAGGCTCCTTCCTAGACTCTTTAAAAATGAGTTTAAATGTCTGGCACTCTACTCGTTGGTATATGAAAAGTATGACACATCATCAGAGATTATATATTTAACGTTACCTTTTCCTTGTTCAGCAATCACATTTTCTGATTTAAATTTCCAAACTAAAGCAAGTGCATGCTGGTTGTTTTTATATTTTAAATCTATTTGAATTTTTAAAGTTTTACAAATGTGCGTTCAAGTGAATTATTCAATTGAATAATTTTATGTAGATTTACAAATTGTGCCTGTTGGTTTATTTGGGTATAAACTGTTTCGTGTTCAATTTATTTTCCTTTTAAATTAAATATAAAATCTGACTAGTTTTTTTTTCCTAAGAAAATAATTGTGACCCAAAAGATCAACACCATATTTTTTTTTTTTTTTTTTTTTTTTTTTTTTTTTTTTTTTTTTTTAAGATTTAATGGTTAGAAAGACCAGATGAGTGTGAAATTGTTAATAAATATTGGTATTTATTAAAAATTAGCCTGGTGTTGCCCAAGTGTTTGTAGATGTGTTGAGGGGGGGGGGGCTGTAGTAGACAGGCATGAACCCGTGACACAAAGGTGGAAAAGAAAGTGGAGGTGTGTGTAAGGGTGTTGGTTGAGAAAAAAAGGGAAAATTGTGAACACAAGTGATAGGCAGGCAGACTCAAACCTGTGACGCGTTAACTGTTGTGCCCATCAGCAAACCGGAAGTGACGTAGGTTAAGGCTAGAAAAAAAGGTGATGACTTTCAAAAATCAGTGAAAAAAAATTGACCCCTCCCTATAGAAAAGTGCCCAGTTGAGGGTAAAGGAATTGATGTTTTTGGCCAATTTTTCGATGTTTGTCGTTCGAAGGGTCGAACTTCAAAATGATATGGATCTTGTAAAAATCCGTCGCCTCTGTCGAAAGTTTTTGCGAGATACATGCATTTTAGACAGATGAGATTTATATTATAGAGAAGATTGAATTTTTTTTTTTTTTTTTTTTGCCTTCAAATTTTCGAATAGTAAAACTTAAGGAAATTGAACAATTGTTTCAAACAGTGAATTACTTTTTATTACATATGTGTGCGACAGATGCCAAAAAGTTGTAATCGGAAAAACATCATTTTGACTTAACTCCAAACATTTCAAGTCCTATAAACCACCATTGTAGGAGGAAGAAAAACAAAAATGAACTGTCAAATTTCCTGAAGATAAATATTTTACTATTTGAAAACTTGAAAAAAAATTTCAATCTTATTTTTAATAAATACCAATATTTATTTAAAACGATTTCCCACTCGTTTGGTCTTTCTAACCACTAAATCTTAAATTATTAGTGTTTCAAATAGTGAATTATTTTATTTATTCATTGGTTTTATTTTTTAATCATTCTTAGTCTGGCATCTGCTATTATATAGCCGGGGTCATATTTAGAGACAATGGGTACATATAAAATTTGATGAAAGGAGATAGAAGAGAGGCATTTATACATTTTACAGTCTGTGAATCTTATAACATTTCTTCTTACACATATTTTAGAGAGGAGGGTTATCAGTTCTTATGACACAAGGGGGAACAGTCATTATGATAGACAGGGAGACACATTACTTAAGGATGGGGTTTATACACAGTTCATTAATACGATGAGACAATCTATCTATATATCTATAAAAGTGAACGTGTCTGTCTGTCTGTGTACATTTCCCTACGCAATAACTCTGTCAATTTTTAGTCTATAGACTCGAAATTTGAAATACTGGGTACTGAGATTTGGGAAAATCGATGTGACGGGTGTCAGCCAGAAATTTGGCTGTTAAGGGGTCAAATTTCAACGATTTGACCTTCAAGAACTCTACCAAACTCTTCCGACAATTTTGGGTCTAGACACTTGAAATTTTAGATATAGGTTCTTTGAACCTGGATCTAACTTAATAAAGTGATTTGAGCCCGAAACTATAAATTTTAAGGGGTCATAATAGGGGTCAAAGTTTTAAAAAATTAACCATTTTTTTTTTTTTTGCACAGCATACACCTCCAAACACCCGAGCAACGCCGGGCACCCCTGCTAGTGTTCATATAAAGGATGTTTCACATTACCTTCAATTTGGTAGAATCGACTACATGAAGACGCAGTTACAAAATGAGATGTTCCTTTATTACATTCGACCGGTTGCAATGATTTCACATCCAGGAATTCAAAGTTGAATTGCATGTTTGTTTTAACCCTTCGCTTCTAAAGAGGGACCTGTCCGACCCGACTCTCACTGTCTGTCTAAAACCAGCAAACTATATTGAGAATTCATTTCTCCATGACGTCATACGCTTGTCCAAAACGGTGATCGAATTCATGTGGCCTGAACATGCGTGATTCTCACATGTCTGCAGACAAGAATTCTTATTAATCTATTTTCTTTTTTTAAACTAAATAAGGTCATATAGAAAATTAAAAACATTGAAAAAGTAATTCAATGTTTTTAATTTTCTATTGTTCGCTTTCTATATGACCTTATTTTAATTCCGTTTTCATAAAAATTGAATAATTAAATTTCTTTTCAAACATATCTAAACTATTTTATGTGGAAACTGAACAATGGGTAAATTCCGTTTCTGACCCTATTCCTGAACCTTGCTTATGAGGTTTGAATCTTGTCTATCCTATCTCATTTTTACTTGCTTTTCTTACGAGAAAAGGTCTTTTCTTGTAACACTGACATTCTTGGATAACTAAAAATAATCTCTTTACTTCTCCATGATCTAAAAAGAATGCTTTTTAGGTGATTATAGCAGGTAGGACGAGTATATCTCGCTTTCGATTTGAATTGTTTGAAAATGACTTCTACATAGCTACAATATGTGATTGCATAAAAACAAAAATCAAACAGATTGTGAGCTTTATGTATTAAAGCACACCGGTGCAAACAATATGATTTTTGTATCAAAATGTAATCAAATGACAGAATTATAAATCTGAATTAAACCCACAATATTCAGGATGCTGTTGATCAACGGCACCAGGAAGAAATAATATAAAAAAAAAAAAAAAAAAAAAAAAAAAAAAAAAAAAAACCTATTTACTATTACTTCACCTAACAAGGCCAAGAGCCATTCAAGGATACAAGTTAATGAGGCAGAATGATTATCAGCTGAAAGATAAACATGATCAGAGTACTAACGTTGATCAAGGTTATGAACTGTATTTGATTATTTAAACAGAACAAGAATTTAGTGGCTTGTCGGTAAAATCTGCCTTCTTCATAACCTTTGTTTATTTAAATTAAATCCGGACGTTAGCAAAAATAATTTTAATAAGACTTTATGAAACCTCAAAGGTGAACATTTTTTTCTTTTTTTTTTTTTTTTTTTTAATTCCTTCAAATGATTTTCAAGAATGAAAGTATTACCTTTGTCACTGAACTGTTACCATTCCTGTTATCAAGTATTGCATCTTTAAAATAAAATGAGCCATATGTGTGTTTTCATTGCATTGGCTGTGATCGTCCTGCTCATGCCTGATGCAAAGTTGATGTTCAACTCGCTCAGTGCTGCAAAAAAAATTCTCTTCTCTAGCAAAACTACAATCCATCAATTAACTTAATTTTATTTTTTTTATTACAAATGGTACTCTGAAGTTGAATTTCAAACTTGCAAAATGAGATCTTTCATTTCAGCTAAAAAGAAAGTCCAATCTGACATGGCAGACCCTCTGTTTCTATCAAAATCAACTGCTTTCTGGAATGTCCAACTCCAAATGCCAACAGAGGGCTGGCTCTCACTCCTCCCCCTTTCCTACCCATAGGTTTGAATATATCATTTGACTGGAAATCTTACATTCTGCTCTTCCTCAGTGGTCACCATTCAACCACCCAGTAGCTGACTACTTGAGATATCCACTACATGCAGTGTTCATTCAAAAGGATTCATCTGCAATCAATTAAGGAACATTCAAATCTCGAGTAGATTCATCTCTATGATCCCTGTTTGAGACCAACTAAAAGCGATTTCAGTGTAATTTAACTCGACTTTTCAATTTCTTCTCTCCTTCCCTATGTTTTCCTTTGATTGAATATCTATTACTTGCAATGTCTGCTATTTGCATGCACCTCTAAACATGCAGCCTAGTGCATGCTTACATTTCTATTTGAAATGCTGCCTCTTGCAGCATTTCAAATAGCAAGACCAAGTGAAATGCTGCCTCTTGCAGCATTTCACTTGGTCTTGCCGGAAAAGAGCAAACAAATAACCTAGGTATAATTTTGATAAAAAAAAAAAAAAAAATTCAACGGCAAATTTCAACAGTTCATCACTCATATCTATTGTCATTGGTTTCTCTGATATTTTCTTATTAGAATTCTTTCTAGAAGTACATCGAGTACTTACTGGAGGGACCATACGTTACCAGCATCCTAATAAGTGAATTTTGTAGAACAAACTGGATTCAAACTTGGGATAGCCAGTTCGTTAAACACTTCGCTTCTCAATGAAAATCTGATATACTGTTCGTTTACACACAAGTCTATTTTGTCTGTAATTGTTCATTGCACATGTAAGTTTTTTTTTTATTTTTGTTTGTCTACACTCCACTTTTTTCTTTCTCTTAACTATTACTAGTCCTAACTTTATAGTTGTAAATTCATGTACATTTTCTTTTAAAATTCACTTCAGTTTTATTGTATTTAAGTTTTTTTTTAGATCTAAGTTTACATTTTCAACTGCCATTCACCGACTGAAGTTTATTTAGGGTTATCACTTATCAAGGCCTCTCTAGGAGAGATAACACCGTGATGATCAGTAATGATGGAATTTGGGTAGGGTTTAATTACGTAAGAGGAGAGCTCAACCAGATCTTGTTTACATTAAATTTGAAAACTTAGTCAGCTAAGAAGTAGCCTCATGGTATTGTGTTCCACAGACTGACAGTTCTAGAAAAGAAACTGCTTATGGAATTTTCGTTTAGTTTAGGCATAAATAGTAAGGGAGAAATTTTTGTAGCTCGACAAGTATTTATTGCAAAAGTTTTATGTTGAAGATCATAGATTGAAGCTCAGTTGGTTACTTACCATTAAAGTAACGATAGAACCTAGACTTGCAACATCTTTTGTGAAATAGGGAGAAGAAAAGGTGCTTGCCCACTAGATTTCAAAGACTGACTTGTACACTGTCTTAACAGGGTACAAGGACATCTTAGGATGTGGCAACGGTACTCCATCTTGGGGCATATTTGACTCTTGTAGAGGATTGTGTTGGAGTGAGATACTTTCTTGTGTGGTAGAATGATCCAACCGTTTTACCAACTTGGCAACAAATTTGATGTGCATCTTTAATTTCAGGACAGGAGTGAAGGTCAGTTTCAGAAGTTTGTCAAAGTAGGATGTTTCCTCCAAGATGAGTTTAATTAAATAGGGGACAACTATAGATTAGAGTGGTGGTGAAAAGATAGAAGTTTGGTTTTAGATGCATTAAAGGTAGCTAGCCATTTTTTTTATTCCATTGTACCTGCTATCAAGGTTGGAGAGAATTAAAAAGATCTTGATCATTGCCGACCCTTGAAGTGTTACCATAGATATCAGTTACATAAATATAGACAAAAGATCGGAGGGCATGATTTTGAAGATCAGGAAAAGTTGAGCACAGGATCGATCCTTGAGGTAAGCCAGCTTTATATTTCTGCCCATCAATAACCATTTTAATACTCCTATCAGAGGGAAAGGAGTTAATTGTTGATAGGGTATTTCCAGCTATTCTATAGCTGGAAATACTATCAAATGCCTCTTATTTATTTATGTGTGTATGTCATACATGCAGCAAAACTACTGTATCACAGCTCATTAGTGACCTCATCAAATGTCCATTTTACTCCCCCACCAAGAAAATCTCAAGAGCTTTAGTTCTAGAAACAAGGGCATTGTCAATAGATTCACTGATCCCATGATATTACTATCAACTGTTGATCTTGAAGAATGGAAACCATCTTGCTTATCACTGTAGGCTTTTTTTTTTTTTTACTACTACTCAATTTATCACAAACTACAGCAACTTACTCATGGCGCACAAGAGATTGACTGAGATGCAGAAGACGAATCTCTCATATTTTTAAATACTTTGTAGACTTTCAAGGATTTCCAAGATGGAAGGAAGCTTCACTCCTTAAGGCAAGGCCATGTTTAAATAGCTTTGTAAGTATTGGAGCTACAATTGTATTGTTGACAAGGTCAGTTGCTTTGTTGGAATTAAGTTCTTGATAAGTCTAGCAACATCTTTAATAGCTGTCATGCACCGTTAGAATCTCTATAGGCCCCTTGTTTATTTAATTCTGAATCTACTGTTTGCTATGGAATAGGTTCTCAAACACGCCATTACTTTCTCTAGAATTATCAGTACTGCCCTAATCACTACAATTAATCTCTGTGCAGAAACTAGCAAATTCTCAAGCCAATTTCTCCTTTGCTTTTTCATCATAAGCAAAATACAATTCATATATTTTTGCCTCGTCCATTCCTTTTACACAAAAGGCAGGGGGCAACTCACATTCTCAGATTGCACACATCATCCTGGGGTCAAAATGCATCTCCCAGTTAGACTGTTTCCATAATATATATTTTTAAAGAACACCTAACATCTACACTCTTTGATGGGAATGCGTCATGCATTAGTCATGTTGCATACTGGTTTATATAACATGGGTCTATATATTTACGTGTATAATATGTGTGCATACAGGGTGGAGCGATAAATTTGTTGCCATAAAGAAAACAACACTACAGCTTTATTTTAAGTTTTATTGAAAAAAAATCAATTCAGGTAATCTGATTATGTAGTAGAGCTGACATCTTTTCAATGTAGTCGCCTTAAGCCTCAATTACTGCCTCTATACAGGGCTGGAACTGGGAGCATGCCTTTTTCAAAAGCGCTGGCTGGAGCTCGGCAAATACTCAGCAGATGGCTGTGATCAGGCTAGCTTTGGTGTTGTAGGAGTTCCTATCTCGATGTATGACCAAACAAAATAGTCCAGCAAGTTCAGGTAGGGGGAGGAGGAGAGCCAGTGAGAGAAGAGTACAAATTTGCAGCATTCCTTCTGAAGTCAAGCCTGAATCTCTTTGAACTTATGGACCGGCGCCGAGTCCTGCTGCTATGCCCAAGGTTTGCCAGCAGCCACCTGGTCGCACTAGAGGATCAGCACATTCAAGTACACTTTGGTGTTTACTTTCAAGCCAACTTTGAAGATGTGAGGTGACATGATGTGGCCCTTACTTGAAACTACACCAAAGACCATAGCTATGGCCGGAAACTTTTTCATCACCCTGGGCACGTCCCTATTATTCGTGGCAATCCAGTGATACATTTTGAGGGTGCTGGCAATGGTCCTGTTGTCATAACTTGGATCGGTAGAGAGCATGAGTTGTAAAGCGGTGCATCTCCGATCTTGATCATTAAACATTGTCACTTTCAGACATGCTAGAAGGCTGCTATCACTCTTGGGATTTGTGCACATTTGGCCAACTAGTAGATGGTCTGCAACAAAAAAAAAAACAGTTTTCATCAAACAGAAATGGGATCATGTTTTTTCTAGGGCAACAATTTTATTGTTCCACCCCATATTTATAAATGTCTATGCTAGTGGGTATAATGTATATATACATTCAGTTAATATTATGTTATTGTAATTTTTTTTTTTTTTTCTTCATCAAATGGCTATCTGCAGGAAAATGGTTATATGTATAAAGACCATTTACTATGTGGCAATGCATGACATACACTTGGGCACATATCTCCTTCCTCTCGGTTGGTCTATAATTAAAGACTTCTCCCAAAGAAAACACTAAGTTTAAGTTATATTTTTGTATAACTTTATTTCATGGTTACTTATTTTCCATTAAAACTGCCACATGGTGCTGCGGTCGTACTTCTCTCCAGCTTCCAAAACGGAGATATTTTCTGTACGAACTTGTCCGACTCTCCCACCTGACTCAACTCTAAAACTACAACTGTACATGTTTCTAAACTATCTCATTATGTTATTTTTATTTTAGAATTTTCCAATAACTTTTGATAATTTTATCAATTTAAAATTTCGCAACAGCTGAAATCTCTTCTGCAAACCTGCAGAAACTTTCCCAATCTTTTTCAATAATTCTTTTTTTCTTTTTTTACTTACAAATTTTTTCTCCTGTTTGGTCCATCATATTTTATTTGTACAAAGGGGAAGAAATAAGAAAATAGTACAAAAGAAGTGGGTGCTTAGTGAGTGATTTGGATGCTGGAATGAACCGGGAGCAGTTCCTTACACAGGCTCTGACAGGTTTGACTGAGTTCATGAGGGCTGCTTCAATGCAGACTGGTTCACACTTGGGTGATAGATAGGCACACATATGAACAGTGGACAATTGACCTTGAAAGGTGTTTTTTCTTGCAGGGTCTGTGCAAGATAAGTGCTGACTCAGCTTGTTGACTGAAAGGGGTTCCATGGGGACCTTTCTTTACTGTCAACATTATCTTTAATGTTGGACAAAAATTCTAGTATTATGAATCAGTTATAAAATATTATACGGGAAATAGCTTCGTATGCATTTGATGTATCAAATACTGATTTATCGGAGAGGGACCTATGTTTTCAGTGGTGTCCTTTAGTCCAGACTATTGCTAGATAACCATCCATTAGTTTTTCCTGAAATTTTGCCACAAAGTATATTTCATTAAATAAGTGTGCACAGTGAAAAACTTTTTTTACAAAAGTTCTCGTTGCGTCCCCCAGGGGCTCAAAAGAGGTCAAAAATGCCCAAAATGGCCAAAAAATGACACGTTTTGCCCCATGCCTTTCGGTCCATTCAATAGATTTTTTTGAACTTGGCCAAAATGTGAAGCTCATTGTTCTTAAGATAAATCCAGTATGGCTGACTCTGGCAAAATTCTGGTTCGTGTCTCCGGGGACTTTCAGTGCTAAAAACGCCTGTTTTTGTGACTCTTTTTTTCATATTTCTCAATAAAAACTTGATATATCTGACTATATAGTGTTTTTTCACAGTGGTCAACTTAAATATACATGTGTTAAGGCTTAACACTGCACCGTTATCCATTTACACTGGGATTCGGCATCCCCAGGGGCTCAAAAGAGGCCAAAAATTACTTTTTGCCCCATAGCGTTTGATCCATCCATTAGATTTTCCTGAAACTTGCCCAAAATGTGGAGGCCATTGTTCTTAATATAAATCCAGTAAGGGTGACCCTGACAAAATTCTGGTTCGCATCCCTCTGGGACTTTTAGGTCTAAAAACAACATGCCTTTTTGAAGCTCTTTTTTTTTTTTTTTCATATTACTCAAGAACTTGATATATATGTCTATATAGTAATTTTCTATGGTGCTGAATTCAAATATACATGTCTTAAGGTGTGAAACTGCACCATTTTTCAATTTTCACTTGGATTCAGTGTTCCAGGAGCTCAAAAGGGGTCACAAATGTCCCAAAACTGCAAAAAAATGACACTTTTTACCCCGTAACTTTTGCCCCATCCATTAAATTTTTCTGAAACATTGGCCCTTCACACTTCTTGCATTCATCATTTCTTCATTATTTTTTGTGGCGTCATCTCACGTGCGCAGCTTGTTTAGTTTTAAATAGGAATTTAGAATTAAATATTTAGAAATTAGCATTTATATTCTTATAAATTTGTGTTCGGGCTGTTTAAGTATTGTCCAACTCCCAGTTGAGCATAATAAATATCTCCAGTTTTTCTTTTTGTCTATTGACATTCATATTAAAAACCGTTTTTTTCTATTAGTATTTGTATGCTTCTCCCACAAAAGCAAAATGTGACACAAGGTCGTTTTTAATGTGGGGTTAAACCAGCTCCCTGAAAAGAAGGCAAAAGGGGCACTCTGGTTCGGACCAAAAATAATAATTGTCTCAGTATAGAGGGTTCCCTCTTTATTGACTGAGACGAATTACTTTAAGAGTAGCATTGGGACAGATACTACACTTTGGTCTTGGCCCGAAGGCTAAGAACAATAGAAAAAGGCAAGCCTTTCTTCTATTTTTTTTTAAAAAGAAAATACAATGTTATATGGGTCGTAGAATTGCATTCACTAGCAAAAGATTTAGCTAATTTGCATATTCTTTTAAACATTCATTTTAATTAATTCCCTATTAGTTTTTTCGGTTTTTCTCATGGGATGATCATCTTTAGTTAACGATTATGTGTAATTATATTCATGCAGATATTGTACATGATGTATACTTGCATAATATTTGCTTAAAAAGGTTATAGTAAACACACCTCTTTCTATCTATATTTATGTATGCATATATATATATATATATTTATTTATTTAAAAAACATTAGCATACCAAACTCCTGTCAGTTTTTGGTCTACAGACATGAAACTTTATATTTGGGTTTTAGCTGGAGAAAATCGGTACAAAAGTGAAAATTAAAAAAAAAAAAAAAAAAAAAAAAAAAAATTAAATTTGCCAGGTGAAGGTCAAATGACGCCATTACAAATATGCATGCGTTACGTAAGTTATTGGTTCCTGTTTTAATTTTTAGTCTTGCAGCAAACATGTCTCCATAGCTCAGGCATTAACGTCAAAAGAAAAAGTAAATCGTAAACTAAATGTTTTGGTTTCGATTCTCAGTGGTGGTCCACAAGTCTTTTTTTTTTTTTTTTTTTTTTAAATCATAACTATATATTTGGTCCAATATACGAAATCTGCATTAATCAATATCATATTTAGTCATAATTTTACAACCGGGCAATGTCGGGTGGTCTGCTAGTATATAAAAAAGTTAAATTCTTAACACTGGTTATACTGACTCATTGAATGAATTGTTTTTTATTTGTGAGGTTTTGAACAGTGTCTGGTGCTTTTATTTTGAGGTATTTTGTTACTTGGATTCTTATAAATCTAATGCCAAACACAGAAATATTAAAATCTCTAAAGTCATCTTTAATTTTAAGCATGTAAGGTACTTAGGATCCTTGAATACAGAAATGAAAGATGTGGTTAATGACTAATTTGTTTGTAAACCGTTCAATCTGGATGTCTTCAAGTCCAACACAAACAAATTCCTGATGAACCACCCCCTTAAGTAATGACACTTTATCAATTTTCCAATACTATTACTACACTATCCCATTGATTACCGTGCACACAATAACCCTTATCCCCGAGTGGCCCTTGGGCCTTGATAAGTGTTGAACTCCATGTAAAAAAAAAAACAAAAAAACATTGCCGGTAGAATTCAGACAACGAATCAAATTTCTTGGGGATGAAATGTCACTCAACCAAGAGAGATAAAGGGGACATGAAAATTAGTGATGGGGGCTTCTGGTGATTTGGTTTATGAATGAAGTAGGTTAGTGGAAAGTATAAGTGAATAAACAGTGCTTGCATTGAATTGGAGGACTGTCGAAGATAAACAAGGTCCAACCCCATTATTGCTGTTTGTACTGGAATATGATAAAACAGGACAATGCAATATTTGTTGCATATGTTGATATCTGATTAAGTTGGGAGTATGGATAATGCCTCTGGCCCTTTGGGCCAGGTGTCAACTGTAAGTATCTCGAATAATCTTGCCACAATGGACTGAGCAGCTAAGAGACAAATAGGTTGTAGTACTAAGCAAAAGATTATGCTAACTAGTTTGGTCAAGAATTTTGGAGAGGAAGTTTTAACTGAAAGAAAACCAATTGGGCAGTTGGTGTGAAAATCGGTCAAACAAAAAAAGGAGGGAAATATTAATTCTATGACAGGTAAGAAAGAATTGAGGGTTGTGTAAGAAAATGAGGAAAGAAATGCATGATTGATTAAAAAAAAAAAAAATGAAAAACTTGGATGAGCAGCGGGTGAGGGGAAAAAATAATAAACAAATCTTGAATACAATTAATGGTAAAATGTTATGAAGACTGTCGAGATGAGCAGTAAACTGACTTATTTGCTAAAAGAAAAAATACCCCATCGGTGAGGGAAATATTAGCGGTGAGGAGAGACCAACAAACCTCAAAGATTTCAACAAAACTTTAATTTAGTCTTGCCCAGATTTAAATGGTTTAAGATCAAAGTGTAGTATCTGTTCTTCAGATGCTGCACTTCTATTTCTTGTTCTCTTTCGGTGGAGGAGAAATCCTTCACGACTGAGACAATTTTTATTTTTGTACCTTTTCTCCACGTTAAAAAACGACCCTGGTGTCTAACTCTGTCCCGTGGGAAGGCATAGTAAATAGGTACATTCAAAACTTTAATAATTTTGAAGCTGAAACATTTTGGCACTGATTTAGTGGAGTTTCTAAAAATGCAAAAACTACATTCTCACTATTTAAAAAGTGAATTCCGATTTTTCCTCTTTCAACGTATTGTCTTTAAATAGTTAGGAATATCAAAAAATTTCCTTTTTTTTTTTTTTTTTTTTTTTTTTTTAAATAAAAGTATAAATAAAAAAGGAAATTCTGAAGGGAAGGTTAAAACAAAAACTATACTCTAAGACATTTTATTTGGATTTATTTTTCATTTTTTAACTTTTGAATTTTTTTCCTTTTACCTCTGTACAGGTTTTAATAAATTCTTTGCAAGAATTTTTTTGTTTTGGCATGAGAAGGTATGTAATGAAACCAGAGATGTAACAGCAGCTCATGTATGCAAATGACCAAGCCATAGTGAGTTGACGACAGAGCAAAAGAAAAGAGGAGAGATTTAGAACCACGTGGATGGTGACGGTGACCAGGAAGCACACGCCTGTATGAGTTAGTCATATGACCCCATGGTGGCATGAGAGAATGGAAAAGACGTGTCGATGAGTTTTGTTAACCACATGGCAGACAAGAGGAACTAATGCAGGTGTGGTTTGGAAAGTATTGTTAATAAATGCCTTTTATCTCAAACTTTGTTTGCGAACATTAAGTTTTGCTAAAAAAAAACAATAAAAATAAACCAGTGTTTGACTCATAACAAGGAAGGTAATAATTTTCTGAAATTTTAGGTCAATTTAGCAAAACTCAATTTTCAATAATTGTCTCTGAAAACTGTTTTCATTAATAATTTTCTACCTTATTGTTTTTCATAATTTTTGGATATGTTCATTGCTGTGACATGACAATTAAGTAGATACTATTGGTTTTACTTGAAATTCAGTATTTTGATTTTCGCTCTAATAACAAAGACACCTTAAATTTTTTAAACTGTTCTGTACATCAATATACAATCCGTAATAAAATCTATGGAAATTATTTGACTAGATCTAATCTTTCATTAGATGAGCAATCAACAACTTCACTCTCAACCTAATCTATATCTATACAACTATATAAATGCAACTTTGTCTGTGTGTGAGTTTGTTCATTATAGACTCGAAAACGGCTGGACCGATTCTTATGAAATTTCACACAAATGTACTTGGTGTGTCTGGCAGTGTTTTTAGAGTAGCTTTTGCATGAAAATGTTTTCTACAAGTATCAGCAACTGATAATAGCTATGTATTATTGTGCGTATGAAAATGACTGGCCATCTTTCCAGGTTGTTGCTTAGCGACGAGCCAGACTGATGCTGACAACGTATTTATGGAATTGTTCATACTACTAATTCACAGCGCATGCACACAAAACCATTACAGCGTGTTTTCTCTTTATTTTTTTATTTTTATTATTTTTATTTATTTTTTATGACATCGTGTCACATTTTGCTTTTGTGGGGAAGCAAATAAATACTATGGGTACTTGTGCATTTAACGAACCAGACGTAACCCAGCATTTACTCGGCTTTGTCTGACGCATGATGTCAACAGCCGGATAAAACCGAGCGTTGCCGATAAAATAAAAACAACGCTACAACAAAATAACTGTAAAATGAAATTGTAAAATGTAGAAACATCCAAAAATAAATAAGTAAAAAAGCAAAAACCTACTGTTCACTTTTTTTTTAGTAGTATTTTGTTTTGAAAATGTTTTCTGTTTGCAAAATAAATACATATAAAACAAGTTTGTTTTTTTTAAATAATAGTAAATTTTTTGTTTTTTTTGTTTTAGTTTTTAACGAACAAAAACATTTTTTTATTTGTTAAACATGTAATAAAAATTAAAAAGCTTTAAAAGGGGCAATAAAAAAAAGGGGGGGGCAAGGAACAAGGATTCTTCCCCCCCCCCCTTTATTTTTTGCGCTAGAAACAAGGATTTTTTTTTTACCAGAATCCCTGCATAATATATACAAATTTTTTTTCAGGAGGATATATTTTCCTCAGACTTTTGGAGGGCTTCAGACAACAAAGTAGACGTAGCGAATGTGATAGGAAGCTCTTCCTTACCAACCGGGTAGCTTTCGGCTATATGGGTTAATATAGAGTCAAAATGTTGCCTACCAAACTTTTGCCTCCACATAAACTCAATAAGATATGTGTCCAAAAGTTCCGGTTGGTATCGCATTCTCGTTTATTGCGTTGCTTGGCTTCCTTCCACATTCGCTCCACATGATTTGTGGTTGCCTGTGTTATGGGATCAACAAAATTCAGGCTGTGGTTCACCGTCAAATGGTGATACCCCTCTCCTCCCACTTTGTTATAAGCCCTCCAATGACCGTGGTCCCTGGCAAAATGTATTTTTTTGTTAGTGGAAGGAGGGTTTCCACGTTCCTATTTGGTACAGTGACCCAGAAACCCTCCTTTTCGGTGGGGTCGTATCCACCGAAGACCCAGACCGGTGTCAGAAGTCTGCCGACGTATTTTCTGCGGTTAAAAACAGATTCGTCGATTTCTACCGTATGGCCTGCGCCTCCAATCTGCCGGGGATTCCTGCATCACGCAGGAAATTTTTCCAGGCCACAATTGTGTGGCGAGAACATAACCCACATTCTCGATGGAGATTTTTTTCTCAAGGCCATCTCAAATGCCTATAAATATATTAGTTTTATGATACATGCGATAGTTAGTCTCGATTTTTCGAAAAAGATCTCAATCCTGATGGAGGTCCAACGGCGGCATTTTACATTTTGACACTGCCAACCATACCCATCAGAAAGGCTTGTTCTCTTGGCAAGTAAGCAATCCTGGCCGCAGTGGAAACACCTTTTTGCTTCTGCCAACAATTTCCGTTGCTGGCAAAAGTTTAGTACAGCCTCTGAGGTCTGGAGCTGGTTTGCAAGATTTGTAATATTCATATTTTTCGTCGCTTCTTTTTACAAAACTTTTTTTCACCTTCTTCAATTCAGCGTTTTTTACGTTTTAACACTCTTCCAATTGATAGCGAAATTCTCGTCTGCTCGCTTGGTTTTATCCGTCTGTTGACGTCATGCGCCGGACAAAGCTGAGAAAATATTGAGTTACGTCTGGTTCGTTAAATGCACAAGTACCATACTATGTGTGTGTACTCTTAAAGATACCACGTTAATAGAAATAGGTAGAAAGTTTCTGAAAATTAGTAAATAATTGAGTGTCTACTCCTATTAACGTATCTTTTAAAGAAAAAAATTATAGCTCTAGTGGTGCATTATTGAGCTATCTAAATAAGTACTTTGTTATGTATTCATATGTAAAATTATTGTCCCAAGTAGTTAAATTACATATAAACGTGTGCGTGCATGGAAAGCAACAGTAAAAAAGCTATTATTAAATTACTAAGAGCGAGAGAAACAAAAGTTTTAAAAACATTAATACCTGGATAGTATTAATAAAGGTGAAAAATATGTTAACATTTCTATTTTATATTTTTTACCGGGTTTCAAAAGATGAATCAAGAAGTTGTCCAACTGGAGGTCTTCATAATTATCCATGTTTACGAGTGCTTTTTTTGTTACTGTTGTTATTGTTTTCCATAATACCGCTCCTAAATATGTATTGCTTTTTAATTATAATTTTCTTTCTTTTTCACTAATTTTATTTTAATTTTACGTCTGTAAAATAATGACATTTTTTTTTTCTTGCGGCTTTTACAAATCTGAAGATGGTCAACATTTTCCTGAAATCTCATTTTTATTGAATAAACAATGTCATCTTCTATAATATAAATCTCATCTGTCTGTTTAAATGTATGTTTGTATGTATGTATGTCTGCCTAAAACTTTTACAGAGGTGACAGATTTGCACGAGATTAGGATCGTTTTGAAGCTTGACCTTTCGGACGACAAATATCGGAGAATTGGCTAAAAACAATAATTCCCACACCCTCAACTGGGCCCTTTTCTACAGGGAGGGGTCGACTTTTTTCGCCGATATTTTCGAAAGTCACCCCCTCTTTTCGATTGACTAGCCTTAATTTAAGCATCCGTAGCTTACAGTTTGACGATGGATGCAACAGCAAAGACGTCACTTTTTTTTTTTTTTTTTTTCACATTCTTTTCCTCCTTTGGCATGGGTTCGAACCTGCCTACCTACTAACAGTTTTTTTATTTTTTTTTTTTGCTCAACACATACCTCCAAACATCTGAGCAAAGCCGGGCACTCAGGCTAGTATGTGTGTGTGTGTGTGTGTATATATATATATATATATATATATATATATATATATATTAGTGGGGAATGCCCTTTTCTCTTCCTTATAACCTCTTTCTCACAGAAGAGATGTTGCGAGCCTGTCTCTGCTTTATTGTTATTTTCATGGCAAGTGAGCTCCAATCTATAATCCACCTCTGGCCTGACTTTTACAAAAAACACTCGTTTAGTTGAAATCATTATCAATAACCCCCCCCACACACACACACTCTTTAGCTGTATCTAAACCTAAACATAGATTCCATGAACAAAGCTTTCTTAGAAAAGTGGTGACCTTGGAGGATTAAATTTAAACAGTGTAGAGATGTGTGCAAAACAGGAGACTTTGTTGGTTTGGTCACATTGAAAGAATAGATGACAGTTCATTGGGGAAAGTAAAAAAACATGGGAAGTGATGAGGCTGGGCTTGAAAGAGGGATAAAGACCTGGTCATAGATAGGTTAGTTTAGAAGTCAATTTTTTAAAAGCCGTTTAACACAGACCATTATATATAAAAAAAAAAAAAAAAAAAAGCATTAGACCGAATATGATGGTGATTAATAAACAAAAACAATAATATCATTCACATAGCTTATAGAAGCCAATCTTTTATTTTCCATAAAAATAGCAGAAATTGTAATCTTATAGATTATAAAGATTCCTTTCATCCACAAATATTTTAAGTGTCCACATGATTAACTTTCTAAAATTGCTTTTTTTTTTTTTTTTTTTTTTTATATATATCTTGGATTTGAATTTTATTGCTTTTTTTAATTCCAACCCATTAAAAAAACATTTAAAATATTTAAATTATAGAATTTTAATTAGTTGTGAAATTTCATTAAAACTTAATGGATTTTTACATGATGGATCTCAAACTGATTAGTAAAGCATAAAAGGTGACAATGACGTAAAGCGAACTTAGCAGTTGTCGTTTTGCTCCAGAAATCATCGCCGGAGTAAATAATCGACAAGAGTGGCAGCAAATCTTTTCACGGATTTCGTTGTTGGTGATGCATTGACTTGCAAGTTGATGCTCTTTAGCCAACCGCGAACATTGCTTCGGCTCTCGATCTCCATATTCGCAACCTGAAAGAAAGATAACAAAGAAAATGTTTTTCATCTGAATCGGGTGAGATAGTAACAATGAAGTAGATAACACGGAATGACGACTTTGGTGTGCCATCTAGTCAATTTCCTAGCACCACTTCCACTTGTGGATGTTGGCAACCTTCACGTGATTCCACATACTTGCACCAAATTCCTCAAAAAAAAGAATCTGTCGGAAACTGATGGCAACAACAGAATCGAGATGCTTAAAGATGTATGATGCTGGTGCATATGAATTGGCTTTGCTGAAATATTTCTGTTCCATCGTGACAATGCTGGATCTCTGTGCTTGGTTTACAGGTAATTTCACTGAATGTGCTCTCACAAACTTAACTGCACTTACATCCCTGACTAGCAGCAAACTCCCACCCTTTTACTGCAGAGTTCCCTAGATACCAGAAAGCTTATGCTAAGCTGAATTGTTGTATTCGCAAGGTATGCTGATGCTGCCACGGCATTTTATTGAAGCATTCTTTTATGCTATTTTATTATGCTTGCTTTTTTGACTTTACTTTATTGAAGTTTTTTTAGGTGCATCAATGGGTGTTTTACTAGGACCCCTGCTTCTCGTATACATTCTTATGTTGTAAATGGTATAAAGACATGGCAGATACTGCTAAGTCTGCTGCAAAGAAGGCAAGTTCTCTCTATCAAGCTAGAACACTTCTCACACCTGCCAGTATTTTATATCACTAGAAAGCAAGTATTCAACCATACATAGAGTATTGTTACCACATCCGGGCTGGGACCGTAGACCAACCACTAGTTTCTCCCTCTTGAAAAGGGTTCAAAAATGAATTTCCAGCCCCTGTCTCCATCACCACAAAGTACCTCTGTGCTTGTTTTACAAGTACTTCCATGTAATGTGCTCTAATAAACTTGCTGCACTTATATCTCCAACTAGCAGCAAAATCCCACCCCTTTACAGCAGGTATCCCTAGATACCAGAAAACTTACACTAAGTTGAACTGTTGTATTAGCACGGTATGCTGATGCTGCCATGGCATTTTATTGAAGTGCTGTTTTGTGCTACTAGCTTCGTTTGCTTTTGTTTTCTATTTCAGAATGTAGTGACTGTTTGTGCATTTCCTGCATTACCTACTTGACAGTGTTATCTTAATATATGTGGAGAGAAGGAGAATAATTTTTTGACATTAAATATTAGGCCTTTGAGCTCTTTTAATCCATTTATATTTTGTACTGCATGAATTCATGATTTTCATTATGGATGTTAGCAACCTCCATGTAATTTTTTGCTGTAAATCCCTGAAAGAATCAGAGGAAACTATTTCCAACAACAGAACCTAACCAAAGAACACATACGATGCTAATCCATACAATTTACGTTACTTTAACTTGAATCAGCTACTAAAGCTGGATAACTTCTGCTGTAAAACAAACTTTATACATTTATCTCTCTTTCTTATATATATATATATATATATATATATATATATATATGGCTCATTCCATGTCAAATCGACAGGGGGTAAAACCATGTCCGACACAGATTTTTTTCAAATTTGCTACACTTATAGATCGTCATGAAAGGAATTGAATGGCACTTGTTAAACATCTCAAGGCCGAGGGGTTCCTGAGATATGACCTTGATCTTTTACAAAAATGTGAATTTTTATGAAGAAGTGATCAACTTTAAAAGATGATATCTCCGTTGTTTATGGGCATACAAAGTTCATTCATATATCATTTTAAAGTACTTGGATAGATCTGTAGTGAACTACTACTATGATGCTGCTACAGTATGCTTCCCTTATTTCTCTCTTTCTCCCTACTCTTCTACTTTTCCCTTCCTTTCTTCTCTCTTAATGTCACCAGAGGTTTCAGCCAATCGGAATAGAAGACTGTCCTGAAGGGAGATACAAAGAAGAAATCTGTCTCAGACATGCAAAAACGATAGAAGCATCAACACGCGACGGACCCGTTTCCCTGGGTAAAGACTTTTATTGAAGAAAATGTACCATCCTTTTTGTACCCCTAAATCTTGGAAACTTTTATAAAACATCATCAATCCTAAAGTCTCGTCATACTTAATTATAACCCGATGTGTTCTTTTCCACAACCGTTCCTTTTCAGCACTCTTGTTCTCTCTCTAATTTCGGAGGTGCCCCAAAAGGGGGGACCGACCGAAATGGTGACCCTTTTTTAAGCATCATTAAAATTTATGGTAACCACCATAATTTGGTGAATGCCTGACGTGCGTATATATACACACAATCTTCAAAGAACAAAAAACGAAAATGAGGAGAACATGGGAGAGTAAAAGAAAAAGAAAAAGCCTTTCTAAAACTACAGTAAAACCTTACAAAAAAGTATATATAAATCCGCTTTCCAAGAAATGCCGATATATATATATTTTTGCTATTTTTGTGAAATGGTTTACGCTAAATAAGGCAAAAACAAATAAACTAAAAAAAAATAAGCCAAAAAAAAAAAAAAAGAAAAACAAATTTTTTTTCATGATTCTCACCAGATAAATTACTAAAATAAAATCTGGTCTAAAAGCTATTCTCTAACAACAAAAGTGACTTTAAGAATCAATACAGAATCCCAAATTTCATTCTGAAACACATACACACCCGCACAGAGAAAAAGGAACCTTCCAGACGCACGTGTGTGTGTGAAGCCAATTTTGGAACACGTGTGTGCATTGATGAACTGAGTTTTTTTTCTTTAAGAACATTGACTATATATTCACACACACACACACACACATATATATATATATATATATATATATATATATATATATAAAAATTTTAATTCACGCTATTTCTCCAAGGACCTGCTGAAATTAACCTCTGGTGAGTACTCGCTTTTCTCTCTTCTTGCTTATCACACTCCAGCCATTTCCTTTAGTCGCAGCTACAAATAAATAATAAAAAAATAAATAAAAAATAATAATCATAGGAATAAATAACAATAATAATAATAATGGCCGCACAACATTAATAATAATAATGGCCGCACAACAGGTTAGCGTAAAACCACCACAGTTTATGGAGACGAGTGTCGAGGGATCGTTTCGATAATAGAAGCTCAATTCCATCCAAATTTTATAGCAAGCCTCACTCTCCCCAATGGTTTACTTCTACTTGTGCAACTGCCATTGCTCAAAGGCAGCATGCATACCACAGATTTAACTGATATAAATCCAGTTCAAACAGACAGAAGTATATAGAAGCTAGAAGTAACGTTAAGAAAGAAATAGCGACAGCTAAGAGAGAATTTACTGATACCACTAAAAAACATATAGAAGCGCAAAAATTAGGAACGCGGGACTTCTGGAAAATCTACAACAGTGTAGTAAATAATGGGCAATCAACAATTCCCCCACTAACCAACAATCACGAGGTTGTTTGCTCAGCAACCGACAAGGCTGATATGCTTGCCAGTCGGTTTGCCTCAAACTCCACACTGGACCCTTCCAACCACCCTCTGCCTGACTTTCCTTTGCGGACAGACGCCACGCTAGATGATCTAAAAATCACCCCTACTCAGGTGCATGCTATCATAAAAAACCTTGACACTTCAAAAGCATGTGGACCCGATCTCATTCCAGCTGTGCTATTAAAAAAGTGCTCAGCCGAAGTAGCTCTAGTTCTCTCCAAACTCTACAACAAATGCCTTAATGAATCTTGCTTTCCGGACTGTTGGAAAACTGCTTCTGTGGTACCAGTATTCAAGAATTCTGGTGAAAGAACTGACCCATCTAATTATCGCCCCATTAGCCTCCTCCCACTTTTCGCCAAAATATTTGAGACCTTAATTAACCATGCTCTAGTCCATCACCTTACAGATGCTAAACTTCTGACTGATAAACAATATGGATTTAGACAAGCCCGTTCCACAGCAGACATCCTCACTGTAATCTCTGAACGTATATACCATTCACTGGACAAAGTGGAGGAGAGCAGAGCGGTAGCTCTAGATATATCTAAGGCTTTTGACAGGGTATGGCATGAGGGTCTCCTCAGGAAAATTAGATCATACGGTATCACTGGTAGAATACTTAACATAATTAAATCCTTCTTAGATAAGAGAAAAATCCAGGTTGTCTTCGACAGTCGTACATCTAAACAATATGATATAAATACGGGTGTGCCTCAGGGGTCTATCCTTGGACCTCTATTGTTCCTAATATTCATTAATGACCTCCCCGACAAAATTGCCTCTGAGATGGGTATATATGCTGATGACACCACACTTTATAACAGGCATGACAGGAAAACAAATGAACATATATCTAAAGAAATGGCAAAAACACTAGAGGATGACCTCCAATCTGTAGTGGAATGGGGACAAAAATGGATGGTCACATTCAATGCTGCCAAGACTAAACTGGTTTCCTTCAATAATTACAAGAAATATTCTCTGCCACCAATAGCAATGACCAGTGACTATCTGAGAGTACATCTTTCAAACTGCTTGGCCTAACGTTCACAGGAAACATGAGTTGGAACAATTCATTGAAAGCGTTGCCAGGGCCGCTGCGAAGAAGGTAGGCTCTCTCTACCGTGCTAGAAAACTACTAACACCTGAAACTATCCTGTACCTTTATAAGGTCACCATTCGCCCATGTATAGAGTATTGCTGTCACATTTGGACTGGTTCATCTGCTACTAGTCTCTCGCTCCTAGACAAGGTTCAAAAGAGAGTCGCTAATCTGATAGGCCCTGAACTGGCATATAGGCTTCAGCCTCTGTCCCATCGATGTAATGTTGCATCCCTCTGCCTTTTCTACAAGTATTTTAATGGTGAATGCTCTGGCGAACTGCAGACACTTGTGCCCCCACGACGTAGATACCCTCGACAAACACAACAAGCAGCTAAATCCCACCCCCACACAGTAGAGATCCCTAGATATAAAAGATCTTTCTACTCGAGTAGTTTCTTCCCCAGAACTGCTAAACTCTGGAATTCTATTCCAGGCCACTGCTTCCCCAACTGTACTGACATGCAGAAGTTCAAGTGTAACGTGAACCGACATCTTGCTGCCCAAATCCCAATATAGTACCCCAGTAGTTGTTGCCCCTGATAGTAGCCCCCCCCTACACCAAAATGGCAATGTGCCTTGTTTGGGGTGAAAATGTAATAATAAAAAAAAAAAAAAATTTTTTTTTTTAAATCTCAGACACATTACGAGTGATGATACTAAGTTCTATACGGTTATCAGCGCAGTGCCACCTAACGTGGTAACAAATATACCTCCAGCAATTCTGCAGTTGCTAAACTATGTGAAGTTAAAGGAGTCTGTGTTGTCTGCATATGAAAAGACTACACCTGAACTCCTGGAGAAGTTGATGAGGACCACTACATTAGCTGGTCGTCCGTCATTATACCTCCAGGAGATGGTAACGGTTGCACATAGAATAGAGGCCAGTGACGAGATAGTGCGCCATAAATTCATACACGCACTTCCAAAGCAAATCGCCCCAGTAATAGCAGCCCACACTGAAATGCCGTTAACGGAGTTAGGTTGACTATCCGACAACTTGACCATTAATAGAAAATACGTCAGTATTTCAGGCCGTTGAGAGTCGAGCTCGGACAAACAACCATATTACCATCAGACAGTCTAGTGAAACCATTCCAGCCGGCCTATGTCCATATAGAAGGAAACAGCGGCCGAAGATATGTAGAGCCCATATATATTTTGTGGAGGAGGCTCGTACATGTAAACCATGGTGTAAGTGGTCAAAGAAAACTCTGCCTAACTCGCGCCCTTCCTCTCCCGCCCCTAGTGATTCGGAAAACTAGAAAGGCGGACTGCATTTGCTCCAGTATTGCCGCCGTTATTAGAAGTTTCTGCTAAAATAGGAGCGTCTAAGTCAATTTTATCATAGATACAGGAGTCAGTGTTTCCATTTTACCACATTCCGTAGTAAATGGAATTACTCTGGGCCAACTCCTGTTCATATCTCTACCGCTAACAGTGAAAGCATAAAATGCTATGGTCAGACAAACCTTGAAGTTAAGATACCCCGTTTGAAAATTTTCCGATACCTAAGAATTCAAAAAGCTTACATAGATTTCTGGGGATGACAGGTTTTTACCGCAAATTAGTCCCTAATTATGCATCCATAATTTTACCACTATCCGAACGGATGAGGTTGGATCCTGAAGCAAAGACCGAGCTTAATGAGGAAGAAACTAATGCCTTCAAAACAATAATAAGCAAATTATCGGAAATTACGGCGTTAGCTCATCCACAGTCTTCAGCTACAGAATATCACTTAGTTACAGATGCTAGTCAATACGCCGCTGGTGCTGCATTACACCAGTTGATAGATAAGAAACCAGTACCTATAGGTTTCTTTTCCAAGAAATTTTCTCAAACCCAAGCCAAGTGTTCCATGTTTGACAGAGAGCTACTAGCAGCTTATTTTTCAATGATACATTTCCGCCACCTTATAGAAGGTCGTCACGTGACATTATTCATTGATCATAAGCCATTATGTGGAGCCTTTTATAGTCAGACACCAGCAAAGTCAGATCGACAGCAGTGACACTTATCAGTGCTTGTTGAATATATTGCTAACGTGGAGTACATTAAAGGAGCTGAGAATATAGTTGCAGACTGTATGTCTCGGCCTGCATTAGCTGTGCAGATAGATGCATGCGACTTGGCTGAAATAGCCCAGGCACAAAAAGGTGATGACAAAATAAAGTCATACACTAATTTGAAAGAATACTATGTGTCAAGCGAAGTCGGCTCATTCCTATGCGATACTTCAACTAAGTACTCCAGACCGTTTATCCCAAAAGAGCTTCGTCAAGTTATTTTCAACAGTTTACATAGCTTAGTGCATCCTCGTATGGGAGCATCTATAAAACTGGTCAAGTCCAGATACTTTTGGCCTAGTTTAGATAAAACGATTAAACAATTCTGTGCAACAATCAAAAGTTCACAGACACACAAAGTCTGCAGTCCAAGAATTTGAGTTACTATCTGCACGTTTCCAGACGGTACATATCGATATCGTTGGACCCCTGCCCTTAACGCGCAATGAGTCCGACCCTTACCTAAGCCCTTACAAATATTTGCTTACCTGCATCGATCGTGCAACTCGCTGAATTGAAGTACAGCCTATGACTGAGATAACTGCACAATAATGGCTCGAAAAGAATCATGGATGAAAGCGATACCGGGGATTCTGCTGGGTATACGTAGCACCCCTAATGAATCGGGCTTTTCCCCTTTTACGTCTGTTACTGGAGCTCCAATATTGATTCCTCAGCAGTTGATACACAAGCAGAGAGTAGGAGAAACTCGAGTTAATAACCAGTACATACGTAATTTGTGTGAATGGATGTCCCAAATTGATGTACTCAACAACGGAAAAGGATATATCCATAACAGTCCCAAAACATTTATACCGAAAGGTTTATCTTCCTGTGAAAAAGTATGACTCAGAGAGGATCAAGTTAGGAAACCATTAGAAGCACCGTACTCAGGTCCTTATAAAGTTTTGACTCGATCAGATAAGCATTATTAGATCCATATGAACAATGGTACTCATACACATGTATCAATAAATAGATTAAAGCTGTACATAGAACCAACTAGTACTAATAAAATTAGACCGACGGAGAAGGCACAGATAAACGCCGGTACTACTAATGATAAACTTATTAAGACAGATGATATCGACAAAGTTGAAGATAAAATTGCTGACACATATAAGTCTAAATCTGGTAGGAAAGTAACATGGAAAAAGAAAAATGAGTACTTTTATTTTTAAACAAATTTAGGCAATACACATATTTAATAATTCTGTGGAGGGTACTTAATTCCGTTATTTGGAGGGGGACTCGTGTAGTGAACTACTACTATTATGCTGCTACGGTATGCTTCCCTTATTTCTCTCTTTCTCCCTACTCTTCTTCTTTTCCCTTCCTTTCTTCTCTCAACGTCACCAGAGGTTTCAGCCAATTGGAATAGAGGACTGTCCTGGAGGGAATACAAAGAAGAAATCTGTCTCAGACATGCAAAAACGATAGAAGCATCAACATGCGACGGACCCGTTTCCCTAGGTAAAGACTTTTATTGAAGAAAATGTACCATCCTTTTTGTACCCCTAAATCTTGGAAACTTTTATAAAACATCATCAATCCTAAAGTCTCGTTGCACTTAATTATAACCCAATGTGTTCTTTTCCACAACTGTTTTTTTTCAGCACTCTTGTTCTCTCTCTAATTTCGGAGGTGCCCCAAAAGGGGGGACCGACCGAAATGGTGACCCTTTTTCAAACATCGTTAAAATTTATGGTAACCGCCATAGGTCTATAATTTTATATGGGAATATTTCATTTCAAGGTCAAATTAAAAAAGTTGACCGTGACCTTATTTTTAACCTAAATTATCTCAAAAACCGTTTTATCAATTTCTTTTAAATTTTGACAGAAGATTTGTCTATCTTATGGCAGTATATATTCCAAATTTCATGATGGGACCTTCACTAGAACTATCGTTACAAGCGTTTTAAAGAAGTGGGCAAATTCAAAATGGCAGAATGTTGTACCTTCGACTTCATATAAAACATTTTGATATTTCCCAATATGATCAAGTTTGATATCTTTGCAAAGCTATTTTGATGCTGATTAATATTTACATAAAGACCATGGTCAAAAAGTAAAAAAAAAAAAAAAAAATTCTGTTGATGAAGCTGAATTTTCTTCATTTGTTTTATTTTTTATTTATTTATTTTTTTTTAATGCAACACAGATTTTGTTATGGAAAATAGTGATATTAGTGTTGAGGCAGTTAATCAGAATCTAGAACATCTAGAACTTTTTTAGGTATGGACTCCAAAAACTTATATGTGACAAACCAATGAAAAGTAGTATTTCAAACTTATGTGCAAAACGATTCCAAAAAATGTTAAACATTTCTTTTGCTTGTATTAGAAAATATGTAGAACATTTATTTTTAAGCTACTAGTGAAAATAAAAGCTAAGAACATAAAAATATGATGTGGATTTATTTTAACTGTGTGGAAAAACCCATAAAACATGACCTTTTTCCTGCCCAGTCCTTCAGTATTCACAAATCTGACAATAAAAGATATTAAAATACTTTGGTTTTTCAGTAAGTGAAACTTTTATCACTTCTGTTAGACATCTTTTAATTTTTGAAGTTCTCAATATATGTAGTAGAGGGATTGTTGAAGATAAAAAGCAATAAAAAATTGTTAAAAAGTAATATTATTGAAATCGTTTTGCCAGTTGAATTTGACTTGGAACAGATGAGACACGAAAATTCATGCTACAAGATCGGCATTTTGCCAGTCACCATAAAAATGTAAGTTCTATTTTCATTAATTTTATGTAGAATTTTAGTAGATATTTTTATTAAAATAGTGAACCTGTAGGAGCGCTATTTCTACTAAAAATATTTCTGTTTGGTTTCTTGCTATTTTTCAGTGGATTATTATTGAATGGACACTTCTATGCAAGATTATTAAAGTAAAAAAATTAAAAGTTAATATTTCGACATTTGTAAGGGGTCCTCACTTTTTAGTTCCGACGTTATAGTAAATCGATATCCTATTTTGTAAACAGGGAAATGAATTTATTACTTTTGCCTATTTTTTGTACTTTTGTATTTTAGGTACTGTGCTGAAATAACGTTATTATTATTCGAAAGCCATTCTTAACTTGGAGAGGGGAGGGTGTTTTGTAAGGACCTCCAAACGTTTGTGAAGAATTTTGTACATAATCCCTTGATGTCAGACTTATGTTTATTTTACGAAAATGAAGAATCAACAAGTGCAGAGCAAGAAAACTTTGTAACGACAGAAGCAACTTAATGCTTTTTTAAAAACCTTTGTTTATCTTCAAACGGCAACTAATAAATAATCTTTGTTATAATTTTGTTAGGTTTTAAGTTTTACAGTTTAATGATTAGTAATATTATAAACATTTATATATTAACTATAAAATACGGTTTTACTAAATATTTACGATTGTTCCTCTGGTTAATTATGGGTTTCCATACTTTATTTGGTAAAAAGGGACAAACTAGAAACCGTAGTGATCTTTGAAATAGTTTATTTTTTGCACAATAATATTTTTCAATTGTCTTTACTCTGGTGATGAAATAGATGGCAAGAGTCGTGTTTATATTATAATTTAATATTAAAATAAAATTTAAACACAGTTTGTTTTTAAATCTATGTTGTCATGGAACATTTTGAAATAATGGAGTTTTAATTTTTTTTTAATTAATTAACTTTTAGGAATTTTTTTTTCTTCATAATTTAATGGGAGAAAGAAACGTTATTTTAAAAAAGGATATAATAATATTAAATTTATATTAATTTTTTAATCCCAAATTTAAGGTAAGTTTTTGTTCAATTTTTGCATTTAAAATGTAAAAAAAATATTTTGCATTTATTGGAACTGTTATCGTTCATAATAAATAGTAATTTCGATTGATTTAAATATATTTCATTAAGATTTTGAAAAAAAATAAATATAGAGGTGGGGGACATGCATCAAAAAATATTTCTTCTATATTTTACAGAAAATTTCATTGTATATATAATTTCATTCTAAAATGGATAAGTATCGAAAACTTCAGAAAAATCTGACCATTAGTTGATTTTTGCTAGATTTATAAAACACAGATGTGTTTCACGTTCGGAATGCTTACTACATGGGAACGTTGTTTTAAAGCATTATTTATGTAAACATGAATTTTCGTCTCGCATTTTTATCAATTTCGTACAGGATCAATATCT
Organism: Euprymna scolopes; assembly: GCF_053919585.1. Classification (NCBI taxonomy): domain Eukaryota; kingdom Metazoa; phylum Mollusca; class Cephalopoda; order Sepiida; family Sepiolidae; genus Euprymna; species Euprymna scolopes. Next base: position 54,169,401 of record NC_136495.1, on the reverse strand, counting down.
GATAGAATCGGTATAATTTCAAACATTTCTCATGAAGAATCAAGTGCAGAGCAACAAAACATTGAAAGAGAAATTATGACTCAGTCGAAAGAGAAGTTCAAATTCTGACTGTACTTCCAAAAAGCTGGAGTTTAAGCAAAATACAAACAGAATTTGGCACTACATTGTATATGGCGAAACAAGCAAAAAACTTGTGAATGAGGAAGGAATCTTATCTTTGCCAAATACACAGTTTACTAGATTTCCACAAGATACAATTAATAAAGTAAAGCAGTTTTACAAAAGTGAAGAAGTCAGTCGAGTGCTGCCTGGGAAAAATGATTACAAGACTGTTTTAAAGGTTGGGGAACGGGTTCAGGAACAAAAATATCTTGTTCTCTGTAACCTGAAAGAGGCATTTAAATTATTCACATCTAAGCACCAAAAGAAAATAGGCTTCTCTAAATTCGCCGAGCTTAGGCCAAAAGAATGCATACTAGCAGGTGGTGCTGGGACTCATACTGTTTGCATTTGCACAATCCATCAGAGTATAAAGTTGATAATTACAGGATCTCATCTGGCTAAACTGACTGAAGGAGAAAGTCATCATTTGACAGATTACAACCAATGCACACTTGCTGTTACATGCAATGAAGCATCAACAAATTGTTACTTGGGTGACTGCTCATCTTGCAACAAACTGATGGATGATTTTGTTTTGTATATGCAAGAAATTTTTCAAAAAAACTCAATTGATGATTTTGTATACAAACAGTGGTTATCAACTGATAGAACCATTCTACAAACTATCACAATCTACAGAGGAATTTATTGAAACTTTCCATGCAGGCCTTCAAAAATTGAAGAAGCATAATTTCATTGCTAAAGCACAATCAAAATTTTGTTCTGATAGAAAAGTTTCTTTTTAGTTTGAAGTCTTAGCAATAGCAGATTTTTCTGAGAATTATTCATTTATTTTGCAAGATTCAGTTCAAGGATTCCACTGGAATAATGATCAAGCTACATTGCACCCATTCATCTGCTACTAAAGAAATAGAATTGATCTTGAGCATATTAATTTTTTTATAATATCTGATTGTCTTAAGCATGATGCAGTAGCTGTCCATTTGTTTCAAAGAAAGGTTATAGAAAAATTAAAAGAAATTATAAACTTTAATGTACAAAAAATGATATATTTCTCTGATGGGGCTGTTACACATAAAAATTTTATAAACTTTATAAATCTGTGCAACCATAAATCTGATTTTGGTATTGATGCAGAGTAGCACGTTTTTGCTACTTCTTATGGGAAAGGACAATATGATGGGTTAGGTGGCACTGAAAAAAAGGTTAGCAGCAAAAAAGCCAGCCTGCAGCGACCCTATAATGAACAAATAATGACACCAAGGCAGCTGTATTTTTATGCAATAAAAAATATTTATGGAATACATTTCTTATATTCCTCAACTGTAGAATGGACAAAGGAAGCAAACATTTAGAAGACAGATTTAGCAATTTCTCCACGATTATAGAAATACAAAAATTACATAATTCATTCCTGTCTCTCAGAGAGAAGTGAAAATAAAAACAGTGTCAACACAAAAGAAAGAAAGAGTAGTTTGAATCACAAAACGGAACAATATGGAGTTCAAAGACATTAACGGATTTGTGACAGCACTTTATGAGAGAAATTGGTGGTTAGGATGTGTACTTGACAAAAATCCAGATAATGGTGAGGTGAAAGTGCCATTTTTACAACCAAAGGGACCCTCTCCATCTTTCTATTATCCATCACATCCAAATATATCAATTTTGAAATATTATGATATTCTTAGCTCAGTTGATCCAATAACTGAAACAGAAATATCTTATAAACTTTCCAAAAATGAGAGGAAAAATGCATCATATATTTTAGAAAGAAAGATTATGAAAAAAAAAAATCTAAATAAATACTTTAATGTTCATTATTATAAAAATGTTTCAGTAAAACAGATTTTTCATTTTGAAATGTATCCTAATGAACACATGTTGATTTCTTGTGTATATAGTGTATACTTAAGACTTCTAAAAAATGTCAAAGAAACTGTTTACCATCGCCATCAAATGTTTTTTATTCTTTTGATAGACTGGCCTTTTGGTCAAGATCAAAGTGTAGTATCTGTTCTTCAGATGCTGCACTTCATTTTCTTGTTCTCTTTCGGTGGAGGAGAAATCCTTCACGACTGAGACAATTTTTATTTTTGTACCTTTTCTCCACGTTAAAAAACGACCCTGGTGTCTAACTCTGTCCCGTGGGGAGGCATAGTAAATAGGTACTATAACCTAATTAAATCTGAACGCACTTTTTAGAAATTTTTATTACATCACTTTCTGTATCAAAATCTGTGTTGTAAGAAAAGTATGAAAGTCATAAAACAGAATTTGCATAAAATTCAACATGTCAAGAATTTTTAAGAACATGTATTTTAAAAATTTTTCATTGAAAAAAATTACCAATAAACAGAAATTGCCTTTCAGTAGATTTAGAATATTAATCATCGAGAAAGATTTGTTCACCATTGAGATCACATGATTTATCGAATAATTTAATAAACTCTTAACACCTTTCCAAATTCATTTATTATATATCACTTTTTCCATAACAAAATCCGTGGTGCATTAAAAAAAACGGTGCTTATGCACTTTTTGAACCACGCTTTTGTTCAAATTGTATTTTCAGCTTAATTTAAAGTTTTATGATATGTTCTATTTTATAATTAAATTGTTAGCTGAAAGTACACATTAGTTACAAAACACCCTCCTCTCCACATGTTAAGAATAGCTTCCGAAATAATATTTCAGCATGGTTCAAAAAGTGCACAAGTACAAAAAAAAAAACAAATGAAAATTCAGTTTTATCAACAGAATTTTTATTTTACTTTTTGACCATGGTCTTTATGTAAATATTAATCAGCATAAAAATAGCTTTACAAAGATATCAAACTTGGCCATATTGGCAAATATCAAAATGTTTTATATGAAGTCGAAGGTACTACATTTCGCCATTTTGAATTTGCCCACTTCTTTAAAACGCTTGTAACGGAAATAAATAAGATGAATAAAAATTTGGAATATAACTGTTTTGTTATATATATATATATATATATATATATATAACAAAACAGTTATATTCCATATATATATATATATATATATATATATATATATATATATATACACACACACACTTTAATTTAAAGTAAACAATTTGTATAGTCACGACAAAGACAGTGTCAATGTTTCGGTCAATGAATGACCTCACCAGGGGATCCAAAGTTCTTTTTTCATCAGAAATATAGATAAAGCTAAATAAAGTTATAAAAGATGACTTGATCGGCTTTGTGACACACTTAGTATCATGAAAAAGCATTGAGCAAAGGACACCTTCCATAAAACTTTTGCTTCAAATAAACTATCATGGATATTTCCATGCATGCAGCTAGCCAACTACTTGGACAGAAGCACACCAGCATGGATAATGCTCCTCAACCTGCACGTTAATAATTAAAAAAAAAAAAGATAAAGACTTACTGTATATACTACTAAAACCCAATGCATTTTCTTTGTTTAATTTTTGTTTGTAATAGATGTGTAATGCAAGTCTTAAAAAGAGGTGTAGTTCTAAAGACTTCGGAGGAAGATTGAATCTGGACATAATAGGGAAATGTGTGAAGAATAGACTTCGATTTTATGGTCATATTTAAAGAATGGATGAGAGTTCTTGGCTTAGCAGATGTAGATCAGTTGCGGTAGTATAGTCGGGGGAAGACCAAAGAAGCCATGGGTGGAGGTGATAGAAATAACCTGGAGTGAAAGAGGAATAAATAAAAGCCTGGCGAGAGGTAGGTTTGTTTGGAAGTCAATTTCCAAAAACCATCCTACACATGCTATCATGTAAAACAAATGGTAAACTGATGATGATGAAAAAAAAAAATTGTTCTACATCACCTGGTGGATTTTTGCCTTCGACGATAATACAAGCCTGGCAGCAGAGTTGCGCTATGACTTCGTCATAGCAAGCATCATTGCCTTTTGTGAAGACGAGTTTATGACAATACTCGTAGAGTTCTGTATTCACAGGTGGACATTTTGCAAGTTCCTTTTGCTGTTCTTCTGTCACATAGTTTTCAATCAATGGTTCTTCATTCAGTTTTGCTGTGTAGCTTTTCAGAAATAATGCAACCTTTCTTAGCATGGCTGAATTGAAATAACTTGAGCGTTTATGGCGATGCGAGTACCTTCTCCTGCATTTGTCCGTTTTGGGGCAAGTTTCACAGCAAAAAGAAGCGTAATGTTTTGCATGGCACCCACCCTGATGACAGTTGTACTTCTCTCTACCAAAAGGACAGCCTGAGGAAAAAAAAAAAAAAAAAATTATATCTAGATATAAAAAGTCAATGTCTATGCTATATAGTCTTTTTGTTTTGTTTTAAGAGGATGTAAAATAGTTTTATATTTCATTCAGACAAATAATGAAAGTAAAAATAATCCTAAACAGTGCCAGATAGAAACATCTAGGATGATATATAAATATTGTTAGTTCTATAATAATCCTGGGCAAAGCCAGCTCATATGATATACATGTGTATATGTGTATATCTATATATCTATAAAAGTGAAAATGTCTGTGTGTCTGTCTGTATGCATTTCCTTACACAATAACTCTATCAATTTTCGGTTTACAGACTCGAGATTTGACATAAGGTGTATTGATATTTGGAAAAATCTTTTTGATCGGTTTTCGGACAGAAATTTGTCTGTTAAGGGGTCAAAATTCAACGATTGGATCTTTGAGAACTCTACCAAACTCCTCCGACAATTTTGGATCTAAACACTTGAAATTTTAGATATAGGTTCTTTAGACATGGATCAAACTTTATAATTTGATTTGAGCCCAAAACAAATGCTAAGGGGTCAAAATTGGGGTCAATGTTAAAAAAAATTGACCTTTGCGGCCTCTACCAAATTACTCAGGCAATTTCTGGTCTAAATATTTGAAATTTTACATAAAGAGTATTCAGAGATAGGACAAGCTTTTTAATCGGTTTTTGGCCGAATATTTGGCTGCCAAGGGGTCAAAGTTCAAAAGATTTTACATTTGTGATCTCTAGCAAACTATTAAGCCAATTTTGGGTCTAATCATTTGAAATTTTACATAAAGTGTACTCAGACATACAGCAGTTGTTGGGCGAAAGTTTCGCTGCCAAGAGGTCATGGTTGAAATAATTGATCTCTGCAGATTCTACCAAACTCCTCCACCAATTTTAGGTCTAAACACTTGAAATTTTAAATGTAGGTTACCTGGACATGGATCAAACATTTTATTTTTATTTCAGTCCAAAACAGTGAATATTAAGGGGTCAAAATTGGGATCAAAGTTTTAAAATTTTTTTACCTCTGCAGTCTCTACTAACTTTTCCCTATGGTAGTTAAGGAAGCCTATTATATAGAAAGGCGTTACTGTACATATGCAGACTTTTGAATATATACATATGCACATAAAGTTATGAACATCCTGAGCAAAGTCGGGCTCAACTGCTAATATATATATATATATATATATATATATATATATATCATTTAGTTTCATTAAACATTCTCGCATATGTTTTTTCTTTATCTTAAAAATGTCAATGTTTGTTGTATATGGTTTAATGTTTTTTTTTTTTTTGGTTTTGTTTAAGACACAATCTAAATTTCAGTCTCTTAATAATCAATGAAAGTAAAAATAATCCTGGGCAATGACAGGTTGGGACAGCTAGTATGATATATAAAATATGATTTAGTTTCATTATACGTCTCCACTTACGATTAAATTTCATAGACTTAAAAAAAACACCATTTTAAAACACGAATTCATATTAGTCAATGCAGAGTTACTTCCCTCTGTAGTCAATTTTGCTGATGTTTAAACTAATTGTATATCGATGACTGCAGAGTTATTTCCCTTTGTTACATTTACTTTTCACTTTTTAAAAAGCAGCATCGGATATGGACAGCAAGATCTGCATCTTCTCTAAATATAAAAGTTAATATTTGTGTCAGTGTTTACTGTTTGGCTGCTATAGAAATCGATTTCTTAAGAGTTAGAAAATTTAAATAAGTTTCAGTAAGAATTAAATTTTTCACAGAATTAAAATACATCATTAAAATTTTTCTGCGATTTTTATCTGAGGGCCATTATCGGTAAGGTTCGTTCATTCGTTCATTTTATGTGAATCGGATTATTCTATTGTTGGCATTGGTTTCCCTGAAATCTTTATGGTTATAATTCTTCCTAGAAAGACAATGAGTATTTATTGGGAGAGGGGGGAGCAATATAAAAGTTACCAACAATTGAATTGAACAAACTAAATTCAAACTTAGCACACTCAAGTTGTAAGTCCGTGTTAACCACTAACCACCATTACTACCCCCCATCTCACCCACTCCCCGGTAATGTCCATAAAATAACTGAAATGTGTTGAAAATAAATTTTCGTTTCATTGTCACGGTGTGTAGAACCCAACTTTCCGCTCAAACAAAACACACAATGGCGATCGACATGGTGTGGCGTCAGTGTCAGAAATTTCGTGAAAATAGTGAATAATTCCACCCCATCTTTCCAAGCTTATAACTCCTCGAAAAATGTAATTCAAGCCCTAATTATTTTTTCAATTAAAGGAGCAAGGACCAAGGTTTGATTAAAAAAAAAAAAAAAAAAAAAAAAAAAAACCAATGTGTTCTTATAAAATAAGGTTTTAAACTTCGGACTTTACAGGTAAATTTCTAAAAAAGCGATTTTTTTTTTGTTTTAAATTTGAATATATTATTTATTGACCTTTTCTCTTCAATTTGTGATATATAAAACTCCCCGACATAAATTAATTATTTACTTTTTAATAGACATTTCAAAATGGGTGACACTTGGGGGGGGGGGGCGTGAATTAAAAAAAAAACGTTTGTCTAAAATATTATATTCAGTTTATTGGAAAGAACATAAAATTTCACATTGACCCTGAAAATATCGTAAAAATAGAATCAATAGAAAAATTTTGATAGATTTTTAAAGTTTAAAAATTTAAAAATATTGAGTTCGGAAAATTCATTACTGTTTAAAAAAAAAAAATAATATTTCTATTACTTTTAAAACAACTGTAATAGTTTATTTTGGAAGTATAATCCATAAAGAAAATAAATAACCCACTTTTAACAGAGAAATTACGAGATTTTTATATTGTATTCGCAGTTTCGTGTTAGGGGTGTAAAAAATTCCTACAAAAATTCTGATACTGCGTACGTGATGACAAACTTCCTTTTGTCTTTTGTTTTAACTACAAATGGAAGAGAAAAAAAATTGATTTTTCCCAATAACATCAATAACAGCAGACTTTTGATGTTAAGCCGAATTTAACATAAACACAATCAATATACATCTAAAACTCTTTTGATTTTGGCAAGTTTGGTTGGGGAAAAACTTTTTCATAAAGACAGCGCTTCTTTGACCAAAATTTTTGTAGGAATTTTTGACACCCCTAACACGAAACTGCAAATAAAATATAAAAAAACTCGTAATTTCGCTTTTAAAAGTGGGTTGTTTATTTTCTTTATGGATTATATTTCAAAATAAACTATTAAAGTTGTATAAAAAGTAATAGAAATATTATTTTTTTATTAAAAGGAAAAAAAAAAAAAAAACTAATGAAATTAATTGAATTTTACGAGTTCAGTATTTTTCAATTTTTAAACTTTAAAAATCTATCAAAATTTTCCTATAGATTCTGTTTTTACGATATTTAAAGGGTCAATGTGAAATTTTATTCTCTTTCCAATAAACGGAATATAATATTTTAGACAAACGGTTTTTTTTTTAATTCACGCCCCCCCCATTTTGAAATGTCTATTAAAAAGTAAATAATTAATTTACTCACTAAAGTTTTATATATCACAAATTGAAGATAAAAGATCAATAAATAATATATTCAAATTTAAAACAAAAAGTAGTGCTTTTTAGAAATTTACCTGTAAAGTCAGAAGTTTAAAACCTTTTTTTTTAAAACCACGTTGTTTGTTTTTTGTTTTGTTTTTTAAACGAAACCTTGGTCCTTGCTCCTTCAATTGAAAAAAAAATAGGGTTTGAATTACATTTTTCGAGTATTTATAAGCTTGGAAAGACAGGGGGTGGAATTATTCAATATTTTTCACGAAGTTTCTGACACACCTGCAGTCTGCACCTAGGCAAGTCGTCTCGTTTGAGCCTAGCAGCTGCCAAAGAGTTTGAACATTTTTAACAGTAGTTAATACAACCCTTTTCAGACTACCTTTTTCAACAAACCGTCGAGACCAGGAGAGGTTTAGTCCTGCATGTTAATGGATCGCTGCAAGCAATGAGAATAACGATGTAGATCAGACATTCCCGAGCTACGATCGTTGTAAATTCTTTGCAGAAATCTGACTCGCCTTAGAAACAAACCACCAGAGAATATATCTAAGGGAGATAACTCCTGCAAAAGCAGTACCTTTTCTAAGGTTAGCGAAATTGATGTTGACATGATAATCAATTTCTCTAAACGGCAATAATTCTGAAACCAAACAATCAAAATAGCAGACCTTCGTACGTAGAAAGGGTCCAATATATTCTTAGATAAAGATTTATAACAATTTTTAAAGTATTCAAATCATGACCATAAAAAAGTACCATTTCTCAAAAAAAAGAAAAAAAACAACATTAAAATGTAAAAAAAAAAAAAAAAATCACTTTGAAATACGCATTTTCCTTCTATTTTTAACTTATAGCAATTATCTAAGAAAAAATTCATATCGTCTCCCAAAAAGAACGCCAGTTGCATGATCATATGATCTGCTTTAGGGATAGCCATGTTCCCGTCTTAAGTCTTATCCTCAAGTAGCTGTTGGCCTTCATAAGTGGTGACTCCAATAGTAAAAGAAAATAACTTTGCTACAATTCTCATCTTGATGAGAAAAGTTTGAATAATCCAAATTATAAATCCTCATAAAAAATTCAGAAACAAATTTATTGCAGTTACTATGAAATTGTTGTATTACTGCTGCGCTAAAAATAATTCTGCCTGCCTGTCCATTTAACTTTTTCTCGGAAACAACTGGCCAACCAGGCTGAAATTTTGTATTGATCTTTGTCATGATAGCTTCCTAACTAGGTGAAGTGTCAACTATAGTTATTGGCAACTTTACCAACTTAGGAAGCGCCATAAACAAAGTATGAACTATGAATTGTAGCATTTAGCCAACTCTACAAGATCTGAAGGAAAAAAACAAAAACATCCTCAGATCTAAATTAAGATTTTATAATAGCAGCATCCCCATTGCTATCCGTAAGTGAAAATTAATATATCAAAATCAACCAATAGAAGAAATTACATGCATTTGATTTCAAATGTTTGGAGTAATCAAATTACCAAACAAGAAGTCAGATCACACTAACCAGCAGGTAGTATTCTTTAATAATCTGCAGATAATGTCTACGCTGGCTCAGACATATCCTGAAATAGAGAGACTTGCCAACCTAGTGCTTCAATGGACCTCTAATGGAAAAAGGGAGAGGAAGACCAAAAATGGAAACAGACAATCGAGAAAAATTTGATTGCAACTGGAAAAAACTGGAGGGATACTGTGGATCAGCTTCAGATTGTGATGGCATAATTTGACTGCCTCATGCATCGCAAGACATGGGAGTTCCTAAATCTAAGGGTTTTTTTTTTATGGTAAGCTGCAGCGAACTAAGTATTTTGGTATCCGTTTGATGCACAGTTAGGAATTAGTCATCACAATATCACATTTACTGTAGAAGATTTGTTTAGAAACTACTGGGCCGATCTGGCTGAAATTTTGCATGAATCTTTGTTATAAGGTGCAGCAAACTAAGTATTATTGTATTCGTTTGATACACAATTACAGATTAGTATTTAATGTAAAAATTGGCACAAATTTAACCATATTCGACTATAAATTTGGCATAAAGCACTCGTTCTAAGTTAACTGGCTATAACTTTTGCCCATTTTTAATGGATTAAAAAATCTAGTTTATATTCTATTTCATTTTTCCTTTATGTCTGTCTGTTCGGCTTTTTCTTGGAAACTGCTGGACCGATCTGGCTGAAATTTTGTATGTGACATTTATTATATAAACATTTATGATAAGGTGCAGTGAATAAAGTATCCATTCGAGGCACAGTTAGGAATTAATACGGATCAGTCACCACAATACCACATTTTCCTAAGATATCGATACAACATAGACGTATTTGGAGGTCTTGTATAGGGAGTATACATTGGAAGGAGGCAGAGGGCTATCCAGGGGATTAGTAGATAATTATGGCCTTTTACACATGCTAAAGTGGGATTTTTAACAGGATTGGGCAGTAGCAGAATGGAGTACGCATTTAGGAGTAGGTATTATATGATATAAGAGTTGATTAATTAATTGAGGTCTAGTAAGAGTTAATTATGCTAGGCTATACAATTAAAATAAAAGATAAAAAAAAAAAGAATAAAAAATAAGAATGTGAGAAAATATAAAAAAAAAATAGATTAAAATAAAAAGATAGATAAAAGTAAAAAATGAAATAAAGTGAAATAAAAAATAAAATTTGCAGACGAGAGGTGAAATGGGCTTATGAATCCAGTTAAACTGGTGCTATATGGTAACAGGATGATCGGGCAGGTTTGGTACAGGTGAGATATAATCGAGTAAAGGCAGATGGTCTGGTTGGAAATGAGGGCAGAAACATAAAAAATACAAAGCAATATACTCTTAGGAATATAATGTACAACAATGATAGTAAAATAATAAATATAGTAATAATCATAATAGCAATAATAATATTAATACAAAATCAATGGGACCTGTGGAAATTCAGTAGGGGACTCCTTCATATGTAATATATTGATGTTGCCATTCTGTAGATGTTCAGTGTAAATGGATCCTCTGATATTATTATAGCTCTTTTGTTAAAACAGAAAAAGTATTTATCAAAGCTAGCTAGCAGAGATGCCCGGTGCAGCCTGGTCATAAAGTACGCTTAAATATGATATTTTAATTCTTGCAGATTTCGTATATGTTATTACAGTCAATGTTCTATCAATTGTTTTTATATATTATAAAGTTGTGATCTCAAAAATAAAAAAAATTATATGCATATGACTTGCATGCATCAGCAATAATCGAAACCAAAACTTATGAAGAATTCTTGGAAAAATTATTTATTACAAGAAATGGAAGTCCATAACAATTAAACGACAGTCACTCGGATGTAAGCGTGACACACAAAATAAAAAACACGCTATCCTATCAATATATAGTTAAGAAGTAATATTAATCTATCTATCTATCTATAGATATCTATCTATCTATCTATATTCCTATAAATTCGTTTTTCTTTTGGGTGTTAAAAAGAAAATACAATTTTCTTATATATGGGTTGTGGAATTGCATCCATCTGCAAAAGATCTAGCTAATTTGCATATTCTTTTAAACATTCATTTTAATTAATTTCCTATTAGTTTTTTTCGGTTTTCTTATGGGGTGATCATCTTTATTTAACTATTACGTGTAATTATATTCATGCAGATATTCTACATGATTTATACTTGCGTAATATTTGCGTAAAACGTTTACAGGAAACACAAAATTGTTTCCATATATATTTATATATACGTATATATTTTTGTTGCACAGATTTTGCCTACCAAACTCCTCCTAGAGTTTTTGGTCTACGGACATAAAATTTCATATATAAGGTGTTTGAATCCATGCAAAACTTTATATTTGGGTTTTAGCCTGGAAAAATCCGTGCAAAAGTGTGAAAATTAAAAAAAAATGAAATTTGCCTGGTGAAGGTCGAATGCCGCCATTACGAATGCATAATGTAGTTAATATTGGTTCATGTTTTAATTTTTAGCCTTGCAGTAAACATGTTTTCATAGCCCAGTCATTTATGGCAGAGGCGAAATAAATCGTGAGCTGAACGTTTTGGTTTCGATTCTCAATGGTGGCGCATGAGTCTTTTTTTTTTTTAATCATTATTATATATTGCATCCAATCTATCTATCTATCTATCTACATCTATAAAAGTGTAAATGTCTGTCTGTCTTTTCTCTATGGTAATTAAGGAAGACTATTATACAGAAATACATTACTTTACATATTCACACTTTTTAATATATACATATGCACATAACCTTATGGACAGTATATAGGGCCCGAGCAAAGCCGGGCGGAACTGCTAGTATATCTATAAAAGTGAACGTGTCTGTCTGTCTGTCTGTGTGTCTGTGTGTGTGTCTATCTGTGTACATTTCCCTACGCAATAACTCTGTCAATTTTTAGTCTATAGACTCGAAATTTGAAATACCGGGTACTGAGATTTGGGAAAATCGATGTGACGGGTGTCAGCCAGAAATTTGGCTGTTAAGGGGTCAAATTTCAACGATTTGACCTTTAAGAACTCTACCAAACTCCTCCGACAATTTTGGGTCTAGACAGTTGAAATTTTAGATATAGGTTCCTTGAACATGGATCTAACTTAATAAACAATAAATTTTAAGGGGTCATAATAGGGGTCAAAGTTTTAAAAAATTAACCATTTTTTTTGTTTTTTTTGCTTTTTTTGCACAGCATACACCTCCAAACACCCGAGCAACGCCGGGCACCCCTGCTAGTAACTATGATAAAATAATAATACTAACTAGCAGGACCTGTAGAAATTCTACAGTGGCATCTTTCATATATAATATATTGCTGCTGGGCATTCTGTGGGCATTCAGCATGAATGAAGACACCATCATATTATTCTAGCCCTTTTGTTAAAACTGTAAAAATATTTAGTTAAGCAAGTCTATATATTAATACAGTAACGTGTAGAACAAAAAAAAAAGGATAGAACAATAAAAAAAGGTGAGTTATTTATTTTTCCCTATTTAATGATGTAATCATGACTGTTAAAAAACAGTATAAAGCAGTGATTTAAAAAATAAAAAAAAATAGATGAGTTGAGTGGCATCGTCTATAATCGAAAACGAAACCAAAACTTATGAAGACTTCTTGGCAAAATTATTTATTACAAGAAATTGAAGGACACCACAGTTATTAAACAACAACCACTCAAAAGAAAAAAAAAATTTCAACTATATTCTCGCCACGGTTCATGCTGCCCGAGAGGTTTGTTCCTTGCTAATCGAGGCAGAGATGGCTTCATGGTCGGGTTCAAATCTCTTGACTGACGGTAATCGTGACTTCCTGCACTGATGATTCCCGAAAGGATGAAACAATAGTGTGTGTAAGTATTAAAAATAATTATTGTAATATATATATATATATATCTGTAAGTGTTAAAGCTTACAAAAAAATGTGTTTGTGTTACTTACCGAGTTACTTAGAATATATATTCCAATATTCATAAATATCTACAACAATTTACTTACATTCATCGTCTGTCATGTGCTGGGAACATATACACGGACACTTGTTTCTAACCGCATCCAGGCCACAAACTTGTGGCAACATTGTGACCACTTGATGACAAATGATGTGAGTTAACTTGCTAGGTGCATCTCCATATAAACAGGGCTCTAGATACAAAAAGGAGAAAATAAACAATGTTACATAACGAGGACTATTATTTGAATGGAAATGTTTCAGTGACACCTTAAGGGTTACAGGTGACTCCTGATAGAATTCATGAAAGCACATGATTTTTTTGTGTCTTGGCTGGTGAGATTTCAAGCAGGAAGACATATCCAGGGTGCTGTCCTCAATGGGTAGAAGGTGCACATAATATAACTAGATATAACAAGACGTTTATCTGTTTGCCTTTCTCTTTCTTACATATAAAAAAAGTAATCTCTTTCTCTTCTTCTCTTTTTAAATAAACCCTTTTTTAAAAAAAAATCTATATAATTACAAAACTCAAATGACCTTGTAACGAGTATTGTAACCCAACATCTGGTTTATGACTTCCGGTTGTGCATGCGTACAAAATCAATGCGACAATAAAACATATTATTTTACTGTGTACGTTTTCAGCGTCCAAATCGGTTTTTTTCACGTTTAAATTAAAATATATATATCAACATTTGAATTTAACTAATTTTTAATTTTAAGTATTATGGTATCTGGGTACTTGATGACGAGTGCAAATCCTGCGCAAACATTGATCTATTTAGCCATGAAAAACTTTTTCAGACCCCCAAAAATATTTTTTAAAGCCAAAGAAAAATGCCAAATTGATTTTAAACTCCAAATTAATCGAGCGTGTTTTCTGTTTTAACTTCTTTTTCTTTGAGTAAATCTCATTCATACTTTTATTTTGTGCTTGTTTTTATTTTATTTTATTTCATTTTAAATTTATTTTATTTTAATTCGTTTTAAATTTATTTTATTTTAATTCATTTTAAATTTATTTTTATTTTATCTACTAAATATTTTTTGTACATTTATAATAATAAATGCTTACGCCACTATTTGAGTGGAAAAAGGACTTTGATTCTTCTCATAATTTTCTCAAAGAATGAAAAATACTTGCATCTGCGATGCAATGTAGTGTTTGTCATCAAGAGAGGCCTCTCAAGTATCGTGACACAAATATTTTTTGGTGTAAAATTCATAAGAGTCAAAAGACATCCATTAAAAAGGATCTTTTTTAAAAAAAAACAAAAATTTAAATTTACAAGAATTTATAAAAATTGTGTATGTCTGGTCTAGAGTTCAAAAAATTTTAGTATTTAGAAGGGAAGATCAGTTTTGAATATAAATTTAACGTAAAATAATCGGTAATTCTTTTTTTGAATGCCAGCATGCCATATTTCAATCCGCCATTTTGGTTTACACAAAAAGTATGCTTAAAAGTATACCAGTGTGCTAAATTTCATTCCATCATAAAAACAAATTTCTACAGGAAAAATCTTATTTGTACATTTTTATCTAGCGAATAAACATAAAATTACATGTGAAAAAATATGTTTATTATTTTTTATATTCAACAACAAAACTGAAGACGATGTTTTACTTCTAAAGCAAAACTAACTTTTTTGATAAATCTCTGTGCAGTGTACCGGGAAAATATTTTTTTCTAAAGAATAAAAATGAATAAAGTTTATTTTTACAAGAATCTTTATACATTTATTTAGCCAATAAACAAAAAATTATGTATGAAAAACCACATTTATAATTTTTAAAAATCCAACTTATATTCTTATACACCTAAAAAAGAAATACACGATTCTCGATTTTTAGGCGATTACATATAAACAGTTTGAAAAATTTAGTGATACTGGCGTACTGTTTGGCGAAACAAAATGGTGGATTGAAATCTGGCCTGCTCAAAAAGAATTACCCGATAATTGGTATGCAAAATAAGAAAACAGTGTAGGGAGAGAATAGTTAAGAAAAGCCGTCCCATATCAAGAATGAATTTTTACATAATAATATTTATTTAGAAATATAGATGCGACTGGGGACCGCTTGTGAATTTCATACTCCCATGAAACTTCCTCCTTCGGAGGAAGCCGGTTAAACCCTGAATAGGGTTGGTGCTGACTGCACACACACTATTTAGAAAAGCATACTTAACATTAAGAGGGATTTCTGTAAACTATCCTGTACCTCCTATCTTTGAAAAAATTGAAGTTTTTTTCTCACAATTGTACACATTTGATCGATTATTAGATTGATTTGTGTTACTGTAAAAGAAAAACAAATTAAAGACACTACTACTACTACTACTACTACTACTACTACTGATAATAATAATAATAATAATAATAATAATAATGACAATAATAATAATAATAATAATAGCAGCAGCAAATATATTAATCCCTTTAGCTAAATCACTTCCCCCAAAATGGGATTCCATATTTCTAAATAATTATGTGGAGAAAAGAAAAAAAAATATTTTAAAATTTCGCATAGAAAAACTGTTTTGCACATAGAATTAACGTAAAATGATTAATTGCTCAAAAATTAAACAAAATACTCGTACAGCATAACGTTTTCGATCGATTGTTAACATTCATTTATGTGTTTCTCCCAGCATTTGTTTAATTTTTCATTTTAAGTGGTTATCAATGGTCCTTCTGCCGGGATTATTGGGCAGCCATTTTTAAAATTCTTACTCCAAGAGGAGACACTAAGTTTGTTTTGAACCAAAAGCACACTTTAAAAGAAATTTAAACACAGATAAATTTATTCAGGTATATAGAAGAGTCTTGCTTTTGGTAACATTTATTTGTTGCATATTTGTTTATCATTTCTTCTTTT
Organism: Euprymna scolopes; assembly: GCF_053919585.1. Lineage (NCBI taxonomy): Eukaryota > Metazoa > Mollusca > Cephalopoda > Sepiida > Sepiolidae > Euprymna > Euprymna scolopes. Next base: position 54,153,107 of record NC_136495.1, on the reverse strand, counting down.
TCTGTAGATTGCAATAATAAATGTCCCAATCCCATTATTCTTTTTTGGGGTACGTGTATAAGTTTAAACGTAAATATAATTTCCTTTTTAATTAAGAAAATCTTCAGAATGTTTTATCTTTATGCATCTTATCCAAGATTTTAATAAACTTATTGGAGATTTTCATCTATATTTTTCACTTGGGTCCAAAGAGAAGTGCCATAAAACTTTAATTATTTCAGAAGAAGCTGATGACAGACACCACCAATGTACAGCTGACACCAATTAAATTTACCCCCCCCCCACACCGTCCAGAGCATTTAAATTCTTTTAATAATCAAATGATCTCCCTCGGATGGGGGCATATAGACATTTAGCGAATAGATATGAAAAGTTTACAAAGGGGATAGGCAAGTTATCTCTTGATAAATGACCAATAAATAAAATAAACTCTGTGAATGAGATTTATAACTCATTCTGTGGCCCTTCTCAGTCTTATATTGTAAATGAACAACTTCTAATAAAAAAAAAAACAATTTGTGCTTGTTTCATTTCTTTATTGTAAAAAAAAAAAAATAAATAAATAAATAAAAATAAATAAATAAATAAAAGAATCGGTTTGGAATCTGAAATTAGGCTATAATTTTTCCGACTCCGACTCTGACTCCGATAGCGATTCTGATACCCCAATATATATATATATATATATATATATAATCATAATTTCTGTATTATTATATACAGATATATTCTGTATTCAACTGATAAGCCCAAATGAGGGTGAAACTCGAGTCTTGAGCTTCCAGTTTGTTGACTTTCATAGCTTGTGTGAGCTACAAGATTGTTAAACTGCGGAAATAATTATATCATGGCTCACATTCTGAAAATTCTAATATATATATATACATATATATTTACTTACTTGTTCTATCTGGGGCCTTTTCCGAATAAACACATTCACCAAGTATACACCACTGAAATTAAAGCAAAAGTTGCATCAGTTAGGATAATTTCTTTTTATCGTTCTTAAGATAAAATTTCTAGCCTGTCTCATATGATAAATGTTCAAATCATGTTTATGCCGGTCTGGTAAGGAAATTAGACACAAAGTCAGTTGAGGTTTTGAAAAGTTAGCACACTAGAAGAAGTGCCTGAGCAGCCATGTCTACATTTCCTTGTCGTAATGCCTTAGACGATTGGCAATAAACAAATCCTTCTCAACAAGTAGAGATAAAGTTTGGGAGGGTGGACCTCTTAGGACTTAATAGTACCATACTTCACCCCAATAGAAGTGTTATATAGTCAGGTGGAAGATATATATTATAAAACATGTCATATGTTATATGCGAATATATTCTATAACGACATACATGTTTAATAGTTCGGTTTATCTTTTATCTGTATATTCGTGTATGTGTAAATGCGTGTATGTATATATACGTTGTATCATTTAGTTAATCGTCTAGTGTGTATATTTTAACATTTATGCAACAGTCCTAACAGGAAATGATTGACATGGACGTATCGAAACAGTTGTAAACAAACAGTTCTTTTTTAACAGATGTAAATAACACAACACATACCTGAATTATTTATGAACATTTATTCTCATGATCTGGCCGGCATTTTCGGAGATTACACGTTCTTTACATCTTGTCTGTCCGAAGTGATTCTGCTTCCCACACCATCTTGAGTCGTTCGTTCTTTCTGATGTCCAGCTAACGACTGCTTAGAATCTTCCCAAATCTACATACATCATGTATTTCTTTACGTCACATCATTACATGTCTCAGCCCAACCTGATGTAACCCCAATCTAGTTATTTGCTTATGCAAACCCCAAAATAATGTTTACATCTATTTTCTATTTTTACATTCCTTTTGCGATTTATTATATGTCACTCAATTTTTTCCCATTTTAATTGTTTATTTTTCTAATCATAATAATTGATCAAGCGACCAGCCGTCGCTCAAATCAATTAATAATAATAATAATAATAATAATAATGTTTTGACCCTTGGCTCTGCTTGCCACAGTTAACACAGATACTACGCTATGATCACAACCTAAAGGGTCATAACATTGCAGAAGTAACATTGGTCTTCAGTTTGAAATAGCATTTTTGTTGGTCTGTCATACCTCATGTCTGAAATAGGATTTTAGTCGGTAAGTACACAGACTGAATATATAAGAATATCCAGTATTATTTCAATAGTTTGAAAAATGAATAATTCTAGTAGCAATAAAAGTAAGAGCACTAGGAACAATTTCAATAAACATGTAAAGAAGATAAAGGGGACATTGGAATCAAACGGACTGACTTCATAATCGTATGGCAGTACACACACACACACACACACACACACAAATATATATATATAGTGTATTTATGCAGGAGTTTTTCATTTAAGCAAATATTGTTAAAAATAGCAGAAAGCTTTTGCCTAATTACACCTTTTTTTTACTTTTTGATTTGCCTTATGAGCTTTTTTGTTTATAATTTAAAAAAATATTATAAGGTTCATATATATATCCATGTATATCACAAATGTTTTCGATTCTTTGTCAAATCATCATTATGTGAACAAAAAAGCTAGAGAAAACAAGAGAATTTCAAAAGGTAGCTGTGAAATGGACGCCAGAAGTCAGTTACATGCCAAAAGAATGTTTTTTCACTGTTCCAAGAAAGTCGCTAACAATTTAAATTCTGTGATGGCAGAATTAGTGTTGCATGACCAAATTGTATTATGTCTAACAACTATATATTTAATGAAAACTCCCAATGTTACAATGATGTATTAAGAATTTCAAGAATATGATTGAAGTATGACGGTAGTTCCCAGCTGAGCCCCTTAATAAAGAATGCAAAAAACTATTTTACCTTCTTAATGTCACACAAGGTACCTGGAGCCGTCGGTAAAGGTGACAAGTATTCAACCTTGTTTTTATTCTGAATACAATACATCACTTTGCAGATATGCGTCAAATATTTTGGATACTACAATAAATAAAAGAAAGAAATGAGAAAACACAAAAAAAAAACCCCAAAAAATAACAAGCAACATTAGCAATGCTGAAAATGCTAAAATAAAAGATAGTAATTGAGTAATAAAGAAATATTAAAATAAGAGGGACTACTAGAATAAGAAGGGAGTTTTGTTTATATAAGGGTAAGTAACTGAGTATGAAAGAAGTACTATTAAAATGAGGGGAAAATAATTTAGCAAGAAAGAAGTATTATCAAAATAAGGGGAAGTAACTGAGTAAGAAAGAAGTATTAAATAAGGGGAAGTAATTCAGTAAGAAGGAAGTACTATTTCAATAAGGAAAAGTAATAAAGAAAGAAGTATTATTAAAATAAGGGTAAGTAATGTACTTAGAAGTATTTTTTTTTACATAGGCTTCACCACTTATCAAAGCTCAGGGGCCACTCGAGGATAAAGGTTAAAGAGTGTACAATAGTCAATTGGACAATATAGTAAGTGTCAGTAATGGAAATTGAGTAATGTGGATTGTTCTGCCTACTGCTTTCATTTTTAAATCAAATAAATCATTGTATGAGTTTGTCATATATTTTTAAAAAATGAAGATATAACACATACTCGTACAAAGATATAAGAGATAGACCCCCCCCCCCATAACCAAATATATTCTGAAACTACTAGGTAACCAAAAAAGTACTGCCCATTTTTTTTGATTAGCCATTGAATGAAGTTGAAATGTATATGAAATGCCGGTAACAATTGTTTTCCAATTTGGACAGCCGGATGTAGGAACATCAGATGTTATAAAAAACACACGCACCATGTCTGGGCATCAGTTATAAGCTGGACAACTGTTAGAAAGAAGGATGGAAGTGTCTAGAGATCTCGTTTGTGGCTGTTTGCGTTACGACTTCAAGATGGGCTTGTTAGGAGCTGCATCAAGTAACGACATATGTCAAGCATTTGGTAATAGTGATGTGGATGAACGTGCTGCACGACATTAGTTTAAAAAATTCAAGTCGGGTGATTTGTCTGTCCATGATGAGCTTCACAGTGGGCGACCACAGATCTTGAATGATGGCGGCCATTGAAGAGGACGGTAGTCTAGCATTCGGTGAACTTACAAGACAGTTCAACATTTTCAATGAAACAGTTAGATTTTACCTGCACCGTCTAGGTAAGATGTACAAACTGAGCAAGTGAGTTTCACAAACACTGTTAGAGGTAAACAAGGGACAACGACTGTAAGTCTGCATATACCTGCTTTCTCGGCACCATACTGCATCCTTATTATTCAATCGAGTGTTTACCAGTAATCAAAAGTGGGTCCGGTACTGTACTGTACAATCTTTTTTTTTTTTTTTTTTTACACAATGATCACCACTTATCAAGGCCCGGAAGCCACTCAGGGATAAGGGTTATTGCAAGTACATTACGTGTTAGTGTGGAGATTTGATGAAGTGTTTACTTAAGGGGGCGGTTCATTAAGTATTTGTTAACGTTGGACTTGAAGACATCCAAGTTGTAGTCCGGTGGGAAGCAGGCAGACGGAACAGAGTTCCACAGGCGTGCAGTTCTAAGAAAGAATAACCCTTATCCTCGAGTGGCCTCCGGGCCTTGATAAATGGTGACTCCTATGTAAAAAAAAAAAAGCATTCAAGACATTAGTTGTCTCCTCATTATGTTGTTCTCGCACTACAAGACCGCCTAAATATGCACGCAAGATTATGCTTTGTGCCTAGTAGACAGACCGTTAAGTGGTTCATTATGAACTGTTACCAACTTGCCAAACGGTCACTGGGGATCTATATTTGTAGCAATTGAAATGTGTACAACAAGCAATGCACCAGAACAAGCCAGCACTGGTGAATTGTAAAAGTGTGCTTTTCCTCCATGACAATGCAAGGCCACCTGCTGCCCAAGTGCTCAGGGATGCCATACAGTAACTTGGGTGGGAGACTTTGTGCCATCCACCTCATTCACCTGACCTTGTGCCATCCGATTACTACCTCTTCCACTCTCTGGATAATCATCTTTGTAGGAAATCCTTCACCCATGAAGCAGGCTTGCGGCAAGTCCTCACAGACTTCCTAGCATTTAAAACTCCTGAGTTCTATCACAAGGGCATTGAACAGCTGGTGACACGTTGGCAGAAGGTGCTGGATGCCGATGTAAATTACTTCTAAAATTAAGTACAAGTTACAAATACTGTGAAGCATTTTCTATTTTTCCTTTATAAACGAACAGAAATATTTTGCTTACCTTATACAATAACCAGGATACTTAAATGAATATGCTTCAGTTTGAATAAAAGAAGTACAATAAAATCGTTGGGTTCTACGTTTGTGCCAGACACCTATAGAATGCATGGCAGCAAGATAAAACAGATGAAGGGTACAACTGTGGAATTTCTCACTGATGAAGAATATTATGAGATGATTGAAAATGATGATGATGCTTTATGATATTGGATTTGAAGCCGACCATGGTTGTAGTCTGCAGAAAAGCACTCCCATAGTACTGTGTTCCACAGACTAGAAGACCGTGGAAAAAACACCTCTATTCTTGAAATTTTGTCAGGAGCTATGTACATGCAGAAAAATACAACAAATTATCCCTGGAGAAATTTTATTATTTAATTTTTCCAATAAAAAATCCTCAGATTATTATTTCAATGCAAGTCTCAATTATGAAATAAATTCCATTTTGCATTCATTTTTTAGAAGGAAGTTCATTTAGCTATGAGGTAAATGTGTGAATATGTAGTATATGCTGGGTGCTGGTGTCTTTGATAAGTTGAAGCTTTCGACTTCTGAATTTGAATCCTCTTGAGAGAAATGGGTGATGAAAGTGAATCCAGGTAAATGCAAAATATTCTCCTCTTTTGTAAAAAAATAAATAAATAAATAAATAAATAAATAAAGATTTTGTATTACTTGGATTAGTGGTTTCAGGATCTTTATTATCTGATATTAACAGAAGAATAGAAATAGCAATTTGTATCATTTGGATTCTTTGGACTACTGATTTTGACCTTCTTCAGGTGTATCTTGTCGAATTCAGGAATGTTTCTGTCAAACTTTTTAATCTGGATGGAATTTTGAACCGAACCCTTTATTTACTTCATGGGGGTAGCATACTCTTGTTCTGTCAGCCATGACTGGATAGAGGTCCTAAGTAATTCGCAATAGTATTTTTCAGTCGTCCACACAAAAGATTGAACCTTCAACCTTCAGGAGAATATAACTTTTACAATTGATTTTTTTTTCCCAAGTACTCTGACCACTGCGCCACAGGTCCATGGTCATGGAATTGTTGTGAAAATGCCACTTAAGATGAGAACAGTTGTCCGAAGAATCCAAATAATATGAATAAGCAATCCTCATCTTAAAAATTGAAAAACGTAACAGGAATTACAATTTCTGCATTCTGATATGAGCAGGAACAACATATCTCTGAAGATTTTACAATACATTGCTAGCTCCTATTGCTGTATATGTAAGTGAAACATTGACTGAAAAAACATGAGAGGAGCCTTAATATCTTTGAAATGAAATGTTTAAGAATTTCACTGAAGGACGACCACCAAAGAGATGGGTCGATCAGATAAAGGTTGCATGCTGCTCCCGGCAGCTGAAAGACTGATCTAACACCCTCATAAGTAGTGAAATTTTTGTTTGCAAACATGTAGTGAAGCTCTCTAAAGTGTGCAAATAAGTAAGTCAGGAAGTATATGTCTATGGAAACTCATTATATGAGTACATAAAAAAAAATGTCATGAAGATGCTACCAAGGCAGGCTTCCTCTAGCATGCTGGAAAACTCCTTAAACATATCAATATCCTACATCTCTATAAAGCTACCATTCGCCATGTATGAAGAGCAACTAGCCTCTGTCTACAAGGGTTTGTCAGAACATTCTGAAACAAAGAAACGTTGCTCTACAAGTAAACCCTGATGAAATTAAATCAAAACAGGATAGTATTCAGAGCTTAAATAAGATTCTCTCAACGTGACTTTAAACTGGCTTAAACATAATATTATGTAAGTAACTCCACTAGACCAGATGAAAAACCAAGCAAAGACCACAAATATATATAACTACTAAAAATGTGGTATATTTAAGAGGCGAGGATGGACTCAATGGCAGAGTGCAAGACCTGGGACCTGGGAAGTCATCAGGAATCTCATCAGAGATGCCCATGGGGAAATATCTTTTCTCTTCCCACTGAACAGTGTGCAAATGAGACAACTGAGTGGTTCAAAACAGCAATTGAAGCACATGTTCTCACATGGAAATTCTATCGCAACACACACTCTCCCCAATGGTTTACTTCTACTTGTGCAGCTGCCACTGCACAAAGGCAGCATGCATACCGCAGATTTAACCAACATAAGTCAGTTCAGTACAAACAGACAAAAGTATATAGAAGCTAGAAGTAATTGTAAAAAAGAAATAGCGACAGCTAAGAGAGAATATACCAAAACCACCAGAAAACGCATCGAAGCACAGAAATTAGGAACCTGTGATTTCTGGATAATCTACAACAGTGTGGTAACTAATTGGCAATCAGCAATTCCCCCACCATCCAACAATCATGAGGTTGTTTGCACGGCAACCGAGAAGGCCAGTTGGTTTGCAAGCAAACCACTCTCTCCCTGACTTTCCTTTGTGGACTGATGTCATACTGGATGATCTGAAAATTACCCTTTCTCAGGTGCATGATATCATAAAACAAACCTAGACACCTCAAAAGCATGTTGTGGATCCGATCTCATTCCAGCTGTGCTATTAAAAAAATGCTCCGCTGAGGTTGCTCCAGTCCTCTTCAAACTTTACAACAAATGCCTTAATAAATCTTGCTTTCCTGACTGCGAGGTTGAGCGGTAACTCTAGATATATCTAAGGCTTTTGACAGGGTATGGCATGATGGTTTCCTCAGGGAAATCAGATCATACGGTATCACTGGACGAATACTTAACATAATTAAATCTTTCTTAAATAAGAAAAGAATCCAGGTTGTCCTCGACGGTCGTACCTCTAAACAATATGACATAAATATGGATGTACTTCAGGGGTCTATCCTTGGACCTTTATTATTCCAAATATTCATAAATTACCTTCCTGATAAAACTGTCTGAGATGAGTATATTTGCTGATGACACCACGCTCTATAACAGGCACAAGGAGAAAATAAATTAACACATATCTAAGGAAATAGCAGAAACACTCAAGGAAGACCTCCAATCTGTAGTGGAATGGGGACAAAAATGGATGGTCACATTTAATGCTGCCAAAACTAAGCTTGTTTCCTTCAATAATTACAGGAAAGCTTCTCAACCACCAATAGCTATGACTAAACATACATTACCTGAAAGTATTTCTTTCAAACTCCTCGGCTTAATGTTCACAGGGAACATGAGTTGGAATAGATACATTGAGAGCATTACCAGGGCAGCTGTGAGGAAGGTGGACTTTCTCTACCATGCTAGAAATTTACTTACGCCTGAAAGTAGCCTGTATCTCTTCAAAGCCACCATTCACCCATGTATGGAGTATTCTTGTCATATCTGAGCTGGTGCACCTGCTACTAGTCTCTCGTTCCTGAAGAAGAGAGTTCCCAACCTAATAGGTCCTGAACTGTCATCCAAGCTTCAACCTCTGTCCCATTGACGAAATGTTGCATCCCTCTCCCTGTTCTACAAGTATTTTAACGGTGAATGCTCCAACGAACTACAAGCCCTTGTACCCCTCGACGTAAATACCCCCTGACAAACCCGACAATCAGCAAAATCCCACCCCTACATAATAGAGATTTCTAGATGTAAGAAGGCTTTTTACTCTAATAGTTTCTTCCCCCAGAACTGCTAGACTCTGGAACTCTCTTTCGGGTTCTAGCTGTACTGACATGCAGAAGTTCAAGATTAATGTGAACAGACATCTTGCTGCTCGACTCCCTACATAGTATCTCTGCAACTTATGTCCCCGATAGTAGCTCCCTATGTCAAAGTAGCACTTGGTAAACAGTGTGGGGCCTATTTCATTAGGGACCTTTTTTTGCAGCTTATCCAAGAGAGAGAGAGACTAATGTATGGTGCAGCAGTCCAGTGAAATCATACTTACTCTGGCAAAGTAACTGTTTTCTCCATAAGCAAGTTCACATTGTTTGTCCACCGTATAAATTTCACCTGGTAATATTTCTTGATTTCTGTTTGTAGATTTTGGATTCTTTGCAGCACAAAACTTGTTCTCACTAAAATAGTGAGAAAATTCTAATTAAAAAAAAAAAGACACAAATAAAAAGCATCTATAAATGATGCTTGGGAAACCGATAAAAAAAAAACAAGATGATATTCTACACATGCAGGTGAGCCTTTGCGTGTGAAGGGGAGGTGGGTATTTTTGTAATATTAGTCAAATTTGTTGGCACTTCTACACTATTGGGATGAAATTTCAGAAATTGTAATACTGAATTTCACATGAAAACAATGGTATCTACGTATTCCTTGTATTTTTAAGATGATTATGTCAAAAAATTACGAAAATCGATAAGTTAGAAAATTATTTATTGAACAAAATAAAAAATAGAATCTAATGAAAATGAAGAGGAAAAACATGGGAGAGTTCAAAACGGAGGTAATTTTCTGTTTCGATTTAAACGAGATGGCGGCAATTTTTCATTTGCTAACACGATAAAAGTTTTTTGTTTTTTTTAATAATTCAGTAATATTCAGGTAATTTCAACTGCATAATTTGGAAGCTAACATTATAATTTATTAGAATTGACAAAAAGAATCAGTAGAAACCATTGTTTTTATCTGAAAACTCCATCTATCGACTACAAAATTTCGTTCTGATAGTGTAGAAGCGCCAATTTGTTTTGGGTCCCATTTCTTCATTTATGTGGTCGTTGGTCTGTGCTAATCATATTTATTTACCTGTATTTAGTATGTATTATTTTGTTTTTCCTTTTTCTTTTTTACTAGGGAGAGACTACTTATTAAGGCCCAAATGTCACTCGAGGATAAAGGATAATGAGTGTCCGGTGGCCAATGAGACAACACCGTGATAATTTGTAATGGTGGAAAATTAGCAGAATTTGGTTATTTAAGAGGATGACTAAATAAAAATTTGTTTACATTGGACTTGTTGTAGTATGATGGGTTATTCTAGGAAACCAGGTTCTTATGTTGGCTATCAAAAGAGCCTTTATCAATTATGAAGCTCATATCTTTATTCTGAGTCATACAGCTTTATTTTTACTAAGTAGTAACCACTTATAAAGACCCAAAGGCTACTCGAGGATGACTTAATGAGCAGCAAGTTGCCAATTGAGGCAACACCAGAATAATTGGTAATGATGATTGAAGCTGGTCAGAATTTGATCCTTTAAAAGGATGGGTCAACAAAAATTTATTTACATTGGACTTGAAAACGACCATGTTGTAGTAAGCTGGGAAGCAGCCATATGGTAATGTGTTCAACAGATGGGTAATTCTAGAAAACCGAGTCCTCTATGTAGGCTATCAAAGGAGTCTCGATCGATTATGATGTTTAGATTTTCATTCTGATCCTCACGACTTATGTATATGTTTGGTGTCATTTTACGTTTTGATGTATACGGCAATACCAGACTCAGGTTTATTTTACGCGTAATCCTGTCACTGGGAAGTGCTTATCTATTCCATATGTAGAAATAACATTGTATTCTCACACACTTTGTACATATTAGATGTTTATAATAAAGAATAGAGATCAGTATTTATTTTAATGGTATATACAGGGTGAAACGATAAAATTATTGCCCTAAATAAAATAACACTACAAATTTATTTTAAAACTTTTATTAAAAAATCAATTCAGGTAACTTTATTACGTAGTAGAGCTAACATCTAATCAATGTAGCCACCTTCATCCTCAACCACCGCCTCGATATGGGTCCAGAACTGAGAGCATGCCTTTTCCACAAGTGCTCAGTGAATACTTGGCAAATGGCGGTGATTAGACTGGCTTTGGTGTTGTGGGAGGTCATGTTGGTGATGTTCTCAACACATGACCAAACGAAGTCGTCTAGCGGGTTTAGGTCGCAGGAGGAGGGGACCAGTGAGAGAAGAGTACAAAATCGTAGCACTCCTTCTGAAGCCAAGCCTGGGTCTATTTGGACTTGTGGGCTGGCACTAAATCCGGCTGCTACACCTGAGGTCTGTTAGCGGCCACCTGATTGCATCAAGGGATCGCCGCACTCTTCAACACATCTAGGTACACTTTGGTGTTGACTTTCAAGCTGACTTGGAAGATGTGAGGTGGTATGATGTGGCCCTCACTTGAAACCACACCAAAGACCATAACCGTGGCCGGAAACTTTGTTTTTATAACTCTGGGCACATTCCTGTTAGTCGTGGTAATCCAGCGATGCATTTTGAGGGTGCTGGCAATGTTCCTGTTGTCATAACTTTGATTAGTAGAGCGCATCAGTTGTACAACGGCATGCCTCTGATTGAACATCATGTCACTTTCAAACATGATAGAAGGCTCCTATCGCTCTTGGAATTTGTACACAACTGGCTAACTAGTAGATGGTCTGCAACAAAAAAAGAAAACTGGTTGTCATCAAACAGAAATGGAATCATGTCGTCTTTTCTATGGCAACAATTTTATCGTTCTACCCTGTATTAATTTGGAAATCAAGTGTTTACGGACCTATATATGCATAGAGAACATAATCCCAAAATTATGTTATCGATTTTCCAAACACATATGTAAATTTGTAGTGTCTATGTCTGTCAGATTTCTGTATGGAATGCAATTGAAAACAAAAAGCTAAACCATAACTTTTCTTAATAAAATTTTACAAAAAATTCAATGATTCTCTAATTTATTAATTTTTGTTTTATCATAATAAAACTAGAACAAAATGTGACCTGTGTGGTCACCCACTGAGTTTGGACTAGTGTTAAATTAACAAATAAAAAGATAAAAAAAAACCTAAAATTAGTCTTTTTGTTCTCTATATTTCCCCATCTTTCTCTTCTGCTCTCTCTCTCTCTCTCTCTCTCTCTCTCTCTCTCTCTCTCTCTCTCTCTCTCTCTTTATCTTTCATGCTCACTTTTTCTCTCCAGTTAGGATTTAAAATGTATTACTACTATCGGTAATATTCCCTTATTGTTTATAATGGATTATTCAAATCTTTTGTTTTACCATTAGTTTTATTACTTTTGCCTGTTAATAAACAAAGAGAGAGAGAGAGAGAGAGAGAGAGAGAGAGAGAGAGAGAGAGAGAGAGAGAGAGGATTTTAAAAGAAAGATGTTATACATCTTTTTTAAAACTATTCCATTTTGTTTTCAAGCACCCGGACAACATCCAGCAGCCCTGCTAGTTTTGTATTATATGAGGGCGTTCCAAAAGTAATATTTTGTACTTTTTGATTCCGGCAAAATGGATCCGAAGGGATTGCAAATTGCATTGTTCTGATGACTGAACGTATGCATGCATGCCATAAAGCTTCATTTCTCTTGTGCAGACATTGACAGCGTTAGACTAAGAAAGTAACCCCTGTCATGAACGTGCGTCAGAAGTAGAGATATGTCATTGAATTCTTGGAAAAAGTGCATTGAGAATGATGGTGACTATGTAGAAAAATAAATTCTGGAGCACAAAAGGTCACTCGTTTTTATGGCATCACGCTTGTCTTTATACCTCTTCAACTTTTTGAATTAAAAAATACAAGTCTACTTTTGGAACTACCCTAGTATTAAGTATAGAAATTTATGCATTAAGTAGAGAAATGTATATATTAAATAAAGAAATATGGGGTGCTTTCAAAAAGTTTCCAGACATTTTTTGTACAGGCATGTAAAATTGGGTTAGGCTCTTGAAAATTCAATATGTTATTGCTATACATCTTATGAGGTGACTGACCAATTTTTATGATTTCAGGTTGAAAGGAACAACTACACCAGGATTTGGAATACACCGTACTAAAGCCTGATTATCAGAGCTAGTGAATTTCAAAAATGCAATCTGGATGTGAGGTCACTTTAGAAGAACGAAATGCAATAAAATTCTGTTTTAATGCCACAGAAACGTATTGAATGCTTCAGACCACTTTTGGACCCTCTTGCATAAATCGAGCATCAGTTTTTGAGTGACATAAAAAATTCGGAGAAGGCAGGGAGTCTGTGAGGAAGGTTGAGACGTGTGAGAGGAGTAAAGAAGTCAGAACACAAAGGTTGATTGGCCAAATAATGAATTTTATGCATAAGGACCGTCGTGTATGTCTATAAGGACAATAAGTGCACAGTTTGATGTCAGTGTGAGAACTGTATACACAATTATTCATGAAGAAACTGAAGATGCAGAAGACTTGCACGAATGCATCTGTCCACAACTCCATCCTTGTCAAGGACTATTTGACCAAGATGAGCATCAAAACAGTTTCTCATCCTCCCTTGAGTCCAGGTCTTGCTCCCTGTGACTTTTGGTTATTCCCTAAGCTCAAGGAAAACCTTAGAGGCTGTCGTTATGAGACAATTGAGCAAATGAAAAAGGCTGTGACGAGGGCCATTGCCACGCTCACACAAGAGGACTACCATAGGGCCTTTCAGAAGTTGTTGAAATGAGAAAGTGCATTGCAGCCGGAGGAGATTACTTCAGAACGGGACTAAGGTTTAATGTGTGTACTATAATTAATAATGCCCACACTAAAAAAGTTTGGAAACTTATTGTTGGCAACTCGTATATTAAGTAGAGATATGCATGCATTAAGTATAGAAATATTTTGTATTTGTACAAAGTATAGAAATGTATCGATTTGTACAAAGTATAGAAATGTATCGATTTGTACAAAGTATAGAAATGTATCGATTTGTACAAAATATAGAAATGTATGTACTAAGTATAGAAATGTATCGATTTGTACAAAATATAGAAATGTATGTACTAAGTATAAAAATATATCTATTTGTACTAAGTGTAGAAATATATGTATTTGTACTAAGTATAAAAATGTATGTATTTGTACTAAGTATAGAAATGTATGTATTTGTACTAAGTATGCAAATGTATGTACTAAGTATAGAAATTTATGTATTTGTACTAAGTATAAAAATGTATGTACTGAGCAGAGAAATGCTCGTATTTGTACTAAGTAGAGAAATGCTCGTATTTGTACTAAGTAGAGAAATGCTCGTATTTGTACTAAGTAGAGAAATGCTTGTATTTGTACTAAGTATAGAAATGTATGTACTGAGCAGAGAAATGCTCGTATTTGTACTAAGTAGAGAAATGCTCGTATTTGTACTAAGTAGAGAAATGCTCGTATTTGTACTAAGTAGAGAAATGCTTGTATTTGTACTAAGTATAAAAATGTATGTACTGAGCAGAGAAATGCTCGTATTTGTACTAAGTAGAGAAATGCTCGTATTTGTACTAAGTAGAGAAATGCTCGTATTTGTACTAAGTAGAGAAATGCTTGTATTTGTACTAAGTATAGAAATGTATGTACCTGTACTAAGTAAAGAAATGCATGTATTTGTGCTAAGTATAAAAATTTATCTATTTGTACTAATAAGTAAGAAGTGAATGTACTAAGTATAGAAATGATTGTACTTGTACTAAGTATAGAAATGAATATATTTGTAATAATTATAGAAATGTATGTACAAAGTATAGACATGTATTTATTTGTACTTGTGGTGTCATATTTCTGATGTTTTTATTAAATGTGAACTGGGAATAACAATGTGTCCATTTGTAGGTGATAATAAGCTTTAAAGAAAAAACAGAATAATTAACCTTAAAAAAAAAAAACAAATTAACCTTTTTTCTGATTGGTCTTAAACTTAAAAAAAAAAAAAAAAAAAAAAAAAAAAGAATAAGTAACCTTTTTCTAATTGGTCTAAAACTTTTTGGTTATTTATAAAAAAAAGAAATAAAATAACTGCCATCTGTTAGCATAGAGAGAAAGAAAGCAATTATTACCAAGGAAGATAAGTGTATTAAGTTTTATAGGTCTAGCTAAGCTCTAGAAACCTGCACTAAACCTACATACTGAGTATAGAAATGTACGTATTTGTACTAAGTATAGAAATGTATGTATTTGTACTAAGTATAGAAATGTATGTATTTGTATTAAGTAGAGAAATGAATAATAAGTATAGAAATGAATGTATTTGTAGTAAATATAGAAATTTATGTAATAAGTATAGAGATGTATGTATTTGTACTAAGTTTAGAAATGTATGTATTTGAACTAAGTAAAGAAATGCTTGGATTTGTAGTAGGTACAGAAATGTACGTACTAAGTATAGAAATGTATGTATTTGTACTAAATATAGAAATGTATGTATTCATACTAAATATAGAAATGTATATATTTGTACTAAGTACAGAAATGCATGTACTAAATATAGAAATACTTTTATTTGTACTAAGTATACAAATGAATGTTATTGTAGCAAGTATAGAAATATATGTACTAAGTATAGAAATGCATATACAATATATAGAAATGTATGTATTTTTAATAAGTATAGAAATGTTTGTATTTGTACTAAGTATAGAAATGTACATACTAAGTATAGAAATATATCTATTTATACTAAGTATAGAAATGAATGTACTAAGTATAGAAATGTTTGTATTTGTACTAAGTATAGACATGTATGTATTTCTGCTAAATATAGAAATGTATGTATTAAGTACAGAAACGCATGTACTCAGTAAAGAAATGAATGTACTAAGCATAGAACTGTATGTATTTGTACTAAGTATAGACATGCATCTACTAAGTATAGAAATGATAACGGGAATTTTATCGTCACGTTCAACGAATTTTATCCCGTTGTACGAGGCTAAGTGTTCTTAAAGAAATTTAATCACATAAAAAAAGGCCAAGGTAAACCGGTATAAATTTTATCAGAAAGAAAAATAGGAAAGGAAGGAAATGTATAGTTCGGCTGTGCTGCCAAATCAGTCCCTCTGGCGGTTCTTAAAGAACACTTTTAACAAATATACTTTTTACTTGCTTTTTTTTTCTTTTGGCATATCAAAGTTCGCAAAACCGCTTTTAGTTCGAAGGTCGCAACACCGCTCTGGTGTAAAGCAGAGGCCGCAAAACTACTCTGTCGTAATTCCAAGGTCGCAAAACTGCTCTGGTGTTTTCAAAAGCCTAACACCGCTCGGGTGTTTTCTTTTTCTTCTGCCTGTCCATTGTGTTTTTTTCTTCTTCCTTTTATCGAATATCGTGAGACACAGCCAGAATTAGTAGCACCAGATTCACCGAGAGAGGGGGAGAAAAGAAGGGGAGAAAGAGAGAAGAAAATACACCAATTAGAGGGAGGAAAGGAAGGGGAGGTAAATAAAGAAAAATGAAAATAAAATTTCTACACTCTCCTAATTAAAAAGAAAAAAAGAGAAAAAAGAAAACTCCAAACAATGTAATTAATACCAAAGGAAATCAGGATATCTGTCTTTAACAGATCTTCGCACTCGAACAGTTTTCGACTGAGATTCACTATGAATCTCTTCTTCACCTACATTATCAGTAGAATCAAGAGATGGTACTTGGTACGAATGTGAAATAGTGAGCTCCAAGGGGTACAGATGTTTGATAGAATGTTCCTGGAATCCATCTCCTTTCTTAACCTGTACAGAACGAACCATTCCATCGCTCCCATAGTTGAGCTTTGCTACCCTTCCTAAGGACCAATAAGGTCTAGGTTTAGTCAAACTTTTTATTAATACAACATCATTTATCCTGATCTTATTTTCAAAATTGGATTGATACAAGTCTTGTAATTCCCTTAAACTTAATAAGTACTCTTCCTACCATAACAATTTAAACTTTTCCAACAAGGAATCTCTACCCTTTAAACTTTCTATTAGATCATTGCGATTAGGAGGACTCGCAGCAAAGGATTCTTCATCAAGATTCAAAAACACTGTATTTCCATGGAAGGGACGAATGAACGCACTAGGGGTGATTACTTCCAAACTGGAATCGTCAGAGCAACGATAGGTTAATGGTCTTTCGTTTATGGATTTCTCTAAGTCAGATAGTACCGTCAATAGTTGGAAATAATCCAACTTATTACGTCCTATGACCTTAAACAAACAATTTTTAATTGTCTTAATCAACCTTTCCCATACCGCTCCAAACCAAGCTGAATACATCGGAATAGTAAGGTGTTTTATACTACAAGTATCGTTACTTCCCTTAAACTCATTAGACACAAACACTTTCTTAATCAAGTCGCAACCGGCGACAGAGGACAGGCGTTATCTGAGTAAATGTGTGAGGGTACACCAAACTGATTAAACAACATCTTAAGAAAGCCAACACTACTGAATGGGTAGACATATCAGGTACTAATTCAAGATGGATTGCTCTGATATTAAAACAAGTGAAGATTAAGATATACATTTTCTTAACTTCACTATTGTCTACAACCCACAAATGACCAGTAAAATCTATCCCCGTGTGCAGAAAAGGTCTAACAAGATTTACCCTATGTTTAGGTAAATTAGTTACCTTCGGATTTCTAAAAGACAAGGCATTATACCTTTTACACAAGGCACAACTAGCCAGGACAGTTTTAATTGCCTGTCTAGCTTTGCATATCCAAAACCCAGCAGTACGCAAATTACTAAGAGTTGCAACAATACCTAAGTGTTTACAGTTAATATGGCAATCCATAATTATCAAATCCGTAATATGACAAGATTTTGGTAACAAAATAGGGTCTTTCACATCAATAGAAAAGTGGTCAGAACTATCAATTCGACCACGACACTGTATTAAACTCTTTTCATCTAAAAACAAATTGAATTTCGATATCAACTGAGGTATCTCTTCTACTTTGGTTTGTTGTAAGAAATTCCTCTCCTTACCGAAGAATTGACTCTGGGCTAAACTAATCAAGTATAACTTAGACTTGACAATGGCATCATCATGATAGTCTTTCCTTAACTTAGCAATGAACCGAAAAACTACCGTCCAATATTCTTATTAATTTATTAAGAGAAAAGAACTTGTCCAAATTTATTATAGGAGTATTTGTTAGTTCTTCTCCAGTACTCGTGTGGGCAGTGATTAATTCTTGGCACTTTTCGCTAAGACACTCTAAATTATAATTAGGCCAAACCAAAACTCTTGCATGTAACCAAGGTGGGCCTTTTAACCAGAAATCCATTTCTTTAATAAATTTAATCACAGAAATACCCCTTGTGACGAAATCTGCAGGATTTTCGGCCGTATCGTAATCTCTAGTCACTTCGTCGATTATACCTAAAGGTTCCAAGCTAAATATTTTATCAACGTTTCTTTCAACCGCAGATTCGTCATAGCAGTACAAAGGGTCGAAATATTCAGATTTCGTATCCATGACAAAGTAGATGTGCGTGATGTCGCAAGAAGAAAATTCTCCTACAATACGATTATAATTCAGCTCGGCCTGTTCCTGCACAGACAGACAGAGTTTAAAGTTATTAATGTCCCTGAACAAGACTATTTCTTGAGACAACTCAAACGCAAATCCGTCTCTAAATTTGATTCTGCATGGGTCCCATATATTTTATGATATCAATACCTACCAAACCATGCAAAGGAAGAACGTTATCTCTGATATTCAAAAAATCTGTGGCTAACTTTACATTTTGATCCTTTAAGTCAGCGACCACTTTACGGAGTCCTTCAATCTGAAAGGACAGATCCAGATGCTCGCCTATCAAAAAAGGCACAGATCTTGATTTATCCGGAAAATTGACATTAAAATTTTTTGTCTCATTACCTAGAAATGTCTTAACATTGAATTTACGATTTTCCAATGAGAGTAACTCATTAAAAACCCATGTAACAATTCACTACACAAGTAAGACTTTTCACTACCTGTATCTAACAGACAATTAAATGTAACTTCTTTGCCATACAAATTTACTGAAATGTTAACTACAAGTAACAAAAACTGCTAGTCGACCAGATAGCGTTAGAAGAGATGATTGGTTTAATCGATCCAGGACACATAACACTAACATGCCCAGGCCCATTACATGACCAGCACAACTCAGATTTCTTCTCTTTTAGAGGACATACATTATCCATATGTAGATTACTAGTACATCTAGAACAAATTTTCAATTCTCTACATCTTTTTATCTTGTCGGCATAGGTTGGATATGATTTGCACATATAAACCCTGTGATTATTAGATCGACAAAAACAACAACCATATTTAATTTTAGACGCATTAACGTGAAAATTTTCCAAGGTAGAGGGCTTCCTATTTTGCAAGGGAAGATTAATTTTGGGAAAATATTTTCTTCCATAATTCACTACTTTACGATTTCTAGAGTCGTTCCTGCAAAACTCCAAGGTTCTAAGGACATCGGTACTGTTGTCCAAAATTTGTACAAGGGATGGATAATTATTATCCAATTTATGAATCAACTCTGATTTAAACGAGGCAGGGAGCTTGTTAAATATTATAAAGCTCAACAAGCGATTCCCTGGGGAACCATCCTCTAGGAAATCTATTTTAAAAGAATTTTTCAACTCATGTACTTGAGTTTTCACATCATTCAAGTATTTTTTCACTGCAAAACTGCCATATAAGCAGTCCACGTCTAACCAGGAAGAGAAGATAGACTCTACTATACAGTTTTCATCTAGAAATTCTTTACATAGTAGATCTATAGCTACAGAATAATTCTTATCCGATACAGAAAGATGCTTTATCAGTTGGAATGCGTAACCCGATAAATGGTTTTTTTATGCCAACAGCTTTAACGCGTCGTTATCCAAATTAGAAACACAGTTCAAGAACTCCCTATGAAAGTACAAGAAGGCTAATTTGTTAGATTCCAAGTCCTTATCGTGGAATTTAGGACATTCAATTTTCGGGGTCAAATTAATACCTTTGTCCTTTGTTAAAGACTTAAGACAGGAGTCACCATTTAACTTAATAGGAGAAAGTCTTGCCAATTTCTCTAGAGTTTGTAATTTGAATATTGAGCTCTCTTTGTTGAAAGCTTCCACTATTTCATCCTGGATATTTTCTTCCAGGTAGGCATTGGCCAACATCTCTTCAAGAAGGTCCACTGGTGCCAATTGCTCATTTACTTGGGTCTTATACAATACATATCTGGATTCATCAATTTCCTTTGAATCTCCTAGAGGCTCAAATATAAATAATATTTTCTCTCGGGTATACTTCAGTTTCTTTAACAAGAAGTCCACAGAAACAGTTGCCATGTTAACTAACTAAATTTAAGCAGAACAGTGAGAAAACGATGGAATAGCGAGCTGTTCAGGAAAGATCAGAAACAAAGACCTCTTTTTTTAAAGACAAACGCCATAACTCGAAACTGAACAAGACAAGATGGCGACTCAATAAGGCAGAATGTAGAACCCAAATATAGGGATAAAACAGCCACAGTCAGGTGAACATGCTTTTTATAGAATTTGGATAAAATAATTAGCAATAATTACGTATAGAGAAATATTTAGAGAAACTAAACTTTAGGTTCAAAAAGAAAAAAAATGGCTTTACATAAATCTTAGTAAGACCGGCGTAAAAAACCATTCTGGGTAGGAATACTACTAGTAAATAAGACATGTAGTATCATTAACTTGATTTGGTAGAGTAACGGGATAAAATTCGTTGAACGTGACGATAAAATTCCCGTTAATGAATGCATTTGTAGGAATGATAGATATGTATGTACTTAATACAGAAATGTATGTATTTGTACTAGGTATAGAAATGCATGTATATGAACTAAGTAAAGAAAGGTATGTACTAAGTATAGAAATGTATGTATTAAATATAGAAATGTATGTACTGAGTAGAGAAATGCTTGTATTTGTACTAAGTATAGAAACGTATATACTTTTACTAAGTATAGAAATGTATGTACTAAGTATTAAAATGTATGTATTTGTACTGAGTCTAGAATGTATGTACTAAGTGTAGAAATGTATGTATTTGTACAACGTCTAGAAATGTATGTGCTAAGTATAGAAATGTTTGTATTCGTACCAAGTATAGAAATGTATGTATTTGTACTAAGTATAGAAATGCATGTACTTCGTAGAGAAATGTGTGTATAAAGGAAAGAAATGTATGTATATGTGCTAAGTATAGAAATATATGCATTTAAGTTTACTATAGACGTGTATGAATTTGTACTAAGTATAGAAATGTATCTATTTATACTAAGTATAGAAATGTATGTACTAATATAGAAATGTATGTATTTGTACAAAGTATAGACATGTATGTATTTGTGTTAAGCATAGAAATGTATGTATTAAGTAACGAAACGCATGTACTCAGTAAAGAAATGTATGTACTAAGTATGGAAATGTATGTATTTGTACTAAGTAAAGAAATTTGTGTATTGTACTAAGTATGGAAATGTATGTACTATGTATAGAAATCTATGTATTTGTGCTGAGTATAGAAATGTATGTACTTCTACTCGGTATAGAAATGTGTATACTAAGTATAGAAATGTATGTATTTGTACTAAGTATAGAAATGTGTGTATTTTTACTAAGTATAGAAATATATATATTTGTAATAAGTATAGAAATGTGGGTATTTTTACTAAGTATAGAAATATATATATTTGTACTAAGTATAGAAATGTATGTACTAAGTATAGAAATGTATGGATTCGTACTAAGTATAGAAATGCATGTACTTCGTATAGAAATGTGTGTACAAAGTATAGAAATGTATGTATATCTGCTAAGTATAGAAATATATATATTTGTGTTTAGTATAGACTTGTATGTATTTGTACTAAGTGCATAAATGTATGTACTACATATAAAAATGTATGCACTAAGTATAGAAATATATGTATTTGTTCTAAGCATGGAAATGTATGTATTTGTACTAAGTATAGAAACGTATGTGTTTGTACTATGTATAGACATGCATGCACTAAGTATGGAAAGGTATGTATTTGTATGTACTTAGTGTAGAAATGTATGTGTTTGTACAAAATCTACGAATGTGTGTGCTGAGTATAGAAATGTATGTATATACATATATGTCTATACTTAGCACAAATACATGCATTAAGAATAGAAATGTATGTATTTGCGCTAAGTTCAGAAATGTCTGTAGTTATACTTTTTTTTTGACCATGGGGATCGCCACTTATCAAGGCCCGTAAGCCACTCGGGGATAAGGGTTATTTTGTGTACAATAATCAATGGGATAATATCGTAGTAATAGTTGGTATTGGAGATTTGATAAAGCGTCTTACTTAAGGGGGCGATTAATCAGGAATTTGTTTATGTTGGACTTGAAGACGTCCAAGTTGTAGTCAGGTGGGAAACAGGCAAATGGAAGAGAATTCCACTGGCGTGCACTTCTCAGAAAAAAGCTATGTTCATGGAATCTACGTTTTGATTTCGGCACAGATAAAGAGTGGGGGAAATTACTGACAGTGGTTTTAGCTAGACAGGTGTTTATCATGAAGGATTGGCGAGGGGGGACCAGAGATTGGAGCTCGGACGAGCATTTGTGATGGAAATAACGATAAAACAAAGACAGGCTCGCAACGTCTCTTCTGTGTCTATTTGTACTAAGTATAGAAAGGAATGTACTAAGTATAGAAATAGAATGTATTCGTTGTAAGTATAGAAAAGTATGTATTTCTACTAAGTATAGAAATATATATATTTGTGATGCGTATGTATTTGTACTAACTACGGAAATGTATGTACTACGTATAAAAATGTATGTACTAAGTATAGAAATATGTTTATTTATTCTAAGTATGTATTTGTACTAAGTCCAGAAATGTATGTATTTATACTAAGTAGAGCAATGTATGTACTAAGTATAGACGTGTATGTATTTGTGCTAAGTATAGAAATGTATGTATTTATACTTAGTATAGAAATGCATGTATTTATACTAAGTATAGAATTGTATGTACAAAGTATAGACATATATTTGAACTAAGTATAGAAATGTACTTGTACTAAGTATAGAAATGTATGTATTTATACTAAATCAAGAAATCAATGAACTTAGTACAGAAATGTTTGTATTTGTACTAAGTATAGAAATATATGAATTTGAAGTAAGTATAAAAAATGAATGTACTAACTATGGAACTGTATGTATTTGTACTATGTATTAAAATGCTTATATTTGTACTTAGTATAGAAATGTATATACTAAGTATAGAAATATATGTATTTGTACTTAGTATAGAAATGTATGTACTAAGTATAGAAATATATGTATTTGTACTTAGTATAGAAATGTATGTACTAAGTATAGAACAGTATGTACTTGTTATAAGTAAAGAAATGTATTGGATATGTGCTAAGTAAAGAAATGAATGTACTAAGTATAGAAATCAATATATTTATAGTAAGTATAGAAATGTATATGTGTATTATAGAAATACATGTACTCAGTATAGAAATGTTCGTACTAAGTATAGAAATGTATGTGTTTGTTGTAAGTAAAGAAATATATGTACTAAGTATAGAAATGTATTTACTAATTATATAAATTCATGCATTTGTCGAAGTATAGAAATGTATATATTAGTACTAGTTGTAGAAATGTATGTACTAAGCATATAAATGTATGTGTTTGTGCAAAGTATAGAAATGTATGTATTTTTACTAAGCATAGGAATATATGTATTTGTACTAAGTATAGAAATGTATGTACTAACTATAGAAATGTCTGTATTTGCTCTAAAGGTAGAAATGTATGTACTTTGTATAGAAATGTATGTATTCCTACTAAATATTGAAATGTATGTATATGTACTTATATAGAAATGTATGTATTTGTACTAAGTATAGAACTGTTTGTATTTGTTATACATATAGAAATGTATGTATATGTACTAAGTATAGAAATATATGTATATGTCCCAAGTATAGAAATGTACGTATTTGTTATAAGTATAGAAATGTATGTGTTTTTGTACTAATAGAGAGATGTATGTACTAATTATATAAATGTATCTATTTATACTAAGCATAGAAATGAATGTACTAAGTAAAGAAATGAATGTATTTGTAGTAAGTATAGAAATGTATGTATTAATTATAGAAATACATATACTCAGTATAGAAATGAATGTACTAAGAATAGAAATGTATGTATTTGTTGTAAGTATAGAAATGTATGTACTAAGAATAGAAATGTATGTATAATTATATAAATTTATGCATTTATACTCAGTATAGAAATGTATGTATTATTACTGTTATAAGGAAAAACAATATCCCCCTTCTTCCTTTCATGTCATGATAAATGTGTGTATTAGTCAAGCAGACACCCCATCCCCAACCTACCTCCATCCACCCACGCAAAGGAAATCACAGAGACAAGATCCCCCGCATCATCTCCACCACCTTTCGACAAGACGGCGAACATAACAGATGTAAACCAGACAGAAACCCCAACCCACCCATCTCAGAAAGGACCATGTGGAAATAAAAAAAACTTGAGCAGAAAGTTAGTTGGGCTACGAACAGCCAGGGGAAAACTGGTTAAAAATGAGTGCCCCAAAGAAAATGGGGTTAACAGCAGCATAGAAAGACGCATAGGTGAAATGTAGTCTATTCAACTCGGATCGGCGGATCGCCATTGGACCGAAAAGGGAAACCAACTCAAAGCTTGGATATACCTTGGCTGAATGTTATTCTTGGAGATGGATATCCCTCCAATGGAGAATCTTATGCTAAAAGTCACTCGTCAGGAATAATGTTAAAAGAAAAAGTTAAAAAAAAAAAAAAAGGAGAACGGTGACGAAGAAGAAAAGACATTTGTGTTAACGATGCTCATCGGGACCGGACAATTATCAAGAAGCTAAGTATTTATTAATTTTCATTCACTCCAATCCGCCCAACCCGCTCCCATGTCTCTATGCTAAAATATCATTCATGTTATGTATAAATTAACTTTTTGACATGTGCAAAGAAAGAAGAAATATGTGACTTTCTGATTCTAAATAATAACTGCGACTAAATTTTTCTTTTCATTCCAAAAAATAAAAAAAGGAGGAGGAAAGAGACAATACATCCCCATGAACAAACTTTATTATCGCCCCCCCCATCTCGACCCATAATGTTGTCTGCACCCCCATTTGCATTATTGTTGTCTTAATTTTTTTCCATTCACCTGTATTACACTCATGTAAATAAATTAATTTATTTTTAGTATGTTCATACTCGATTGTGTCATCGTCGTTCTTATTGCTTATTCTAATTATTAACCGTGAATGTCGTTAAGGTATTTACTGACGATAATGCTGGTTCGAACCTTGGCAAGTGCCATTTGGTTGTAATATCGTCATAACTGGTACGCTGCATATTTTTTTTTATTTTATTTTACAACTTGCGTTTGGAAGGAGAATTTCACTTTGAAATTCCTAACCCCGGGCTATCGACACACAGGATTCCCATCTGAGATCCCAACACACACGTCAAACCCCTGGGTTAGACCCAAAACCGTTACAGTACTAAGTATAAAAATGTATGTACTAAGTATACAAATTAATGTATTTGTACTAAGTATAGAAATGTATGTAATAAGTATAGAAATGTATGTGTTTGCACTAAAAATAGAAATGTATGTACTCTGTATAGAAATGTATGTATTCCTGCTAAATATAGAAATGTATGTATATATACTAAGTAATGAAATGTATGTATTTGTACTAAGTATAGAAATGTATGTACTAATTATAGAAATCAATGTATTTGTGATAAGTATAGAAATATTTGTGTTTGTTCTAAGTTTAGAAATGTATGTATTTGTACTAAGTATAGAAATGTATGTACTAAATATAAAAATGTATGTATTTGTACCAAGTATATAAATGTATGCACTTTTACTAAGTCTAGAAATGTCTGTACTTAGTATAGAAATGTATGTATTTGTACAAAGTCTAGAAATGTATGTGTTAAGTCTAGAAATGTATGTGTTAAGTATAGAAATGTATGCATTTGTACAAAGTATGGAAATGCACACTCATGAGCAAAAAAAAAAATAAAAAATGGGCCAAGAGTGAAAGAAGGAAGAAATCGATTTTTTAATATTTTTCCATGAATTTTTGTTAATTTTAACCGAAAATTTCCATTTTGCAGATCATTATTATTATAGCATATAATAATAAGTGAAAAAATGAATCCTCAAAATGGTAAGTGCATCTTGGCGAGGATATAAAAAACTGAATTACAGGATTAAGGCCGTCCAAAATGGCTTACAAGCAGATTTTTTTGATATTTTAAGAAAAGAAAATGTGAAAACATCTTTCTGCAGCGAAGCGAATTGGTCCAAGGTTTGAAATCGAACGCTTGGTAAAAGGAAAATCTGGATCTGGTTGCCCTAGAGCATCCACTTTGAAGGACGACCACAGGCATAAACCAACTGTTTTTAAGAATCGAAAGAAAACTTATGTTGACTATTGCAAAGAATTGAAAACAGAGACTGGAAAATCTCTTTCTAGATATACAATATCTAGAAAAATGAAAGAAATGCGATTTTCCTCTAAACGGTGTGCAAAGAAGCCATTTTTATCTAAGAAGAACATCACTGATAGAAAGAGATTTTTCTCGTGTTATGTCAAGAAAGATACATACTAGTTCAGGAATGTTTTCTGGTTAGATGAATTAAGATTTTGTCTTGTTACTGATGCTCCTGATGCTCCAGAACGGTGCAATCGAAGAACTGGAGAAAGATTTTTGACAAGTGGCATACAAATGACAGTAAAAACACAGGAATGGAGGGATAATGGTATGGGGGTACTTTTACAACAGCAGGAGTTGGGTAACTTATTAGATGTGAGAAATCAATCAATGCAAAGTAATACATTCGAATATTAGAAACAGGACTGTTACCAAGCATCCAGAAGTACTCAATGTAGAAATGTATGTACAAAATATAGAAATGTACATACTAAGTATAATATTGTATGTATTTGTGCTAAGTAAATAAATGTATGTATTTGTACTAAGTATACGAATGTATACACTAAGTACAGAAATGAATGTACTAAGTATAAAAAATTATGTATTTGTTCTAAGTATAGAAATGTATGTATTAGTAGTAAGCATAGAAATGCATGTACTAAGTATAGAAATGTATGCATTTGTACTAAGTATAGAAATGCTTGTATTTGTAGTAAGTATAAAAGAGCTTGCATTTGTACTAAGTATATAAATAAATGCATTTCTAGTAAGTAAAAAAACGTATGTACTAAGTATGGAAATGTATGCATTAGTTTAAGTATAGAAATAAATGTATGTGTACTAAGTATAGAAATGTATGTACTAACTATAGAAATGTATGTATTTGTACTAAGCATTGAAATGTATGTACTAAGTATAGAAATGTACGTAATTGTACTAAGCATTGAAATGTATGTACTAAGTATAGAAATGTACGTAATTGTACTAAGTATTGAAATGTATGTACTAAGTATAGAAATGTACGTAATTGTACTAAGTATTGGAATGTATGTATTTGTGCTAAGTATAGAAGTGAATGTACGAAGAATAGAAATGCTTGTTTTTGTATTAAGTATAGAAATGAATGTATTTGTAGTAAGTATAGAAATGTATGTACTAAGTATAGAAATGTAGGTACTAAGTATAGAAATATGTGTATTTGTACTTAGTATAGAAATGCGTGTATTAGGTCTTACTATAGAAATCTATGCATTTCTACTAAGTATAGAAATATTAGCATTGTACAAAGTATAGAAATGTACGGACTAAGAATAGAAATATACCTATTAGAACTAAGTATAGAAATGTGTGTGTTTGTACAAAGTATAGAAATATACTAAGTATAGGAATGTATGTATTTGTTTTAAGTATATAGATTTATGTATGTATACTAGGTATATAAATGCATGTATTAGTACTTAGTGTAGAAATGTATGTATTTGTACTAAGTATAGAAATGTATGTACTAAATATAAAAATGTATGTATTTGTACCAAGTATATAAATGTATGCATTTTACTAAGTCTAGAAATGTCTGTACTTAGTATAGAAATGCATGTATTTGTACTAAGTATAGATATGTATGTCCTTAGTATAGAAATGTATGTATTAGTACTAAGTATAAAAATGTATGTACTAAGTATAAAAATGTATGTACTAAGTATAGAAATGTATGTAGTTAGCATAGAAATGTATGTATCTGTACTAAGTATAGCAATATATGTACTAATTATTGAAATTTATATATAAGGATAAAATTTTATGTATTTAAAATGTATAATAATATAGATAGAAAAACCACAGAAACCTTTAAACTTGTTATCATGTTATTAACAAAGGAGATGACTTACATCATAAGTTTTTTGAGTTTGTCTTCAATGGTTTTCATTGAACAGATGGAGAAGTGCCAAGGATTTGAGTTTGTTGATTTCAGCACTCGATTCATTGACATGATGTAATGGTATAGACTGTCACATGTGTTTCCCTCACCATCGTGTCTACTTCCAAAGCTAAAAAAAGAAAGTGTAATCATATGAAAATTGGAGATAATTGGTTCTAACATGAGAGGGTGCTGTGGTCGTGAGATTTGATATTTGGTAGAGAATCGGCCTATTTCTGGAATCCGTTCACATATGAGCAAGCAAGGGATAATGATAATAAAAGAGAATCGGAGAAACGAATGCCAATATAAAGACTAAAGTTGTTTCTTGGAGACAATTAGTTCTAACATGAGATTGTGATGAGGTCGCAAGCTTTGGTACTCTCCCCCTCTCCCTTTCCACTCCATATTTCTTAGAGAATCTAAATCTTCAACCTCTTTTTAGCATCCGGCGTGTACCAGGCAGGATGTGCTTTTCTGCTATCCCTGTAAAAGACACCTGCATGCAGATGCATAAGTTTTTCCCACCATGTAACCCATGTTTTCGTTTTTAACGTTTGAATTGAATAATAATCGTTTGCATCTTTTGATTTTGATATTTAGGGTGCCACAAGCGTCCTGGATTTTGGTGTAGGCAACAACAGACAATGCCTCATATCTAGTCTCCATGCGATCCGATCCAAATGATTGATATTTCTTAGTTCCCAGAATATCCAGATGCATTAAGGAGTTGAAGCAAGAGATGCTGTACATGGCTGAACTACCTTAGATGCATAAAGCATTTATAATCTTGTCAATATCAAATTTCTGATGAACTCTTGCATTATCCCCCAACTCTATGGGAAGTCCCTATTTACTTGCCTTCCCACGACAGAAGAGTTAAATACAAGGTCGATTTTTAATATGAAAAATCCTTTTTCTTGGAGTATATCACAGTAAGGATACTCAGACAAATTCTCCATTCCGGAACTGTATTTATGGCATTGAGGGATAATGCATTCTGGACCAATTGTAAGGTCAGAGAGAACTCAGAGTTGTTGAGATGGCTGACTTGTGTCTGGCACCCAACTCCGTCTGACCACCTAAACCACCTGATGAACAGATTATTAGTTATCCTCCTTACTAATTGTTGTGGTTGCAAGGTTGAACAATAATTAGTAAGGAAATACAATGAAGACGCAACAACAAGATAACGCAATAATAAGTGTATTAAAGAAAAGGTATATTTACAATATGTACAAATGACGGTGTCGAGTCAGAGAGTCTTGGTGGGAGGACATGTACGCTCTTCGGCGTCACTTCCGGTGGCATTTGAGTAAGACACACCAAGGCCAACCTAGGCTTGCCATTTATAGTGTTATGTTATTCGCATATGCAAATAAGTGGTTGCCACCACAACACCCCCCTCCCAAGATTTGAAGTCACACAGATTTCAATATCTTTTTCTTTTTGGGTTTACCATTAATGGTTCATTCACTTTTCTTTTCCTACCTGATCTTCGGGGTTCAGGTGCATTTTGAGGCGGTTCCAAATTAAAAGATTCGTATATGATATCTATGGTGTCCTCCTCTTCGACTGTTGTCGTATCATCATCATCTTGGATATGACGTTTTTTTATCTGATTTAGGTGCCTTTTATGTATATTCTGTGGACCTTTAATCATGTATGTACAATCACCAATGCGTTTATCCACTACTCCACATTCCCAGTAAGATGTGTTATTTCTGTAGCACTTAAAATATACTC
Organism: Euprymna scolopes; assembly: GCF_053919585.1. Lineage (NCBI taxonomy): Eukaryota > Metazoa > Mollusca > Cephalopoda > Sepiida > Sepiolidae > Euprymna > Euprymna scolopes. The sequence continues at coordinate 54,123,018 of NC_136495.1, read as the reverse complement.
GATCTCCCGAGTTATATTTCTTTCTTCTCGTGTGTGTAGTGTTTTGGATAATTGCCTGCCTTGGCAATAGTTTGTCAAACGCTGATTTTACCTTTCTGGCAAACATTAGATCAGCTGGTGATATGTTTGATGGTGTACTAGGATGTGGTGTAATCCTATATACTTGCAAGAATTGTTGCAAAGCTTTTTCTGTTGGTGTTCCAATGGATTTCTTTAACGCTCGTTTTAGCGTGTCCCCGAACCTTTCCGCGAGGCCGTTCGACCTTGGATGATACGGCGGAGTCGTGATGTGCTTCACTCGGAACGTGTCGCAAAATTCCTTAAACTCTGCGGATGTGAACTGCGTTCCGTTGTCAGTGACCAGTGTGTCTGGTACACCGAATCTTGCAAACAACTCATGTAGGAACCCTATTGAGTTGTTCGTTGTTGGATTCCTGCAACGCATTACCTCCGGCCATTTTGTGAAACTATCCACTACAATTAAATAATAGTTTTCACCTACTGGACCAGCGAAGTCCATGTGGATTCTCGACAATGGTTGGTCGGTTTTCGGCCAAGGTTTGTGTACTATAGGTGGAGATTTTGCCGCTAACTGGCATCCTTTACATTTATCAATTGTTGTCACTATGTCAGTGTCCATGTTATGCCAGTACACGTAGCTTCTCATTAACGACTTCATTCGATTTATCCCCGGATGTCCTGTGTGGAAATCTCTTAACATCCTATTCTGCAATGTTTTGGGTATTACCACTCTCTCGCTGTACAGTAACACATCGTCACATATGGAGAAAACTTCCTGCACCTTTGTGTCCGTTATAATTTTCTCTTTTATGTCCTTTATATATTCGTCTTTCTCGGCTTCCCTTTTAATGTCCGACAAAGTTACGGGTAGTTCCTTAATGATGTTTGCTACCATATTTTTTACTTCAACATTTGTCCGAATTGCTGCAATGACTGATTCTTCCAGATTGTGTTTCTGTGGTATCAGTCTTGACAGTCCATCCGCATGGCAAATCTTTTTTGATGCTAGATGTTGTAGCTGGAAATCGTAATTAAGTAGTATTGTACCCCAGCGCAGCAATCTATTTGCGGTGTATACCGGCAATCCTTTTTTTGATCCATAGATCGTGACTAACGGTTTATGGTCGGTTTCAAGTATGAATTGTCTACCATATAAATATCGGTGAAATTTAGTCACGGCAAAGATTATGCTCAACGCTTCTTTTTCGATTTGTGAATATGCCCTTTCGACTGGTATCAGCGTTCTCGAAGCGTGCGCTATTGGTTTTCTAGACCCATCCGGCATAATATGTTGAATGCATGCTCCTAAGCCGTAGGAGCTAGCATCACTAGCGACGACTATTTTTAAGTTTGTGTCAAAGTGCGTTAAGAATAATTCGGATGTTAGTGCGCTCTTTATTTTGTCAAAAGCGGTTTGACATTCTTGCGTCCAGTTCCACCGTGTATCCTTTTTAAGCAGATTATTTAAGGGGGCTCGCAGGTTATGCATTCCTTCAATAAAAGATTGGTAATAATTTGCGAGTCCTAAGAAACTCTGCAAGGTTGTTACATTATCGGGTGCTGGCATATATTTTATTGCTGCAGATCTGTCTGGGTCTGGACGTCGTCCATGTTTGTTTATTATGTGTCCAAGATACTTAATCTCGCTCATACAAAAGTCACATTTACTTTCTTTTACTTTAAAGCCGAATTCTTGTATTCGAGTAAATACTTGTTTCAAATGTTCCTTATGTTCTTCTAGGGATTTGCTCGTGACAACAATGTCGTCCAGGTATGCACATGCGCACTCAATACCACTTAGCATGGTGTCCATCGCTTGCTGAAAGACGGCAGGCGCTACTTTGATGCCAAAAGGCAACCGGTTGTATTTGTATAATCCCTTATGCGCTTATGCGTATTGATGCATAGTATTTTTGAGCAATTCTCCTCGACCGGTATTTGCAAATACGCGTCGCTCAAGTCTATCTTGGAGACGATATTACCCCCATTCAACTTCGTGAATATTTCCTCTGGGCTTGGTAGGGGGTAATGGTGATCTTTTAATAGGGAGGTGACCCCGGTCGAAAAGTCTGCGCACACTTTAACTTCGTCATTCTTTTTCTTTACGTATACGGTGGGGGCTGCCCATTCGCTGTGTTCTATTTTTGATAGAATTCCCGTCTGTTCCAATCTATTTAATTCTTTATCAATCTTTTCCAACCCAGCGAACGGAACATTTCGCTTTTTTCTAAAAATTGGGCTGGCGTTTTCTTTAAGTTCAAACAAGGCCTTGAATTTATTGCAGCGACCTAAGTTAGTCGTGAATGCCTCAGGAAATAATTCTTTTAAATCGTCTTTTATATTTACTGTTGTTGGAGAAGAACATTCTAATTTTTTACAGAATGTATTGATTGGCTTATCCCATAGACCGAATTTCTCAATTAAATCTATTCCAAACAGATTTTCACTATTTTTTAGTACGAACATTTTTAATTTCTTCGAAATCCCTTTCAATTTTATTGGGAGGACAACTTCTCCTTCAAATTTTATACCACCACCAGTTATTGTCCGGGCTGCTTTACTAGTTTTCATCATGGCCGGTTTTCCCAACTTTTTCCACGTATTCAGGTTTATTATAGAAACATCGGAGCCGGAGTCGAGTTGTAACTTTATTGATGTTTTAAATATTTCCACTTTTACGTATTTTCGCCGATCTTTGTCTAATTTTGTATTTGATTTTGTTTGCTGTACTCTCTTTCTGGTGTAATCTTTATATCTGCAGCAATCGCTTTTGTGTCCCACCTTCTTACAAATGTAGCATTTTTTCTTCTTATAAGGACAATCTAATTCCCAATGCTTTTCTGCACATCTCTTACAGTTATATCTAGGAAGAGGCTTGTTATATTCTGTACTATATTTATGGTTATTATCTTTGGAATATCCCGTTCCATTGCTTTTCTTTGTAAAGTTCTTGGTAGGTGCGTATGGTTTTCTAACTTTTCTTACATATGCCACTCCGGATTCTTCTATATTTTTTAAATCCTTTTTTAGTGTAATGGCCCTTTCACAGTCCTCTGCTAGTTTCTGGAGGGTTAAATCTTGCTCAGATTCCAGCTTAGACAACACTCGTCTGCGTATTTCTGCATTTTTCGTGGAAACTAACCCTTGAACGAAGATTAGACATTTAAAATCTTCTACCGTTAGTTCTGCAAGCTTAAAATTATCGCAGTTTTTATTGACAACTGATGCGTATGTCAAATAATCTTGGTTGTCCATCTTTCTTAGATTCATGCACAGCCATCTTTTATGAAAAAGAGATATATTTGGATTAAATAATTCTTTTAGTAATTTTACAGCTTCCATGAACTCTAATTCCGCAGTTTTTTTAGGTAATATGTAATCTACGAATTTGCTGTGTTCTGATGTACCCAATTTTCTGAGTAAGAGGCTCACTTTCTGACTATTTGGCCAATTTTTACAGTCCAGTTGAAAAACATCCTCGTATCTTGTGTAGTATGCTTCAAAATTCTTCTCTTCCTCAGGCACATAATGAAATGTGTCCATACTATTAAAAATAGTTGTATGGGAGAAATTAACACTATCGACATTTTCTCGATTACTCTTTAGTAGTTCCAGTGTTTTAGCAAAACGTTCATCTTGTCTTTCTTCATATTCCAATTGTAGTTTCTTAAGCCTTTCTTCCTGTTCCAATTGCAGTTTTTTCTGCTTTAATTGTGCCATTTTCTGCTTTTCTTCTTGTTCTTGCTGCCATTTCAATAATCTGTCCTCTCTCTTTTCCTCGCGGTCAGCCTGTGCCTGTATTTGTGTTTGCAAAAGCTCGTTTTGTGTAGCTTGTCTGCGTTCATCCCGCTCAGCCTGTGCTTGTAAAAATTGCATTAACATTTTTGATAAGTCTTCCATGTTTTTTTTTTTTTTTTTTTTCTTAGTGTGTAGTTAAAAAAAAATATTGTACCATGTACAATATACACCGGTTTGGGTTACAACAAAAAAGCAAATTGCTGTAAGCTCCTGTTTTCAATAATAATATCGCTGCTTGCAATAATATATTCTTTTTGCGAGTCACGCTGCAAAAAAAAAAATAAAACAGGTTTATCTGGAATCACGAAATGGAATTGACTTTCCGTTTTTAGGCACTTACTAATAAGTAACTCTTTCCACAAAATAAAAGTTTTTTTGTTTTTTTTTTTAATCGAGTCACAATTGAATAAATGTATGCAGTACATTTAGTTCTTTGAGTTTTTTTTTCCTCTAGTATTTTAGTAATTAAAATACCTCTTAAATTGAGATTACCTTTTTTTCCGAGACGTTTTACTGTATTATCCGTTATTCAGTGACAACTTCAAGAAAAAAAATCCTTTCTTTGAATTTTAGTTTTAGCTGTGGTATTTCCTTTTACTACCGACGTCAACCAAAACATTAATTAAAAAGTCCTTTAGTTGTTGTTTTGTTTACGGAGAACAGTAATTAGAATCCACTGGTGAACTTTTTTCGTAGGTTACTTCCTTGCTTTTCGTAATACGGATCTGACCTGTCGTTTTTGCGACAGAACAAAGTTCGCTTTTCGTTTGCAAGTTGGTCCTTTAGTAAGATTTGTCGTGTAGCGACAAAACAAAAATTCACTTTTACATTCGTTTGCAAGTCGGATTCCCAGAAAACGGCGTAAATTGTCGCTTTTGCCACGTTAGAGTTTTTTTTTTTTTTTTTCACTTGAGTTGAAACTTCTCTTTAGCGTAAAATCCGTTTGCTCATCAACACTTTGCATTCCTTAAAAAAATGGTCAACCTTTGCATTGTACTTTTTTTTTTTTTTTTTTTTAAATAGTTCTTCGTCAAACTGTTATATTTGACGCTTCATATCTCGTCGCCAACTGTTGTGGTTGCAAGGTTGAATAATAATTAGTAAGGAAATACAATGAAGACGCAACAACAAGATAACGCAATAATAAGTGTATTAAAGAAAAGGTATATTTACAATATGTACAAATGACAGTGTCGAGTCAGAGAGTCTTGGTGGGAGGACATGTACGCTCTTCGGCATCACTTCCGGTGGCATTTGAGTAAGACACACCAAGGCCAACCTAGGCTTGCCATTTATAGTGTTATGTTATTCGCATATGCAAATAAGTGGTTGCCACCACAACACTAATCCACTGCGGAGTTCTTTTCTAGAAGACTGAAAAATATCACTGAACTGAGGAAGCTTTTTTGAGCATGGTGCAGCACTCTATGACCACCCTTGACCTAATGGTCGAGAAAGAAGTCGGGAAAGGCACTATCAGATTCCTCTGTCAAAATTTGATTCAGGAAAGATAGTTTCTTGGCATGTCGATGTCATATCAAATTGGGCATCTCCAAGCTTCTCTCAGACATTAGGTAATTTTCAAGCTTCTCTCAGACATTAGGTAATTTTCAAGCTTCTCTCAGACATCAGGTAATTTTCAAGCTTCTCTTAGACATTAGGTAATTTTCAAGCTTCTTCCAGACATTAGGTAATTTTCAAGCTTCTCTCAGACATCAGGTAATTTTCAAGCTTCTCTTAGACATTAGGTAATTTTCAAGCTTCTCTTAGACATTAGGTAATTTTCAAGCTTCTTCCAGACATTAGGTAATTTTCAAGCTTCTCTCAGACATCAGGTAATTTTCAAGCTTCTCTTAGACATTAGGTAATTTTCAAGCTTCTCTTAGACATTAGGTAATTTTCAAGCTTCTTCCAGACATTAGGTAATTTTCAAGCTTCTCTCAGACATCAGGTAATTTTCAAGCTTCTCTTAGACATTAGGTAATTTTTTCTATTACACATTGATTGTGTATGGCATAATCACATTGACACACTGGTTCTCACTAGATCAACAAAGTTAAACAATGTTGAGCCTGGTCAGTACTAAAATGGGTGACTTTTTGGGAATACCAGGGGCTGTATGTAGAGGGACGTCAACACCTCCCTGCAAGAGTTGCAAAATCAAAACATCGTGATCTCCCCTAATGGAGATATACATGGGGACTGCTTGTGAATTTCATACTCCCATGAAACTTCCTCCTTTAGAGAAAGCTGGTTAAACCTGCATTATGATGAGTGCCACAGTGCAGTTTTATACATCGACATATTTTGTAAATTTCTGTAAAAAAAAATTAGTCATCAAGTTCTTAACATCTTCAAATACTCATAGATTGATTTGTTTGTGCTTTTAAAACGAATCGTCTACTCGAACGCTCATTTGTGAGCTTTGGTATGGGCGGAGTGATAAAATATTCTAGTTAACTCATAATAGGTACGACTTCTGGCTAGAATGAACCTGGGAGTAATTGTCACTAAATGTTTATTGCACACTACCACAAAGCTCCCAAATTAGTTCGAGGTCATGTCAACCATCATAAGGAGATGGATGCAATTATTTTAAATTCAATTTAGTGATTAAATCATGATTAAAATGATTGTGTGCAACTTACTAACCTGTGAGCGAGTTCGTGCATCATAACTTGTGTTTGGGAAAAACCAAATTTCGCTTCGACGATGGAGAATGAATAATCAGTACAAATTTTATTTAGATAAGAGACACCTGAGGAGAAAAAAGGAAAACAAATAAACAAAAGAATAACAACATTTAGAGATAATCAAAAGATTTATTAGCGATTTATAGGATTCAAACATTTAACTGGCCAGGTCTTTATTTATCCTTCTTTCTCTCTAGTGCACTCTCATCACTTTCATGTTTCCTTGACCTTCCTCCATTAACTGACCCTGCTACCTCAACTATTCTACGTCTACTAGCTCAAGAACTTTTATCCATTCTTTCAACATGTCCAAACCATTAAAGTTTCTTGTTCTACTTACATATCCCAATATTGTTCAGATTTAATCTTCCTCTGAGGTCATCAGATCTGAACCTGTTTGTATTACATATCCATGGTATCATATTTATATCATTTCTCTCCGTGCAAAATTTTTTATATTGCATCTTGGTGATCAGGAGATCCTATTTATTAAAAAGGAGGATAGAAATTGACAGCATACTATGCACGTTAAATGAGCATATCTATATACTAATTTAATGTTCGTAGTATATTATCACCTTTTATCCTCCTCTTTGATAAAACAGAATCTCTTAATCGAATAATTTATAATCTGGAAACCACAACACATGTACAGCACAGGTAAGACGGTAGAATGATAGAAAGACTGAGGAGAGAAAGTGATGACCAGACCTCTGCTGGACAAGTGAGAAGAGAACTGGGAACTTGGGGAGGCTTGTTGTCACTCAAATATCAGTGGAGACCATTGGCCGCTGCCAATGAGAAATCAATGGTAAGCAGCTGTTGCGATAATGCAAATTTATTTGCAAATGTTATCAAAAGATGTGGAGAGTACTGGAAATCCGAGGAAACTTGTTGTCACTCAGCTTCCAGGGAACGCTACAGATTGGTTTCAAGGAGAGATCTTGTGTGGAAGCGCCTGTGTGAGCCAATAATAATAATTGCCAAATTGTAAATTTTGCCACGCAGCAAACCACAGGATAAAGATCAAAGAAACAGAAAAATAAATTAAATATACAGAACTTGCCAGAGAATAGAAAAGAATATGAAATATGAAGAAAGTCATTGTAATTCTAGTAATTGTAGAAGCATTAGGAAGCGTCTTGAAAAACCTGGAAAAAAAAAAACTAGGAGAAATTGGAAACAAAGGAAAGATTAATACTATAAAATGAACAGTAATGATCAAAACAGCTGAAACTTTAGAGAAAATCCTCGAATGCGGCAACCAACACACATAAACTACAAACGCACATGACCAACCACATGGAAATTGCAAAGGAGGTAAAACAAAATAATGGATATAACACTGCATGAACCCAAGAGAACTGAAACTGCAGGAATCTTATATAGTCCCCCACCCTGCCCCAAGGGTTTTAGTCTTGGCTGATACTACACAAAATAGTCATGATCAATTGAGGATGAAAAGACCAAGGAGATCAATAACCAAACTTCCATTGGAAGAGTGCAGAGAGTACTGGAACTTTAAAGAGTGCAGAGAGTACTGGAACTTTAAAGAGTGCAGAGAGTAATGGAACTTTAAAGAGGGTTATTGACACTCAAATCAATGAAGATCAGTGGTCATTGCCAGCTGTTGCGATAATGCAAAGTCATTTGCAAAAGATGCGTACAGTACTGGAAATCTGGGGAGATACTTGTCACCCAGACTCCAAGGAACCTTATCGATTATTATCAGAGAGTAATATCTAACCATGACCGGTGTGAGAACTCATAACGAAAAATCCAAAAGATATGTGGCCCAACATTATTTCATATAACTTTCCACCTTCAATTATTTGCAACTTTAAATATTTTATATTTTACTCACTCACCAGGAGTTCTCACACAAGCCATCATCAGAGATTACTCAGTGACAACAACCGGTGGTGTTCCCTGGAGTCTGGATGACAACAAGTCTCCCCAAATTTCCAGTACTCACCACTTCTTTTGGTAACCTTTCGCCACTTGTCACTTGTCATTAACTTTTCACTAGCAGTGACCATTAATCTTCACTGGAATTTGAGTGGTAACAAGCCCCTCCAAGGGCCCAGTCCTTTTTGCACTTATCCAGTGGCGGTCTGGTTAGTGCTTTCTCTCCCCAGCCTTTCCATCTTCCTTAACCCTCCACAATAATTTAGTGTCACGCCAATTGATACCAACTTCACCATTTATTATTATTATTATTAATTCACTAGGAGTTCTTACAGGCAATCACTGATGATCGTTCACTAACAAGTGGTGTTCCCTCGAGTCTGAATGACAACAAGTCTCTCCAGATGTTCAATACTCTCTAACTTACTCAATAACCAGCACAGCTTCCCATTTATTTCTTGCTGGCATCGACCATTGATATTCCTTACGGTTTAGGTGGCAAAAAAGTGTCCTCTCTACATTCTTCTAGTGGAAGTCTGGCTAGTGCTTTCCTTCCTTAGCTCTCCTGAACCCTTCCCAACTTTTTCATTTGATGCCATCTGATGTAGACACCACCATTATTATTATTATTATTATTATTATTATTATTATTATTATTGTTGTCGTCGTCATTGCTGTTGTTCCTATTCACTTGTCTCTCCACGAGGGCACAGTTAGACACAAGATCGGTTTTTAATATAGGGTAAAATCCAGCCCTCCAAAAAGTGGCATTCTGGATAGAAGCAAAAATAAAAATTGTCTCAGTGAAGAAGGAGTTCTCCTCCACTGACCGAGGACAGAAATAGTGAAGTGTAGTATCAGAACAGATACTACACTTTGCTCCAAGCCAAAAGGTCATTGTTATTGTTGTTGTTATTATTATTATTATTATTATTATTATTATTATTATTATTATTATTTATTTTTTATTTATTTATTTATTTTTTTTTTAGAAACTTATTTTACTATAAATAATAAAGTCATTGTGCTCAGACCTCTAAAACTACTCAAAAGAGCTTATACAATATACAGTCGGTTGGATAATGTACAATTGTCAGAGAAATGAGAAGTATATAAGTTATGATATACGCATGTACATGTGTATGGAGGAACGACATCAAATGTAGTTTTAGCATATTTCAAGAATCATGAGAGTTTTAAAAGTATGCAATGTTTCAGCAGCCGACAACTGATGCAGGAAAATTGTTCCATGTTTCAACAATTCTGAGTTCTCATCTGCCTCTATTCGTCATGATAAAACTGCAAAAACTTACCGGTTACTAGTTTCACGTTTTCATGTTGCTTTTGGTGAAACAGATTGACCCTGAAGAAGAAACAAATAAAACGAATAAATGAAACAAAAAGACAATTGTACTAGTTAAAATAAATAAATAAAGCCACAACCTAAGCAAGATTAAAAGCCATGTTTTGTCCGATGTAACCTTCGGCCTTCTTCATGTGCATCTTGTGAAACAATCTTTTAGTCCATCTTGGGAACCGATATGGAATTTCAAATGACAAGCAATAATAACTGTAAGAATAACACAAGATTAACTCTTCTATCCAGTCATGACTGATGTAATGAGAACAATCTACAACATGTCTGACATAAAGGTTCTCAAGTTTGAAAAGATGTTCCGGAAGAAGGTTGGAAGAAAATCATGTTGGATCACAAATCTTTTGAAGTTTTCCCATCTAACATATAAAGTTATATTGTCGGATTTCCAAAGTGAGACCCAAACAGCATTTAAGCTGATAATTCAAACTTTTTAAAATTTTTTTATTATATTTTCACCCCAAACAAGGCATATTGCCACTTTATTGTAGGGGGCTACTATCAGGGACATAAGCATAAGGAGTACTGTGTAGGAAGTTGGGCAGCAAGATGTCGGTTCACGTTGTACTTGAACTTCTGCATGTCAGTACAGTCGGGGAAGCAGGGATCTGGAAAGGAATTCCAAAGTCTAGCTTTTCTGGGGAAGAAACTAATGGAGTAGAAGGCTCTCTTGCATCTAGGGATCTCTACTGTGAAGGAGTGGGATGTAGCCACTTGTCGGGTTTGTCGGGGGTATTTATGTTGAGGGAGCACAAGTGCTAGCAGTTCATCAGAGCATTCACCATTAAAGTACTTGTAGAACAGGCAGAGGGATGCAACATTTCGTCAATGTGACAGAGGCTGACATTTAGCTGACAGTTCAGGACCTATCAGATTGGCAACTCTCTTTTGAACCTTGTCTAGGAGCGAGAGACTAGTGGCAGATGCACCAGTCCAAATATGACAACAATACTCCATACATGGGTGAATGGTGGCCTTATAGAGGTATAGGATGCTTTCAGGCAATAGCTTCTAGCACGGTAGAGAGAACCCATCTTGTTCGCAGCGGTCCTGGCAATGTTCTCAATGTAATTGTTCCAACTCATGTTTCCTGTGAACGTTTGTGTGTGTACACCATCCGATATTTTCTGGCGTTGCCTGTCGTCTATTTGTACGCAATAAGATTAAGGGTTGGGCACTAATGCATTAGGTTGATCGGAACACATTCCATTGAAGTGTAAAATAAGCATAGGGGTGCAACATTGCGACGATAAAGTAGATGCTGTCAAACAGGTGGAGATTAGTTGCTAATGCTCCAGCCCAGACCTAACAATAACGTATGCATTGGCCAATATTTGTTTGAAAATATATGCAGTGTCACCAAAAAGAAGTCCGCACTTGTAATTTTTTTCAAAAACTGCAAATTTAAGCTAGATTGAATGTAACTGTTTAAACAACCCATACCTCATTTGATTCACCTTTTATTCCCCTATAATTTTACTTGTTCATATTTGACTTGTAATTGAAATATTATAGTGTTCACGTCAATTAAAAAAAATAACTTCAAATATTGCTATTCGTTAAAAGCTAATGGTTAGTGCTTGGTCCTTTAGTGTCGTTTATTTTTCCTTTCCTTTAGTTAATTCTGATGTTTTATGTTGAATTATTTCTAAAAAGTTTTTTTGGAATAAAACAATTATACTATTTTCATCAAATAAATTAAAGAGTACAGTTCTTTGGCATGAACAATTTAATCAAACGAAATTCACTATTAATTCTATTAATTAAAACTATGGGCATTTTGCAATATAAAAAACAAAATGAAAAAGTGGTCAAATATATATAAAGGTAAAATAAGTTACTAGTCCGTTTACTTGGATAAGTTTTTTTTATGTGTTTGAACTTATTTTAAAGCGTTTATTTCATTTGAACCATAAGTATTGCCGAGTTTTGGGTTAGAACAAGAAAGAAATAGCCAACATTTAACGGTGATTTGGGGAGTCTAGATAATCGCTCTAAAATTGAAAATTAAAAAAATATACTAGTAGAACTCTACTCAATAAATATCACTAATCACGTGAAAATGTAATGTTGTGTATAAGACTCGACACTATTTGTGTAAATGAACGTTTTACAATAAGTTGAAATGTTAAACACTTATCCAGGTTTCTTTTTTTTTTTTTTTTTTTTTTTACACAGTGATCACCACTTATCAAGGCCCGGAAGCCACTCAGGGATAAGGGTTATTGCAAGTACATTACGTTAGTGTGGAGATTTGATGAAGTGTTTACTTAAGGGGGCGGTTCATTAGGAATTTGTTAACGTTGGACTTGAAGACATCCAAGTTGTAGTCCGGTGGGAAGCAGGCAGACGGAACAGAGTTCCACAGGCGTGCAGTTCTAATAAAGAAGCTTTGTTCATGGAATCTACGTTTTGATTTAGGCACAGATAAAGAGTGGGGGAAATTTCTCACAGTGGATTCAGCTAAACGGGTGTTTTTCGTGAAAGATTGGCGAGGGGGGGCCAGAGATTGGAGTTCAGACGAGCATCTGCCGTGGAAATAACGATAAAACAAAGATAGGCTCGCAACGTCTCTTCTGTGGGAGAGAGGTTGCAAGGTAGAGAAAAGGGCATCCCCCACTAAGCCACGAAGTCTATTTTGTACTCTGTCAAGGCAGGATAAGCTGTTTTTAGCAGCTCCTGCCCAGATATGGCAACAGTATTCCATCCTTGGACGTACTTGGCTTTTATATAAAGAGTAACTTAAATTGCTTCTTGTAACATTTATTTGTTATATATTTGTTTTATTTTATCACTTTTTTTTTATTTTGTTGTCTATGCTGCAAAATGCCCAAAAATTTTAATTTACATGCATTAGCAATTTTTATAATCTTGGGGATATTGATTTTCGGATTATTTCAAATTTCAGAGTACATTTCAAATAATTGCTCATATCTCCTCATGGAACAATTTTTTTTTTTCATTTTTTTTTTTTTTATTGAATTTCTGATTTCTCGATTAAAATTTAATTCAGAAACATGATATAGGGAATATATATTACCAATTTGAAAAATTAACCTATGGAGCTCATGTAGATTAAAAATAACTATGGAGCCTTGAATAGTTTTCTTTTCTTAATGCTGAGTTATGACGGTATCCACAATATTGCCTTTTTGCCTTTGCCTGATAGGACCACAGGCTGTTACAGAATGGATTGAGAGAGAGAGAGAGAGAGAGAGAGAGAGAGAGAGAGAGAGAGAGAGAGGGGTGAGTAAACGTGGAGTGTAGACACGTTTATCAGAACCGAGGGTCAGCTGACCAGATTACGTATGAGTGACGTGGTCAGGTTGGCTAGATCTGTGAGACTGGATTTGGGCTTTGAAGAAGACGGACGGCTTAATAGCTGTTCCCTCCCCTTCACTGGGGGTGGGGGACGCTGACGTGTTCAAAGCAAGCAAGATTCACTTCCATATTCTGTGTCGACATTTGGAAGGTAAATAAAAAACTATAAAACCAATTCATCGTCTTGGAGTGATAAATCTTCGTCTAACAGGTACCAGTCTCCCTCCAAGAGAAGATGAATTCCAGATGGATCAACATCGACGACACATGAAGTAAGGTATGTCGAAGAAAATGCATGTAACATACACACACAAAATCATATGAACAATTAGATATGAACACACACAACCGCATATGAAACTAGACGATCATACGCACACGGAATTCTTTTATGACACGCATAATCCCCTTTCATTCTAATAATAATCATTCCATGACAATAAATACAATTATGGTCCTCCCCTTTTATGTTATACACCAAACGTCAATTTGGTGCCCCTCTATGATAACCCTAGTGATAACTTCAATGATAACCCTATGTAACAAGGCTTAGTCCAGATGAAGACTGCGTTCACAGAGATCTTTGCGCAGGGTATCTGCCCATCTTATCATTAGCCTACTCCTTAGACACCTTCCAGTGACTTCTAGTGTAAAAGCGAGTTATGTGATAAATAAATGGAATTGTGTCTTAGCTAGATTTATTTTCAGAAATCATTTAGTTCAACTTACATGACAGATAATATGATACATTTTTAAATAATCACCTAAGAATAAAAATCAGCAAGGAGGATCACTTTAATTTTAAATTTGGAGAATATAATAGAATGTTGTTGTCTCATTTTACCGTTCTTTTGTTTATAATTAGAACAAAGCGAATGTAAACATGCCGGCGACCGAAACTTGATACTCCTGGAAATATGTTGCGACTATGTGGGTTAAAAAACAAAAAAAATAGCAACAACTTTTTCTTCAACAATAAAGAAAAAACACAAAAAATGTCAATTTTTTGCAACGAAATAAAATAACAGACCTTTTATTTTGGGGCAGAGAATAATATATACACATGCAATAAACGCTACAAACATTTTTGTATGTAAGAAATCCCATTTAAAATTATTTACAATACTCTGTTTTTCGGTGCTAGAACTATAACATGAACAGCTTTCTATGAAACAAACGGCTTTCACAGCAAATCGGCAGTTCAGCTCAAGAGTTAGGAACATTACCATCCAAGTTAGTGTTCCCAGTTGCTGTAGGGATCTGCAGCTTCTAGTGACTAGTTTTTTGTAGATTTCCAACTTACTATGTTGTGCTTCCATCTCACTCCAGTGGCTCCCCAGCTTACTCCTGCAGCCTCCAGCTCACTCCTGCAACTCCAGATATGGGCAAAAATGGCAGAATAAAGATACGGGAATGTAGAGGCCAGAAAGGAGTTATCTCCCTTTCGCTCAGACTTTGCATAAGTGGAGTTATCCCCCTTATAAAAGGACAGGTGAATCGCCATTATGTGTTTACATTCGTTCACGGCGACACGCTGTCGGATTGGAAAACCAGCTTGCTTAACGCAAACCTTACATGGCGCTACGAACATATTGTCATTTTAAAACGTGAAATACTTATATCGCAGCATTGAACTAAAGATATCGTTACACTATGGAACAAGAAAACATTCTCTTATTACGTCGAGTTACAAAAAGAAAACAATGAATTACGGAAGGACATCTTACACGGACGAGCAAACACGCCGCAAACAAAAAGAATGCAGCGACCTTCTATAGGTCTGGACTCAACAGATAGCGAATGGGCACTCTTTTTAGACACCTGGTCACGGTACAAGGAGATGTGCAAACTCGAAAATCCAGCTGCAATTTGAAACGAACTGCGAGAAGCATGCACACCGGAAATGAACAGGTTACTGTTTGAGCTCGTTGGACCAGAACGACTCAACAACGCGGCAGAGGAATACCTTCTTCGTCAAATACGACTGGTGGCCGTTTGAGGCTTACACAAGGAAGTCCACCGACAAACGTTTCACTCCATGAAGCAAAATGAGGGTGAGTCAGTGACCCATTTTTTATCGAGGTTACGTGGCCAGGCGAAATTTTGTGAATTTCGTATTCAGTGTCCGAACGAACCCACTTGCCGGCAGCAGGTTAATTACTCAGACGACATGGTTGCCGGGCAAATGATGGCAGGGTTAAGAAATATCGAACACCAGAGAAGGGTACTAGCAGAGGCAGCTACACTTCCTACCTTGGATCTGAAGTTTTCATGGTTGGTTTGCCTGGAGGCAACAGACGAGGCAACTCCACACTTTTCCGATACCACACAACCTCTCGCGATGTCTGGGGTACAAAGGTCGAATCAAGTACAACAAATGCATGAGGCAAAGGCCCTGTCGACCCCACGGGACACCAAACCTTGCAACGGTTGCGGAAAACATCACACCGAGGTGGATCGATGAACCGGAAAGATTGCCCAGCAGTGGGACTCAAGTACCACTTTTGTGGAATAGTAGGGCACATTAAAAAGGTGTGCCGGAAAATTAATAGATCCAAAACGGAGGCTATAAAAAGCGGGGAGTCGTTCATGTTTTGCACCACGGATAAAGCCCCTACTCACAGACACAATGAGAGACAACCGACAAACATTCCTCACCTTGAGTGGAATGGGAAACAGTTCCAAGTGGGCGCCCCAGAACCGCCCCCCTCAGTTACAGCAGAGGTAACTGTAATGAACAAGTGCCATGCGACCTTTGGAAGGGTGCCAAAGAAGCCGATGAAAGTGAGCACCCACGCCATCCAAGCCTTCGCGGACACAGGAGCCCAAACTTGCTCTGTTGGCCCCGAGATTCAAGGACTCCTCGGGTACCCAAATGGGTACTTGGTTCCAACTACCCATCGGATAAGGGGTATAACAAATAGCCAGTTACACATCAAGGGGGTCCTGTTTTTACATATTAAGGTGGGATCAAGAGAAACACGACAGGCAGTGTATGTGTCTGACAACACATCCGGGCTCTACTTATCACAAACGGCACTTAAGGAACTGAAATTATTGCCATCCAATTTTCCTACATCATTATCGCAAAGCAGCTCAGCGGAAACAGAAGAGACAGCCCCTTGCGGGTGTCCGCGCAGAGCACCGGCTCCGAAGAAACCAGCAGCAATCCCATTGGAGCCAACTGACATTAACAGAGAAAAATTGGAGCAATGGCTAAAGGAACATTTCAAGGCCAGCGCATTCAATACCTGTCCACACCAACCACTTCAAGTAATGAAGGGTAAACCCTTAGAAATAAAATTCCGCCCAGATGCGACACCGACGGCAATCCACACACCAATACCTGTCCCCCATCATTGGAAGGAAAAGGTGAAACAAGATATAGACCGTGACGTGGCACTGGGGATAATCGAACCCGTACCGGTAGGCACACCAACTACTTGGTGCTCGAGAATGGTGGTCACACCAAAAAAGGATGGATCCCCAAGGCGGACTGTGGACTTACAAAAGTTGAACGAGGCGACCATGAGGGAGACGCACCACACTTCATCCCCATTCAATCAGGTCTCGGTAATACCTGCACATACCAGGAAGACTGTACTCGATGTGTGGAACGGTTACCACAGTTTACCGCTGTCTCCAGCTGCACGAAACGCCACCATGTTCATCACTGAATGGGGTCGATACAGGTACTATCGAGCCCCTCAAGGATTCCATGGATCAGGAGATGGCTACACCCGTCGATTTGATGATATCACCATGGACATGGCTCGAAAAACTCGGTGTATAGATGACAGTCTCCTGTGGGACAACTCAATGGAATCCTCATTCTGGCACACAATTGAATATATAAACCACTGCGCCGATAGAGGGATTGTGTTTAACCCAGACAAGTTTCACTTTGCTGACATGGAAGTGGAGTTCGCAGGGTTTCAAGTAACAGCGAATGGGGTCAAACCCACAAGAAGAATGACTGAAGCCATCCTGAGCTTCCCCACCCCGACAAATATTACTGGGGTTAGGTCCTGGTTCGGACTCGTAAACCAAGTCTCCTATGCATTCTCACAAGCGGAAGTTATGGCCCCATTCCGAGAATTGCTGAAAACAAAGGACAGGAAATTTTATTGGGATGAGACATTGGAACAGGTATTCCAAGAGTCGAAAAAAATAATAGTGAAAAGAATTGAAAAAGGCATCCAAACGTTCGAAATGAACAGAGCAACAGGACTCGCGACAGACTACAGCAAAACAGGGATATCGTATTTTCTGTTTCAAAAGCACTGTAGATGTGAGGGGGAATTAAACATGAGTTGTGGGGATGGCCATTGTAAACTCATCCTGGCGGGATCCCGTTTTACCAACGACGCGGAATCACGATATGCACCAGTGGAAGGTGAAGCCTTGGCTCTGATCTATGGGTTGGAATCATGCCGCATGTTCATACTCGGATGCCCAGACTTGGTGATTACAGTGGATCACTTACCGAGCCCTGGAGAATATAAAAAACCCACGCCTGTTAAACTTCAAGGAAAAGTCACTCATGTATAAATTCAAGATAAAACATCGACCGGGGAAACTCAACTTGGCCCCTGACTGTGCATCTCGGTACCCAGCGGGCACCCCATCAAGAGACCAGGACCAATCCATTGACACCGCAGTCAAAGCCGCCTTCACATCTATGTACGAGAATGATACTACGTTAAGAGCCATCACATGGGGAAGGATTATGGCTGCGGCAGCCACAGACGAAGAATGCAGGACTTTGAAAGAACTGATTCAAAATGGCTTCCCCCAGTCACGTAACAATATCCCAACCATAGTTCAGTCTTCTGGCCTATGCGTGAGGAGTTATATTGCCTGGAAGGAGTGATCATCAAGGGGAACAAAATCCTAATACCTCGACAACTCCGCGCAGAGGTATTGGAATCTCTTCACTCCGCTCATCAGGGTGTGAACGGAATGCTGGCGAATGCGAGACAACGACTATTCTGGCCAGGGTTGGATGCTAACATCAGGCAAACAAGAGCCCAGTGCCGCACGTGCAATGAAATCGCACCATCTCAGCCCAGGGAACCCTTGATGTCCCCAGCAGACCCAGAATTTCCATTCCAACAAGTGGTGGTTGACTTCGTCCAGATGCAGGGTAGACACTTTATGGTATACGCAGACAGGTATACGGGATGGGTTGAAGTGGCCCTAATGACGTCGGGAAGAGCCAAGACGGTGTGCGATACCTTGAGGACCTGGTTCTGTACCTACGGCGTACCGGAAGAAATTTCGTCGGATGGTGGACCACCATTTGAATCCCAGGAATACGACTCCTTTTTGAGGAATTGCGGCATACGAAAACGTACCTCATCAGCGCATTATGCCCAAGGCAATGGCCGCGCAGAGTTAGCCGTCAAAACCGCGAGACGTATACTGGCGGACAATACGGACCGTTATGGATGCCTGTGCCATGATCGGGCGGCCCGAGCACTACTGACCCATAGGAGCATGCCTGTCCAAGATCTGGACATGTCCCCAGCCATGATGCTGTATGGTCGGGTCATTAAAGACCACCTTCCTGTCCTGCGGGACAAATACCAGGTTCGAAAACAGTGGACAGAAATAGGCAAACTAAGGGAAGTGGCAATGGCCAAAAGACACATGAGGAACGAGCAGTATTACAACCAACATTGTCGCCCACTCTGGGAACTCCAGGTAGGAGATTACGTCCAGATCCAGAACCAGGACAGGAACCACCCACGTCGATGGACAAAGACGGGGAGAATCGTGGAGACCCAGGGGTACCGACAGTACCAAGTCCAGGTCGATGGAAGCAATCGAGTGACATTGCGCAACCATTGGTTTCTCCACAGAATACACCCGGTAATGGATGGCCCTCGTAACATCAGACAAGAAATCCCGAACCCACCTATAAATGTGGAGACCTCACAAGCACAACCTCCGGAGGAGGCAATGGAGGTGGAACAACACGCCGACACGGAATCCCCAAGCGAGCATGAGGAAGAAATGGAAGTGGAAGATACCACGGGAGGAGATACCCAAAAATACAGTCCTCCTCCGTTAAGGGAACCGTCAAGTCGGAGGACGAGAGCCCCAAGGGGTTTGTCGCCGCAAATGCGGGGGAAATTGCACGAGTATTTCTCCACATAAAAGATGACCACAACAACTTGCTTTTGTGGTCACGAGGGGGAGGGGCATGTAGAGGCCAGAAAGGAGTTATCTCCCTTTCGCTCAGACTTTGCATAAGTGGAGTTATCCCCCTTATAAAAGGACAGGCGAATCGCCATTATGTGTTTACATTCGTTCACGGCGACATGCTGTCGGATTGGAAAACCAGCTTGCTTAACGCAAACCTTACAGGGAACAGTTTATCATAAATTATTTTGTAGGTTTCCAACTACTTTTTGATTGTATTTGAAAGATTAAAGTTAATTTCCAAATGGAAAAAAAAAAGTTATGAAAAATGTTTTCATGCCAAGCTAACCAATTCAGCTAAATTTTGAAGTGAAATAAATTCATTGTAAAAATTCTTTGCAAGATAAATATTAGTCTTCTGTATTTATTTCAATGATAATTAGTAAGGATCAATTAAGATATTGAATGAAATTAAAAAAAAAACACCTTATTTGTACAAAAAATAGCTTAATTAGCTCTCAAAAGTGAGAGATTTTCGCTTCGCAGAATGTCAACAAAACTGAAGTCTCTAGAGATGGATTATATGGAAGCCCAAATCTCAGACAGTCCAGTCAAAAGGTTGTCTGAAAATGACGTCAGGTAGTTAAAGGGAAGTAGGAAGTGCTGGTTTTCTTCTTTTTTTTCTCAGCTGTGCATCCGTACATTCCTATCGTGAATATTTGTATGATTTTAACCATTTTTTTTAAATTTAATTATTTTTCTATGCTCATGCTTTTAAATTAAAATATTTTTATTTCTATTTTTCAAGATTATATAAAAATTATGTTACGCCGAAAGTTTCACATTCATGCAAACAAGGACAAATTAGAATCTTACATATAAAAATTACACGAAACCTGTAATTTGAAAAATAAAAAGTAGAAATATTTTTTGCAATTATATTTTTTTTGTGTGAAAATATTAAATAAACAATGCTTAATCTGATGAACTTTTCTTTGAGTTATATCAAATTCATTAATACGTATTTTAGGGACTTTTTTTGTAATGTTCCTGTAAAAATTAAAAAAATTTTTTATTTGTTACAATTTACTTTATTTTCATAAAAAAAAGCAAAAATTAATTTATGCTTTTTTTAATACTGAAAAACCATCTCTTCACTAAATGTATTTTTTATTCAAACAAAATAATACATTTTCACTCAGATTTAAATAAAAGTAATAAATTCATTATATTCCGTGATCATTATTTGATAAATACTGAAAATTTCATTAAAATTAGTTAATTTTCTGATTTTTGGTGAATTTTTAAGTAAAGGGAGGAGTCAAAATGTTTATACATTTTGAGCATCGGCATTCATTTTGCACGTACCTAGCTCCCAACCACCAGTTTCTAGTTGCCAGTGACATCTAGCTACTTGTACTAATGTCCACTGATGTCCAGCTACTTTTTCCAGTGCCACCATCAGACCTCGTCTATATGACTCCGGTGCACCTGAGGCACGTCATTCTACCTCAGGAACGCAATAATTTCAACCCCACAAGATGTCCGTTCTCATTCCAACTGATCCTGAATCCACTGCCGTACATTCTACTTTTTTCTTGGTAAAAAAAAAAAAAAAAAAAAAAACACGATGCAATCCTCTTTAACCAATCAGCTGTGCTTGTCATCCTTCTTTGAGTGTTAGTTGTACGGTCGATTCGCACTTTCATGCCCTTCGGCCCTCTGCCATGCTTGTATAACAGAAGTGTGTAATTTACAACTGAATTTTACCAAACACTTGTGGCCAATTCTAATATGAATTTTGGGAGCCTTAAGCCTTTTTTTTTTTGTTTTTAAAAGTATAATATTACTACTTATCACTATTTATTATTACAGATTACTGTATCTATCTATCTATCTATCTATCTGTCTGTCTATCTATCTATCTATCTATACATATATATATATATATATATATATATATATATATATATATACAATTATATAAATGAAACTTTGTCTGTGTGTGTGTGTGTGTGTGTTCATTCCGTATAGATTCCGAAACGGCTGAACAGATTTTCTTTAAAATTTACAGAACTTTAGTGTATAAGTCTGGGAGTGATCTTAGTCAAGTTTTGTCTCAGAATACTCCCGATAATTACCTACAGGGTGGGCCAAAATCAGGGTCCTATCTTTAAATTTGAATAACTTCCACAAAATAAAAGTTAAACTCACCAAACTTTATGTGTGTGTAGACTGGCCCTTCCAAGATTTTTTTGAAATAAACAAAACAAATTTTGTCCGAAAAACACTTCTTAAAACTTACATGAATTTATGAATTTTTAAAAATAGGACCCTTATTTTGGCCCACCCTGTATAATCGATAATCGAAATCGTTATTTTAATTTATCAGTCATCAATAAAGCCATTTTTTCCATGTCGTTACTTAACAACAATGATAGAACAACGGGCTGTGAAAATTCTACTGTGGGTAAGTTGATAGTGTTTTTTTTTTTTTGTTGTTTTTTTGCATGACGTGGTCTGTAGATTCAAACTCTGCACGTAAATTTCTTAATTTTTTTTTTCATTATTTGCAGAGAATTTTATAAGACTTGAAATTTTTTTTTTTGTTTTTGCATGACATCGTCTGTAGGTTTAAACCCAGCACGTAAATTCCTTAATGTTTTTTTTCGTTAACTGGATAGAAGTTTATATAAAATAATTTTATAAAAGAAACAGTAGGTTCTCTAGAGTGCAATGTAGAATAACATATATTTAAGTTACTGCATGGACGCATGTAAAGCTTCCTCCCCAGGCGATTTCATGAATTTCGATGACAATAAAAATATAGGAGTGTGAAATATTAGTTGATCATGATTCAATCCCAGGCAACGTCGGGTCACCTTGCTAGTATATATATATATATATATATATATATATATATATATATATATATATATATATATATATATAAAATTATTGGTTCCCATATTGTGTAAAATACTAGGTCTGCTTAGTAGGTGATAGTCACCCAGCTTATGCGCTGCTTCTTCTGGAAGTTGAAGCTTTAATTCTAAGTGTGTATGTAGGGGAGGGGGCGCTAAAATACAATTGCGAATTATTTAAGATTTCTATCCAGTCATGACTGATGGAACGAGATTATGTTATTCCAGTGGATTAAATAAAGGATTCCATTTGAAATTCTCGACTTTGAAAGAAAGATTCCTGAGTTTGACAAAATAACACCTGAAGAAGGTCAGAGGTTATATCGATCGAAACGTTGTGCAAATAACACTTGAGATGAGGACAGTAGTCCGAATAGTCCAAATAATACGAATTTTCAATCCTCATCTCAAAAATTCTGAAACATAATAGGAATTGCCTACATTTGAAAACAAGTAGAAATAAAAAAATAACTGCATCCCGGACAACGCCGGATAGTTATGGCTAGAAGTTTAACAAAAAGATATAAAGTTCAACACACAAAAAAAAGTTAAATACCCAACAATCATCATTGCATGATCAAACTTCTCTGGATAATGTTTGAGAAACCAACGTCTGAGATTTGGAAGCAAGATATCCACGTTCTCGGAAGTTTTGTGAGAGCTGGTAATTGATTTTGCAAGATTTGGATTCTGAAAAAAAAAGTGAAAAAGAAAAGAGATTATTGCAATCATCTTTTTAAGGGCATATATATATATATATATATATATATATATATATATATATATATATATATATATATATATATATATATATATATATATATATATATACTGTTTTAACAAAAACCAAGACTTCAAGAAATGGGTTGATTGCAACAAAAAGTGTATTTCATTGTTAGTTACAATTGTTTCAAGACCATTTCCACGAATTCAAACAATATGTTGTTTGAAAGTTTTCACAAAAACAGCCTTTCTTCAGACATTAAATAAAAAACACTTTAACAATGAAACATTAAGGAAAATAAACATTTCCTTTATGAGGAAAAGAAAACAAGCGAGAACACTTTACCTTCGGCGCATCTTTTGTAAAGTATTTATTAAAGATTTATATATCTACTTATTTTCGTATCTTTACATAATATATATATATACATATATATATATATATATATATATATATATATGTATAAAGCTGAACGTCTGTGTGTGTGTGTGTGTGTGTGTGTGTGTGTGTGTGTGTGTGTGTGTGTCTGGTCACGAATAGGCTCCTATATGGCTTACTATTAAAAAAAACTGATTACATATAATGATAGAAGATGCATCGAGGATCAGGAATGGGTATGTTTGATCTGGCAGAACAGTGGTTCATTAAAATTGTGGGGTCTGCATTCGCGCCTGGTCCACAAAGTATGGAAATAAAAAATGAAAAAAAAAAAACGTTTACAAGGGTTTTTGATATGGATGTACATAAGAATACTTTGATAAGTATGTTTCAACTTAAATAGGGATGGTATAAAAAAAATTGTGGGGTCTGCGTTCGCGCCTGTACTCCATGGAAATATGGCACAAACTTTAACAAAGACTTTTCAGATCTATTTGCGTAAGTATACTTTGGTAATTATGTTTTAGTTTGAAGAAATATGGTATAATAAAATTAAATATGGTATAATAAAATAAAAAATATTTGTTGAAGCTTTTTTTTGTCAGTGTACTAGAAGGAGTTCAGTTGATTAAACGCTTTCTGCATGTTCTTTAAATGACAAAGTTTAACAAGGTTTTTTAAAAGGGGTGAGGGTCCACAATAACACCTTAACTTTAATCTTAATTCACCTTAGCTTTTATTTATTTTTTGGAGTTGAATCATATTGTGTTGAATAAATTCACGTTTTTATTAAAGTGAAAGCCAAAAAAAAAAAAGTCAGAACTTTAGACAATTCTCGACACAAATTTTGCATAACTCTGTTTTTTTCCTTCTCCACTTGCACGTGGCACTCTTTCGAAAATAGAGAAATAATAAAAAATAAGAACGTTACTTGTTATCATGTCAAAAGAAGGAAAAAATCTTGCTCACGTGATTACGTGTCTTTTTAAAAACATTTACATAACCTTTTTATTTTTATTTATATATTTGTTGAAGCTTTTTTTTGTCAGTGTACTAGACGGAATTCTGTTGATTAAACCCTTTCTGCATGTTCTTTAAATGACAATAGTACAACCCTGAATCCGATGGCGCAATACTGCACCGTTCAATACTGTAAAACTGAAATGAAGCTGTTCTGCTTGAAAAGAGCGCCATTTTCGTCTTATTCATATTCATATCGATTCTTTGCTTTAAAAAACTAAAGTAATTACGTGTTTACTTTTTTAATATCCCATTTTGCTGTTTCGGATTATTTTACTAAAGTAAGTAAAGCTTCATTATTTTCCCAAACTGTTTTTGTTTCTTTGTTTTTCGATATTTCGTCGATATTATTTAGTAAGAGTGTTTAGCAAAAAAGCCAACAAACGACTACCCGAAAAAATAAATTTACGAGAAATAAATGTTACCATAGTCAATAAAAGTTCAGTTTTGTTTTGTTTTGAAATAGTTTTTAATACTCTTTACATGAAATAATTTCAGCGAACCGAAATTAAAACGAAATTTGAGGCGATAACTACTTAAGTGAATTTTTATATAAACTACACATGCCATAATCGAATATTCCTCAACGGACAACATTAAAATGTTTATAAATATTCCTTACGTTGACGGAACTCTCTTAAATTGTTAACACAGAATGCTCAGGTGCCCCTCCTTCAAATTGAAAGCGGGGCTCTCCATTTCAAAGTCGCTGCCATTTTGATTTTTTTTTTAAACTGGCTCGTGAATTAAAAAAAAAAATTTTTTTTTACAAACTACTTAAAAATACAAACCAACGAAGTTTTCTGCCATAAAAGTTACTTTTTTGACTATGGTAACATTTATTTCTTGTATATTTATATTATTATATATATAACATTTTCTCTTTGTAAGGAAGCATCATTTTGTTGGTCACTCTTGGCTATGAATGGAAACAAAGTTGATATAAAAAAATATATTTTCGCAAAAATTATGCTTAGGGTAAAATTTTTGAGTATCAAAATCTATCTCTTTACAACCCCCTCCTTTTCATGACCTATCATACTTTCATCAATCACAGTCCATTTTCTGTAGGCTGTTTTTGAACCCAGTCAACAACGGGTACTTTTGTTAGTATATATATATATATATATATATATATATATATATATATATATATATATATATACACACACACACACACACACACACACTAGTGAATCACCAGTTATCATTTGATGAGGGTATATTATTCTTGTTTGGAATAATCCAAATCTAGCAGTAACTTGCTTCCCTTATTTTATCCTTTAGTCCTCTGTTGTGAAGGAACATAACTGGCTATACACCGGTTACAAACTGTATATATATATTGGACTGTTTGGCAGACAGCGGCAGACAGCGGCAGACAAGCAGTCGCAGTAAGACGGATAGTCTTACGTGTTGATTATCAGACTTTCTTCCCCATACTTGTTACTATGTACTTCTATTTACCTTAGGCGAGCAGCCTTACGTTTCTGTATTATAAATAAACCCCATTACACATACCACTCGGTGTAACTCACGTTTGTCTTTATTTCCTAAGTATTTAGGAATATAACAATGGCGACGAAAGGATGTTCTTTCTCTTAACAGAGATAAATTACCGTACCAAGGACTGTGTACAATGCAAGGATTTTTTGTTTTATGAAAAAAACAAACTACACAAGGATTTTTGACCACGTGCGTCAATGAATTTAAAAATTTTTCCTACCTAAAGTAGCGAAAAGTACGGATTTTTCTTCGTAAAGAACTCACAAGAAATTATAGAAACATGTTCAAGGTAAAGTGGAATTTATATTTATTTTGACAAGTAAAAAAAAAAAAAAAAAAAAAAATGGTCGCAAGTTGAATTCGAAACTACACTAAAGGATTACGAGTGTCGAAAGAAAAAATATAAATACAACGACTATTGTACCATTTTATGCCACGTGGGAACGGCAGCCATATATTTTTTTTTTTTTGGAAAATTAATTGTTTGTTATTGCCTTTATATAAATAATTGGAACTATTTGTCGTGGGAAGTAAGAAATATTTTGTGTATGAACTTACGTTGTTGAAAAAAAAAAAAAAAAAAAAAAAAAAAAAGAATTATTTTACAAAGCCTGTTGAATTACTATGGATGAACTTTGTTGAAACGTGTTGTGTCTGCATATTGCTACTAATTTACGATATACGTAAATTTACGATTTTTCTTTGGAATTATTGTGTAGAATTCGAAAAGACATTTTGTACTAGAAGCTAACATGGAACAATTAGCAGAGTTAACTAAGGCTCTAGCCCTTAGCATCCAGGAACAGACAAAAATGACTCAACAATTTTTAGCGCAACAACAACAACAACAACAAATTCAACAACAACAGCTACAGCAACAGCTGCAACAACAACAAGAAAGAACACAAAAAACTTTAGAGGCACAACAAGAACAAACAAACATACTACAACGACAAATGTCGACACAGCAAAAGAATTTAGAAAAGCTAATTCTAAC
Organism: Euprymna scolopes; assembly: GCF_053919585.1. Taxonomy (NCBI): domain Eukaryota; kingdom Metazoa; phylum Mollusca; class Cephalopoda; order Sepiida; family Sepiolidae; genus Euprymna; species Euprymna scolopes. Next base: position 54,096,206 of record NC_136495.1, on the reverse strand, counting down.
GTCGACCGGGAAGAAGACTAATTTTTCTGCCGAGGGTATTTCAAATTCACTAACGGAATTTCGTTACTCCCCGGATACTGGTGTTACTTTCCCTGCATACTACAGAAGATACGAAACAATTTTTACGAAAAGATGTTTAGACTGGACCGATGAGGAAAAAGTTACCCTGCTACTACAAAAACTGGGTACTGATGAAAACACCAAGTATGCAAATCTAATTCTACCAAAAAAACCGGAGGAGGTTTCGTTCGAGGAAACAATTAGTACCTTGTCGAAAATATTTGATAAAAGGGATAGCCTATTTCACTCTAGATACAAATGTTTGAACATTCAGAAGGCAGAAGCTGAAGACTATCTAGAATATGCTTGCATTGTGAACTGTTTATGCGAATCATTTAAATTGAATGAAATTTCCGCAGACCAATTTAAATGTTTAATCTTTGTACAAGGTCTCACAGCACCAAGGGACAAAGATATACGTTCACGGATCCTAACAATTATGGAGGCGGATCCTAACATAACATTGCAAAAAGTCACTGAAGAGTGTCAACGTCTGATTAACATAAAGAAAGACAACACTCGCATTGAAGAGAAAAATATTTTTAAGGTGCAGCAAGTAAAAAGGCAAGGGACCACAAGAAAGTCCAGGTTCCAAGAACACAGGATCCTTAAAGGATACAAAGACCCAAAGCTAAAGTGTAAATGTTGTGGTAGTTTAAGACACAACAATAAGACCTGCTGGTTTAGGAACAAAATATGTTATGAATGTGGTCTCAGAGGTCACAAGGGAACATACTGTGCCCAGAAGAAAAGACAAGGGACCGATAATGTAAATACGCTTCGCATGAATAAAGAAAAAAGCTGCGAAAGAAGGAAATATGTTGATGTTCGGATAAATGGACATCTGGTTACATTGCTTCTGGATAGCGGTGCAGATATTAGTATTATAAATGAAGATATATGGAAAAGGATAGGTCAACCTGAATTAACGAAAACCAGAAAGACGGCGAGAAGTGTGTGCGGCAAAAGATTAGAGTTCAAGGGAGAATTAAAATGCAAAGTGACATTCGCTAACCAGACTCATAAATCCAAAGTGTACGTCGTACCAGGAAAGAATACATGCCTGTTTGGGGTAGATTGGATTGTCCTGTTTAATTTGTGGGAGAAACCCATAAATTCGTTTTGTAACGTTTTAACTGCAGAAAAAGCAAACCAAAGGGAAGACTTCCTGAAGGATTTGAAAACTGAATTTCCCAATGTTTTTGCCGAAGGACTAGGACTCTGTATTAAGACAGAGGCAAAATTTGAATTAAAGAAAAATGCCACTCCAGTATTCAAACCTAAAAGGAATGTGCCTTTTTCAGCGATGGACGCAATCGAAAAAGAGTTGGATAGACTTCAACAACTGGAAGTCATTGAAAAAGTTAACCACACAGATTGGGCAAGTCCAACCGTGTATGTAAAGAAAAAAAATAACAGAATAAGGGTCTGTGGAGATTTTTCAACGGGTTTAAATGACTGTCTATTGGACCATAATTATCCCCTTCCGTCCGCAGAAGATCTGTTCTCTAAGCTTAACGGAGGAAAAATTTTTTCTAAGATAGACCTCTCAGATGCTTACTTGCAAATTAAGATCAGCGATGAATGCTCCAAATACTTAGGCATAAATACTCATAAGGGCATTTTTAAGCTAAAGAGGCTTCCTTTTGGATTAAAGGTTGCTCCTGCTATTTTCCAGCAAATTATGGACACGATGCTGGCAGGGTTGGAATTTTCAATGGCCTACCTTGACGATATCCTAATTAAAAGTGAAAATTTGCAAGATCATAAGAAGCATGTAAAAGAAGTATTCAAAAGAATACAGGAATTTGGTTTTAAATTGAGCCCAGAAAAATGCGATTTTTTTATGAAAAAAATTAAATATCTAGGTCAAATAATCGACAAAGAGGGTCGAAGACCGGATCCACAAAGGACTGAAGCAATTGAAAAGATGCCTGCTCCAGATTCAGTGACAAAATTAAAATCGTTTTTGGGATTAGTTCAATACTATGCAATTTACATCCCTAACATACATAATTTAAGAGCTCCTCTTAACGAGTTACTGAAAAAGGGTGTTAAATGGAACTGGAATAAGGAATGTGAATCTGCTTTCCAAAATATCAAAAGATGTCTACTGTCAGACTTAGCATTGGCACATTTCAATCCAGAAAAGGAACTAATACTAGCAACGGACGCCAGTGATTACGGTGTTGGCGCTGTATTACTTCACAAGTATGAGGATGGTAGGACAAAAGCTATCGCCCATGCTTCAAGAACGTTGGTTGCAGCGGAGAAAAATTACAGCCAAATTGAAAAAGAGGCGCTGTCGATAATATTTGGAATTACAAAGTACAATCGATTTCTCCATGGACGATCTTTTATTTTGCAAACCGACCATAAACCCCTACTTACCATATTTGGATCAAAGAAAGGCATTCCCACACATACTGCGAATCGATTACAGCGATGGGCTGTAACCCTCTTAAACTATCAGTTTAAGATGGAACATGTATCCTCAAAAAAGTTAGGACACGCAGATGCATTATCACGGTTGATCCCTAAAAGAAGCGAAAGTTTCGAAGAAACGGTAATTGCTGCGCTTAAAGACGAAAGTGAATGTACAAGTTCAATGTGTAATATGATACGTGAACTTCCGGTAACTTTCGAAAAAATAAAAAAAGAGGCAGTAAATGACATTTTCATTAAGAAAATGAAAAATCAATTGGGATGGATAAAAAAAAATAAAAAGGTAGATCAAACAACGCCTTTTTCCATCTGTGAAGATGTGCTCATGTATGGTGAGAGGATCGTAATTCCACTAACGTTACAGAGGAAAATTCTGAAGGAATTTCATACAGGTCATCCGGGCATTTCGAGAATGAAATCCCTTATGAGAGGATATGTGTACTGGCCTGGTATGGACAAGGAAGTTGAAAAATGTGTCAAGACATGCAGAGGATGTCAATTAGCAGCTCGAGATCCTCCAGTAAAAACGACGCCATGGCCAAAGACGGACCTACCCTGGTCACGTCTGCATATTGATTATGCGGGACCTATAAATGGTTATTTTTACTTGATTATTGTAGATTCTTTTTCAAAATGGCCAGAAATATTTAAGTTTAGACATCCAACAGCAAAAAACACTGTGAGTGCGCTTAATGAAATTTTTAGCCGTTTTGGAGTGCCAAAAACCTTAGTGAGCGATAATGGAACAGCATTTACTGCTCATGAATTCAAAGAATTCTGTGACTCACTAAATATTCTACATATAACAACACCTGTGTACCATCCACGATCGAATGGGTTGGCCGAAAAATTTGTAGATACGTTTAAAAGGGCACTTAAGAAAAATCTTACTACGGACACAGACGAACAATGTATTCAAACATTTTTAGCAATTTACAGGGTGACACCAAATCCTAATAATAATGTCAATTCTTCCCCGGCTGAGCTAATGTTTGCAAGAAAGATAAGATCTGTCTTCGATAGGCTGCTACCAGAGAAAAAGAAAGTTTTCAAAAAAGAAAACCTTAATACCAAGTGCTTCTCCCCAGGTGAAAATGTATATTTCAAAAATTTTCAAAATGGACGAAATCAGTGGGTTGAAGGTATTATCAAAAAAAGGATTGGGAGCATGGTCTATACCATCCAAGGATTAAGTTTTGTCTGCAAAAGACACAGAAATCAAATACGTCCCAGACTGTCTCCAAATGTGGAAGAGACACCAATGGAAACATTGTGCGATATTTTTGATATACCAAAACCAGCGTGTGTACCGCAAACAATGAATATTTCGCCTGAACCGACCATACGGGCTGGACAGAAACCTTTACCCCGGGTAACGCTGACCAGAAGGAAAAGCGCAAGAAAGAGAAAAGTTACCAGGAGATTAAGCCCTGACCCTAAAAGGAAGAGGTATTTAAGCTAAAATCAGGAAGATTTCAGCTTCAGGGGGAGGTGTTGTGAAGGAACATAACTGGCTATACACCGGTTACAAACTGTATATATATATTGGACTGTTTGGCAGACAGCGGCAGACAGCGGCAGACAAGCAGTCGCAGTAAGACGGATAGTCTTACGTGTTGATTATCAGACTTTCTTCCCCATACTTGTTACTATGTACTTCTATTTACCTTAGGCGAGCAGCCTTACGTTTCTGTATTATAAATAAACCCCATTACACATACCACTCGGTGTAACTCACGTTTGTCTTTATTTCCTAAGTATTTAGGAATATAACATCCTCACATTCCATGAGCGATGTTTCTGACAAAGAAGGAAAAATTGCTGTTTTCTGGATTAGAATCAATCCCATTTAACATTTATTTTTGGGAAGATTTTGACCTTGAAGTAATATTTTTTTTAGCATCCATGTTTGTCATTGTCTTGTTTTACTAAATGTTCACCAATTACCAAAACCAAAATTCACTTGATGCTCATGAGATTATCAGTTAACTGATGAATAATACTATGAGAGGATTGAAAATAAATGGAATGGGATCGACAAAGTAGAATTACTCGGCAAGTATTTGTTGACATTGAACTTGAAGACGACCATGTTGTAGTTTGCAAGGAAGCAGTATTGTTTCCCAAGGGCATTTAATGGCGATACAGTAATGTCAACTATTGATTTTTTTCTCAGATTTAAATTCCTGTAGCAATTCAGCAGTAAGTTAATTTTTTTTTTTTTTTTGCAGTGGCAGTAGAAATTCTTGCTGCGAATGCAAAGAAAATAATGAAATTCTTCTTTTCATATGGTACGATCAGTATGCTATTCAGTGTTGTATCTCAGCATTGTTTCCAGTCGTCCTAGATTTCTCTTTGCCACTGGACTCAAACAGCGCCAATTCAAGAGAGGTGTGGTTGGAGATTGCGCAACCCTTGCTTCACAATTACACATGCAGCTGCCCCTACAGGGGTATCCTTTGTCTTTCGAGACTGAACAGAGGCATTGAAATTCTAGGTTAATCAGCGCTAAAGACTATTAACTATATCGGATTGGTGGCTGTTAAAATCACTCTTAGCTCAAGTAGTGAAGACTTTCTTAAAGTTTGGCAAGCCTTTTGGCGATAGTGTGTGATAGATTAGAAATCGATGTATGAGACAAATGAGCATTTATAAGATACTCCTTTTCTTTCTTTGTTCGTTCGACTTACTCTTTCTTCTAAATATTTGGTCTTTTGTCCTCCATACCTTGATTAACAATCTTATTCAGCTTTCTTTTGTCTACCTTGGTGAACAATTTCATCTCAATTATTCTTCTGACAAACTTATTTCCTCTCTTTTTGCTATATTCTTTGCTTTTTTTTTTTCTTACTTTTTAACACTTGATGAAAGGGAGACGCCGATAGTATCAGACACCTCCCATGCCCAACTTGTTATTTATTACATAAATTATAAAAACAAAACATCACACAGTATTATCATATAAGTATTATTACATAAGCTATACACAATGTATACATGCATATTACATAATTTATGAAACAGTAGTAATGTGATAGTCAACTTTTTGTCCACTTAGACTATAGGTTCTCAACCAAAGGTAAATTTACCCCTAAGGGCTTAAAAATTATATAGTCGCAGATAAATAATTGAAGTACCTGATAATTTAAAAAATAAGTATTTCTTTTCAGATTGTGTCATGTCTAAGAAACAATACAAATTAACTTCATAATTTTCTATTTGATTTTCTTTATTTTAGTGATATGAATGAATAATACTATTTTTAATACAATACCTAAAATCCTAAACAACAAGTGAAGCATGCACGGTCCCCCGTGAGTACACAGTGAACGAGGCATAAAGTTCAGCATTTGCCCACCCCCCACCACCACCATTTAGCCCCAAAAGTCCCCAGGAGACATCAAATCTTGGTGAAAATGGACAAGCAGTGCAGTTTTAGGCTTTATCATATGTAAATTTTAATTCTGCACCATGCAAAAACAGAAATGACTAAATCCATCATTTGCGCCCCCCCCCATTTAGCTCCAAAAGTCCCCAAGGCCTTACCATATTTAAATTTGAGTTCAGCATCATGCAAAACTGTTAAATAGACATACGCAGAAAATTTTGGACAAATATGGTAAAATAGTCCCAAAAATGGAGTGTTTTTATTAGCCCTAAAAGAGCCCATGGGGCACATCCAAAAGTTATTGTGAAGTATAGATAAACAAAATTATATAGAAATCAGTTGTCACAATTTTTCAGAAAGTTTTATAAAAATCCAAGTCATCAATTTTTTATTAATAAGGACAAAAGTGTCAATTTTAGCCATTTTCACTCAAAATGCACCCCTATGGTGGTAACTGGAGTTTTCCCGGAAAATCCGTTCTGTTACTTTTTTTTACTCATATCATGTTTAATGTTTGTGCAAAATTTAAAAAAAATTCTAAGGCCTAGTTATTAAGAAAAGTGCGTACAGACGAATGGACGAACAGACAAGGGTGAATTTACAGGTCCACCCTTCTTTTGTCGGGGGACCAATAAAAAGGTTCTTTTTAACATTCTTGTTTTTTTGGGGTTTTTTTTTGTCATTTTATGATGGCTGTGAACTATTTTTATAGGAGTAGGGGAGTAAATGGAGAAATACATAAAGCCAAGGGTTCAATAATGGAGGAAAGGTTGAGAATGGCTGACTTAGACTCTTCCACGCATTAAAATTTGCTCTTTTCCTTAACAAGCCCCCACCCCCACCCACACACACACACCTTTGCATGTGTCCCTTGTTTTTTGAATCCCATGGTTGTTCTTTCTAAATCGAATGACAAAGAGGTCCATATGCAGTTTGAATAAATTAAACAAAAAAAACACACTTACATCAAGTACAATAAACGCCTGGAGAGAAATAAACAGATGCAAATTAAACTCTTTGATGTCAATCAAGATCAAATTCATCTAAAATGAAAATCGAAAAGATATCAATAGAAAATTAAAATCAATAGAAAATTAAAATTAGAAAATTAAAATTAATAGAAAATTAAAATCAATAGAAAATTAAAATTAGAAAATTAAAATTAATAGAAAATTAAAATTAATAGAAAATTAAAATCAATAGAAAATTAAAATTAATAGAAAATTAAAATCAATAGAAAATTAAAATCAATAGAAAATTAAAATCAATAGAAAATTAAAATTAATAGAAAATTAAAATTAATAGAAAATTAAAATCAATAGAAAATTAAAATTAATAGAAAATTAAAATCAATAGAAAATTAAAATCAATAGAAAATTAAAATCAATAGAAAATTAAAATTAATAGAAAATTAAAATCAATAGAAAATAAAAATCATTAGAAAATTAAAATCAATAGAAAATTAAAATCAATAGAAAATTAAAATTAATAGAAAATTAAAATCAATAGAAAATTAAAATCAATAGAAAATTAAAATCAATAGAAAATTAAAATTAATAGAAAATTAAAATCAATAGAAAATTAAAATTAATAGAAAATTAAAATTAATAGAAAATTAAAATCAATAGAAAATTAAAATCAATAGAAAATTAAAATTAGAAAACTAAAATTAATAGAAAATTAAAATCAATGGAAAATTAAAATTAATAAAAAATTAAAATCAATAGAAAATTAAAATCAATAGAAAATTAAAATCAATAGAAAATTAAAATCAATAGAAAATTAAAATTAGAAAACTAAAATTAATAAAAAATTAAAATCAATGGAAAATTAAAATTAATAAAAAATTAAAATCAATAGAAAATTAAAATCAATGAAAAATTAAAATCAATAGAAAATTAAAATCAATAGAAATTAAAATCAATGGAAAATTAAAATCAATGGAAAATTTAAATTAATAGAAATCAAAATTAATAGAAAATTAAAATCAAATTCGTTAAATTTAATCATTTCTATGCATAGGGTTAAATTCGAAACTTTTTAAACGATCATTATTAATTTTAGAACAGAGATGTAGGATGTAAGTGTAGGTAATATGGGCTGTATTTAGTTAAATTTAGCTTTAATTTCTTCTTAAAACACCTTCAGCTTAAGCAATAAATCTTAGATATTTTTTAGAGTCTAAATCATGTAATAGATTTTGATCTAGATCAGAATAAAGATTTTCGGCATAATGATTAGTAGCATCATACGTTGATTTTAATCTTTGTAAGGGAACATAAAGGTGGTATAGATATGTTCTGTGCAAGGAATTGATTTTATCTCCCATCTCTCTCTCTCTCTCTCTCTCTCTCTCTCTCTCTCTCTCTCTCTCTCTCTCTCAGTTGCCTGGCAAGGCCACAGGGGCGACAACCGAAGCAGCAAAACTGAAGCTGGCCTGCAGGACACTATATACAAATGTAGGCAAATTTGGGCATATTTTATATATAAAAATGTAAACAAATTTGGGCATATTTTATTAGTTTGAAAATATAAGTTCTTCTTTACCAATTGTCTTAAAATTTTAACCATAGAATAGTATTCTAATCTTTAAAAAGCCTGCAAATTTTCATGTAGTTTCGTCCCATAGGACCAAAGATATGAACATTTCAATATGCACTTTGGCTACTAGTATAGATATATCCATAGATAGATATACCACCGTTTTTGGCAATTTTATAAGTTCCAAATCTCAGCGACTATTGATAAGAATTTAACAAATGAAAGCTCGTTGGAAAGGTAATGACCTAAATTGTGTAGTGGACTATATGACATTTACCCTTAAGGTCGTATATTAATTGGATCATCCATCATCCAGAACCTATTTTTGGCACTTTTTTACAGCCATAAAATGTTTCAATCATAGTCATTTGTTTTCCTAGTTTTGTATATGAATTACAAAATATCTGATATTTCCCCCAAACCTTTGGCCTTGATGGAGAGGAGACTAAAACTTGCTGCTATCGTTTCAAATGATCTGAAATAACAGCAAGAGGAGACTTGATTCCAAATATTTCTCATATGTTATATCTCCCCTCTTTGGTTTTCATACATAAAGTAAATTTCAGTGTATAAGGATTATTTGATACTGGAGATATTCATAATCGTACCCTATTTTCAAAAGAGGGTAGATATAACAGATGAGAAATATTTGGAATCAAGTCTCTCCTCGCTGTTATTTCAAATCATTTGAAACCATAGAAGCAAGTTTTAGTCTCCCCTCTATCAAGGCCAGAGGTTTTGGGGGAAATTATATATATATATATATATATATATATATATATATATATATATATATATATATATATATATATATGTGTGTGTGTGTGTGTGTGTGTGTGTGTGTGTGTGTGTATGTGTGTGTATATATATATATATATATGTGTGTGTGTGTGTGTGTGTGTGTGTTCATTATTTTCCATATTGTGTTAAATTTTATACTGCTCTCTTGACTGTACTGTGTACTGACATGCAGAAGTTTAAATGTAATGTAGACAAACATCTTGCAACTCAACTTCCCACAATTGTCTGCTGAACATGATCCCAAATAGTAGCCCGTAACATTCCAGTGATAATACGCTTTTTTGGGATCGAAAGAGTAAAAAAAAAAAAAAAAAAAAAAAAAGAATAAAAATAGCAATAAAATTTCAATTTCTTAAAGCCGCCCAACAAATGCTAGCATGTAAAACGAACATTAAATTGATGATGATGATGATGATGATGATGATGACGATGATTCAATCATTCTTTACAATAAAAAATATATAAAAAAAAGCAGCCATTACATACATAGTTTATTACGAGTATGTAGAAATCTCGAAGATTCAAAATGGTTTCAGTGTGTCTGCTGACTTTACATGCATCCTTTTTATTATCGACTTTATCATATACGCTGAAAATAGAATAAAAATAATAACAAAAATTCTAACCTCTTTTACCAATGAATGTTTTCTTTTAAAACACAAAATGCTAAAATCCAGTTTACCACTGATGCGTTAAAGAATTTCTTTGCCTGTATATCTACCAAAGCAGCAGCAGCAGCAGCAGCAGCAACAGCCAGCAAACATTGTTTAAGAATACCAACTCTTGAATAGATAAGATGTCAATCAACATCTTTCAGATAATCAGAAGCATTGAAATATGTATCTCTGCATGTTGCAATATTTCTTAGGTAATATGAAAACTAGTGATCCCAATACCATTACTGATTCTGTTTTAAATTCCTGATTTCGATCCAACTATCGATTCTGTATTAGTTTTCAATTCCTATACAATTACTAATTCTGTTCTAAATTTCCGATTCCGATACAATTACCGATTCCCATTCTCATTCTTTTTAGATTTCTAAATATTTAATTATAGAATTGTTTTTTGTTTTTGTTTGTTTTAATTTTGAATTGCCATAAAGCACAAATAATAAGTGCATATACTTCCGCAAAAGTAAAATTTTTGGAAGATGGCGCACTTTACACATCTAGACCTGGAGATTGTCCATGCTGGAGCGTCCAGTGGACAGAGACAGGGGGGGGAGAAGGGATGTCTTTTTTGCTGCTTCCTGGATATCTCTGCTGATCAACCATAATTTCCTGATGAAGTTTCTCAAGAGACAGATGGAAAAATACGGCCTGCAAACTGATTGGTCAGTTTATGCCCTGCAAACTTATTGGTCAGTTTATGCCCTGCAAACTGATTGGTCATTTTATGCCCCGCAAACTGATTGGTCAGTTTATGCCCTGCAAACTGATTGGTCATTTTATGCCCCGCAAACTGATTGGTCAGTTTATGGCCAAATCACTTAGCAGGAACATTGATTCGTGAGAGAAAAAAAGACAAAAAAAAACAAGCATCGACTATCTACAACCACTATATACGATTCCACCCACTCTCAATCTGTGCCTAGATCTAAACACAGATTCCATGAACAAAGCTTCTTTCTCAGAACTGCCCGCCTTTGGAATACTGTTCTGCTGGCCTGTTTCCCGGTTGAATACAACATCGTAGCCTTCAAATCCAATGTAAACAAATTCTTGTTGAGCCGTCTCCATAAATAATCACATTCTACCCAATCTACACCATTAACGATTAGTACACTACCACCTTACATTCATTAACTATTATCCTCGAGTGGCTCTCGAGCCTTGATAAATGGTGACTCCCAAGTAAAAAAAAAAAAGTTTTCATTTTATTTATGACTGCTACAAAACTGTCTCTTTTATAAAATTCTTTTCTCCTTGAAGATTACAAAGTATAGCGCTTTGATGTTCATTTCTAAAAAACAACTTATGCAGCTGTTGTTCACATTAACGACACACCTGACCCTCTCACATCCGTTGTTATACCTTCTCAGAAAAGATTGAAATGTATTTCTCACAAAATTAAAACTGATTAAAGATTAAAAGATTGGAATGTATTTCTCACAAAATTAAAACTGATTAAAGATTAAAAGATTGAAATGTATTTTTCACAAAATTAAAACTGATTAAAGATTAAAAGATTGAAATGTATTTCTCACAAAATTAAAACTGATTAAAGATTAAAAGATTGAAATGTATTTCTCACAAAATTAAAACTGATTAAAAGATTAAAAAGATTGAAATGTATTTCTCACAAAATTAAAACTGATTAAAGATTAAAAGATTGAAATGTATTTCTCACAAAATTAAAACTGATTTAAGATTAAAAGATTGAAATGTATTTCTCACAAAATTAAAACTGATTAAAAGATTAAAAAGATTGAAATGTATTTCTCACAAAATTAAAACTGATCAAAGATTAAAAGATTGAAATGTATTTCTCACAAAATTAAAACTGATTAAAGATTAAAAGATTGAAATGTATTTCTCACAAAATTAAAACTGATTAAAGATTAAAAGATTGAAATGTATTTCTCACAAAATTAAAACTGATTAAAGATTAAAAGATTGAAATGTATTTCTCACAAAATTAAAACTGATTAAAGATTAAAAGATTGAAATGCATTTTTCACAAAATTAAAACTGATTAAAGATTAAAAGATTGAAATGTATTTCTCACAAAATTAAAACTGATTAAAGATTAAAAGATTGAAATGTATTTCTCACAAAATTAAAACTGATTAAAGATTAAAAGATTGAAATGTATTTCTCACAAAATTAAAACTGATTAAAGATTAAAAGATTGAAATGTATTTCTCACAAAATTAAAACTGAAATTCGATTAAAAATCTGTTACATTTATTATGTTTATGAAAAAATGTAATCGTCCAAGTCCATAACTAAGTGAAATTATGTTGAATACATTAAGATAAAACCACTTTCTTTCACCTGGTAATTCTGAAATGTTCAGGGTGTGGATTTTACATGGGTAGATACTTTATTTAAACAAATTTTATGGTGAAAATTACCTACGCACATTACACAGAGGCGAAAATTATACATGTCGACGGTACTCTCGATTCAGAAACACCTTTTTAGATTATAAAAATACTTTTAAAACGTTACCTGTTTATTTGTAGAGAGGTCACGGTGTGGGCTGAGTTCACTCTATTAGTTTAATGTAAATTGACCATCTACATGAGAAAATATCACCTCACCACTTGAGAGTCAATTAACGTCAAACTTATATAGTATATAAATTGACTACTCTTCTTCATCTACATATTAAAGCAAATTCCAATGAAGCAGAGAAAGAAAGCGTGGAGCAATTAGAGCCATTTTCTTTTTAATGTTCATAGAGATCACTTTGCGATTCAGTCGCCACAAATGCAATTCTAAATTATTCTAATTTTATGCTATAAATAAAGAAGTAACATACCTACTATTTGATATGATAAATATACAAAGTCATTTACTAAGAAGTTGTACTTATACATTTTTTTTATATATAAGATAAAATACACCATAGATTTTTGGTCTGTGACATCTGTAAAGAAAAGACCGTTCTGCCGAGCCTCGTTTTTTTTTTCTGCTGACGTCAGACTGGTTGGTTCTAAGTATATAAACAAGACACTTTAACGAAACTGGCCACATGCTACATATGGACATTTTATCTTTTATCTAGTAATTGTCTGGTGTCTTTAAAACAGATAATGATAGATATATAATGATATAATCAATCGTCGTTCCAACACTAATAAAAGACAAACACACTAGTTTCTTTCAGCACTAATACACATGAGCACGTTCCTAAAACAAGCCTAGACCATTGACCAAAGGCAGGTGACAGACAGACAGACAGACAGACAGACAAACACACACACACACACACATACACACACACACACACACACAAGAAACATTCACAGAGTATCGAACACACAATGATAATATATACACATTTACACACATGCATATACTATCACACTAACTAAACAGAAGCAAGCGTATATGCACATATACATAGTCTACTAAACTCAAACATAATCATACTACAGCAGACAAACACGTCTATGTAGGTTAAACGATTTTCAGTTTAATAAATTTGACAAAAAATAAAACAAGCATGCCTTAATTGCTATGTAGGAAGGGGTAGAGTATAAAATTACATAGGAGCGGATACAGTGGCGCAGCACCTGCTGTCCAATTTTGCCTTAAATTGCTGTGGCATTCGTGCATTTACTACATCTCCTGAAAATCCATTCCAAGATCTAGGAATTTTGATTAAGAAAATGACCTTCTTCCAGTTCATTTGAAATTGGCAGTAAAACAGTTTCCAGTAATATTTCTAGTGGGTCCTGGATAGTAGATCATTAACGAGATGGTAGGCCAACATCCAAGTCTTCAAATATCTGCATGGGGAATACAACGAGGACTGTCTCAAGATGCTTCCTTTGAAACAAGATTGTAGGACCCGTGGGCATTCTTTGTGTTTGGATAAGAAACGACATCGGAAGGGGGCAGTTTGGTCTGTTTCGAGCACACTTCTTCTCTCAGCGTGTGGTGAACGTGTGAAGCCAGCTGATGAAAAAGTCACTCAATACATTCAAAGCCAGACTAGACAAACATTGGACGAATCATTCGTTTTGCTTTTACTACAAATCTAGAGATGATGTGTATTGAGTAATAGTAATCTTGGGTTTTTTATCACCATATATTGTATTGTATTGCATTGCATGAGGTCACTGCAAAATTGTTGTCGCTCGAGAGAAAAAAGGTTAAGCTGCTTGAGTCAGCTTTTGTAGGGTAGATCCCATAGATGCCTCCACCATTCAAGTAACCACTCTTTGAAATCTCATCAGATGCTGGATACTACATGTTAAACATGGAGCAGAGGCTTGGATACCATACTTCAGCAGGAGGGTAGATGAGAGCGACTAAGTGATTAACGACATGGACTGACAACCCGTGTGTACCAAGTTCAAATCCAGTTCGTTCCATAGAAACACTTCCACTTAAGGATGTTGGCCACCTTCACATGGCTTCTCCTTTAAGTACATGATGTCTTCCTAGAAATAATTCTAACTAGAAAGATATTGGAGAAATGAATGCCAACAGTAATCATCTGATTCATCCGAAAATGTTCTTATCTACAAAAAGATACTGTACACCTGGTTGCTAACCAGGATGATAACAGAACTCTTCACAACGAGCAGCTTCAAAGACTAAATCTGTTTTCACCTGAGCAGTGATGGATGCGAAATGATTTGATTCTGGTATACAACATCATCAAGGAAAATTTTAATGGAAGTCTCGAGGAGTTTTACACTTAAGCGCTAAGTCATGGTCTCTTTGGCCACCTGCAAAAGATATACCACCTTCGTTTTTGGTTCGATAGAAGAAGGAGAGAATTCTCTGTCCATGCTCTGTGAAACAGTCTGCTAGCAGATGTTATGACGATAATCACTCTACCCAGATTTAAAGCAACTTTGGACAAACATTCAGACTTTGTTTTGTATTTTTGTAGACTAGAATGTATTTATCCTCATACGATGGTTTCTCACATTTCTCACACTTGACCTTGTGTCTGACCTCCTGGAAAGGAAGTAAATAAAATAAATATTTTGTCTATTTACATGACTTGTTGCACTTTTCTATTTTCTTTTCTTTTATTTTTTGTCAAATAAATTTGATTTGATTTGAACTAAAAAAATGGAGTGAATTATGAATGGATGAAATAAAAAAATAAAAAAGAAGTGAATTATGAATGGATGAAAAAAAAAAATCTTACCGTGAATAAACCATGTAATCGATCACAAGCGTCAAATCGCAAACGAAAACTGAATTCGTCGTCGATCGTTTAACTTTTCGTGTTTTCCGATTTGCTTTGAATTTGGTACCAGGAACACGAAACACATGATCTAGAATTTATGAATGAAATACGCTGTTAACATTGAATGATTAAGGTTGTTAACTCAGTAGAAAACGTAAAGAAAGCAGACAATGATATCACTGGCAGACGATGTTTTCAAGGTCTAACACACATTGTGTGATTTTAGGCCTTTTTGTGTGTGTGTGTGTGTGTTGAATTTAAGAATTATGCTCATTTGACACAATCAGATCGGGTGAATGAAATATTAAAACATTGAATTAATTTTGTGACTGCAGTCGAGATGGAACTTTGAGTGACACCTAGAGGTTAAAGGTTACTCGAGAAACGAAAGTTGATGAAATCACATGGATTCTGTGTAGAGAGAATTCTGTCTCTTCCTGGTGACACTGTAAGCAAATGTAACACGTAACATTCATTTGCTAATTTGAAAATTTCATTAAGGTCGGATAATTCTCTAATGTTTTTAGATTTTTTTCAATCAGATGTATACTTTCACTTTTGTTGCTCATCCCCGATGGAGAGGACTGCACAATAAAAAGGTTGGAATAACAATATTATCTATCTATCTATCTATCTATCTATCTATCTATCTATCTATCCAGAAAGCATGCAAGTAATCCATCACTTTCGAACAACTGTTTCTCTCTCTGGTTGCTCTCTGACTATTCTTTTCTTATTAATAAACCTCTCATAAAAACTAAACATCGGCGTCCGAGTGATTGTATCAACAGATAATCGAGAGCCTGGATTTTTGACACGTTGTACATGAAGGTTTCTATTGAAGAAAGTTATCCAGTTTGGTAGAAATTATGTTAATATCTTTCACACAAGATTCTGCATAACAGTCTGTTTAAGTGTTGTTGGCATATTGATGCTGATGATGATGGTGATGATGCTGCTGATGATGAAGATTGAGCTTACGTTTATCATGACGTAACATACCGTAGCGGTATTGTTGTTAATGTTGTTGTTTTTATGAGATGGGTAGGAATTATGTTAAACCAGCTGTCCCTATCCGGCATTGCCAGGGATGCAGTGAAGTTTTATTCATTTACACATTTCTTAACATATATATAAAAAAATAAAATAAAATTTAGCTGTAAAGCAGTTGACTCCTAAATTATTCTTCAATTTAAGAATATAAGTTAATTTTTACTTTTAGGTAATTATTTTAAAATGTTACATATTACCAGTGGTTTAAGCTGGACTAAGTAAATTTTCAAACTGTCAGAAGAAAACATAGGAGGAAGTGATAAAGATGGACTTAAGAGAAAGAGGGATAAATAAAGACCTGTCCAGAGATAGGTTAGTTTGGAAGTCAATTTATTAAAGTCATCCAATGCATGCCGACAATGTTGCATCAATTCTCGTATATGCAAGTAGCGCTTGGACTTTTATCAAAAGATTTGGAGAAGAAACTTGGTGGTGTGTGTACACTGGAATGCTAAGAGCTTATCTTAAGATCTCTTGGAGACAGCATCCACAACTCTATGGGCATTTTCCTGAGAGAGAAAGAGAGAGAGAGAGAGAGAGAGAGAGAGAGAGAGAGAGGGAGATTAGATTTGCTGGTCAGTGATTGGCTAAGGATGAAATCGTCAACACTGTTCTTTTGCGGATGCTAAAACAGGGATGTGGTTCAGTAGGGAAACTGCACAGAAATTATATCACTGAACTAATGAAAAACTCACAAAGCTCCTATGAAGACCTACCTATTACTGACCACGTCGTGGGAGTAGAGGAGAAGATGTGACACCGATCCTGGCGGTCAGGGGAAGCAAACTGGTCCAAAATATTTGCCACTTTAGTATCTTTTGAGATGCTATTTGTTTGATTCCCTGATTAGTGTGACTAATGGAAATTGTCGTTTGGGATATAAATTGATTTTCTTGTTGGGAGAGTCACGAATTTTCATCAAAGAAAGCGAGAGCAACGTCACTATAATAGAAAGTTTAGTACTATTGTTAGAATAATTCTTACGCAGCTAATGTCAATACAATAATATGACGAAAAGACAGAGCAAGATAGTGTGAGAGGGTCAGAAGATCCGTGACACTATCACAATTACTGGAGAAGGGGTAGGAAAAGGAGAAGAAAAAGAATGATGATTTTTACACAATAAATGTGATAAATTTCCAATAGTTTCGTTTAAAATATAATTTTAAAGCATCTTTATGACGAAGATGTAAAAAGAAGAAATACGTAAGAGTTCAACCTCATTCATAATGCTTCTGAAACAGCTGCCGATGCCAAGAAAAATCAATTGTGTAATTGTGTGACACCAAAGCCAATAAATTATAGACAATTATTTAAATGGCTTTTCCCCTGTTGTGTTTGTTGCTGGCCCTGTGCAGTTCTAGGAGATCAATCTTTCCAGGTTTTTTGCCTTCTCCTTTTAAGAAAAGGTTAGTTTATTGCTAATCGCCTGAGGCACACCTACTGAGAAATGGTGACGGGGCTATCCATGCATTTTTTTGTAGGCCAAAGTGCGCTTCCTCTAGGCGTTTCTTCTTTAATGCAACTTTCCGACACTTGTGTCACTTCATCCCACTGTGAGAAGGAGATATATAAACCAAGAGAGCATAAGGATCCACAAGCTTATTCACTTTTGGAAATTTAACTTAGATTGGTTCCTTTCGAGATGGCTTATCCAACCAAGTATATCATTATAAAGCAAAAGTCGCCTTTTAATTCATCGAATTGTACCAATTCCATGCTAAAGTATATTAGCTTTAAACTTCTTTTATATATTAATTTTAACACATAAATATGAATCACAAATGATTAGATAAAATAAAATAAATTGTTTTAACTAATTTTTTAAAAAACTATATTTCCTTTAAAATAATTTGTGTCGACAAGGGTAATGATTACAGGTTAAAGAGACTCACCTTTCAATTCGTCGAATTTTACCCCTTCCATGGTATAAAAGTCTGTAATTTCCAAGGAAACGTAACGTCCCAGTTTTCTTTTCTTTAAAGATTTTGCTGTTCTGTTTCCGTCGGATTTTTTTAACTCAAACGTTTTGCCACCAACTCCCATAATTCCTGCCTAAAAAAGTAAATACCTTCATTAATTAGCCCATTGCAGCATGTTCAAATAAAGGGTTATTTCATCTTACAGCAAAAATATATTAAACAATTATCCCAAGCATATCTATCATCTGAACGAATAATATACAAAATCAAAACTCATGTGTATATCACATCAACAGGATACAAACAGTAAGCGTCCAGACATGCTGCAGTTTATGAGGTGCTGAATGTCATAACTCGGTAAGCGACACACAAAAAAAAAAAAAACGAGGAAAAATGCTATTAAAGTTTAGTTTGGTGGGTATACTGTGCAGTAGTCGATTTTTACCTAAGTTCTGGTCTGAATTCGACCATAACTATTCTTGTACATATTATAGGAGGCTATGGGGAATAAAATGATATTCTAACTTGATATTTTGCCGCGATGATGCTTATTGAATTATGATATTCAGTGCCTCAGTTATGTTTACAAACTATTTTTTTTTTTTACACAAGTTTATCCTTGCACATGAAGAAGAATAACTTACCTAATCAGAAAACATTGCATGGAAATCTATTAGAAGTTATGTCGCTTCCGCTTTTTCCTTATTGATGAATCCTTTCCTTGACTCTTTCTACTGACAGGATTTCCGGTCCCTGCATGTTTTATGGGTCATATGAGGTGGCTTATAAAAACCCTCACATAAGTGTGCCCTACCTCTTTTTCGCCCCTCCTTTTTTTTTTTTTTTTTGATCCAGCAGCAGAATACGGCTAAGGCTCAGTGGTATATGCCAAAGATGGCAGTCATAAAAACCCAGTCTCCTTCCTACCATTACCGACCTAAACAAGAGTATTTGTGACAAACTCGAGACGACAGTTATAAGTTAGCCATCATTTATCAGAGAATTCCTGTTTGGATTGCTACGAAAAAAGCCAGAATTGAGGGACACACATGTGCCACCTGTTATTCGAACTCTTCACCCCAGATAAATTGTTGTGAAGCACGTTTTTCGCAAGTCTTTGTTTCTGTACAATTAACTTTTTTTCTTGTATCATCCATTTGTTCACCCATTGAAACTGCTTTAAATATTATACACACTTGTTCCTTCTTGCAAATCAACTATCGCCATATTTCTGTTTTAGAGCTTATCCTCGATTTGTTACTGCGTTCTCATGTGTGAAAATTGAACTTTTTCCCAGGGTAAAGTTAATATCAATAAATTTTCAGAATGTTCATTGCAACGATTCAAAATGTACATTTAGAAAAGAAAAATACTTCAAACCAATCACATGCACAAACATACATACATACATACATACATACATACATAAGGTGTTCCAAAAGTAAAGCCTCCTATTTTTTATTCCGCATGAATGGATCAGAGGGGATTGCAAATTGCAATGAGTACAAAACTGAAAGTGTACAATGCAATAGTCCTTTCCTCTTTTTTCTATCGATGTTCGACTTGGACGTTGTAAAGACCTACAAAAATGGGAAAAATTTCATATACGTGCTTTATGTTCTGTCCTTAGGATCAATTAGCAGAACAGCATTACTAATCTTGAGGTCTTGAATCAAGTCAAATCGTCAAACATAGAGTGTATGCTCATCAGGGTTCAACTGCAATGGACTGATCATATTCATTTCCCTGCTAACCAACAATCACGAGGTTGTTTGCTCAGCAACCGACAAAGCTAATATGCTTGCCAGCCGGTTTGCCTCGAACTCCACACTGGACCCTTCCAACCACCCCCTGCCTGACTTTCCTTTGCGGTCAGACGCCACGCTAGATGATCTAAAAATCACCCCTGCTCAGGTACATGCTATCATAAAAAATCTTGACACTTCAAAAGCATGTGGACCTGATCTCATCCCAGCTGTGCTATTAAAAAAATGCTCAGCCGAAGTAGCTCCAGTTCTCTCCAAACTCTCCAACAAATGTCTTAATGAATCATGCTTTCCGGGCTGTTGGAAAACTGCTACTGTGGTACCAATATTCAAGAATTCTGGTGAAAGAACTGACCCATCAAATTATCGCCCCATTAGCCTCCTCCCACTTTTCGACAAAATATTTGAAACCATAATTAACCATGCTCTAGTCCGGCACCTTACAGATGCTAAACTTCTGACTGACAAACAATATAGATTTAGACAAGCCCGTTCCACAGCTGACATCCTCACTGTAATCTCTGAACGTATATACCATTCACTGGACAAAGTGGGGGAGGGCAGAGCGGTAGCTCTAGATATATCTAAGGCTTTTGACAGGGTATGGCACAAGGGTCTCCTCAGGAAAATTAAATCATACGGTATCACTAGTAGAATACTTAGCATAATTACATCCTTCTTAGATAAGAGAAAAATCCAGGTTGTCCTCGACGGTCTGTTGCAATATTTTGGGGTATAATGGGGTATGATCCCACACAGTCGGACGATTCTATCTATAAACAATGCTGCTAGGAACTGATGAATCAAATTAATTTACGTTCTGCTACCAACCAATCAGAAACCAGAATTGCTTCATAAATATTAAACCTTTTCTGGAGCAATTTCACATGTTCTTTTCCGTCTCGACACGGTAAGAATATTTTGTTCTGTGGAACTGTCTACTACAAACAATTATATTGAAAACATTGCCAGGGCCGCTGCGAAAAAGGTAAGCTCTCTCTACTGTGCTAGAAAACTACTGACACCTGAAAGTATCCTGTATCTCTATAAGGCCACCATTCGCCCATGTATGGAGTATTGTTGTCACATCTGGGCTGGTGCATCTACTACTAGTCTCTCACTCCTAGACAAGGTTCAAAAAAGAGTCGCCAATCTGATAGGCTCTGAACTGGCATCTAAGCTTCAGCCTCTGTCCCATCGACGAAACATTGCATCCCTCTGCTTGTTCTACAAGTATTTTAATGGTGAATGCTCTGACGAACTGTAGACACTTGTGACCCCACGACACAGACACCCTCGACAAACCCGACAGGTAGCTAAATCCCACCCCCACACAGTAGAGATCCCTAAATGCAAAAGATCTTTCTACTCCAGTAGTTTCTTCCTCAGAACCGCTAGACTCTGGAATTCCATTCCAGGATCCTGCTTCCCTAACTCTACTGACATGCAGAAGTTCAAGTGCAACGTGAACCGACATCTTGCTGCCCAAATCCCTACATAGTGCCCCAGTAGTTGCTGACCCTGATAGTAGCCCCCAACACCAAAGTGGCAATATGCCTTGTTTGGGGTGAAAATGCAATAAAGAAAAATAAATAAAAAAAATATCATCCAAATGGGAGAATATCACATGCCAAAATGCTTGTTGTACAGAGAACATCAGAAAGAAAAGAAAAACCATGGTTATCAAAAGAAAAAAAAAAACTCCATAAGGACACAGTCAAGACCAATCTAGAGTGGTGTGAACTTGGACCAAAGGAATTGGAGTACCATGCTAGCGAGCCACTGTCCACAAAGCTACTGTCACCTCTGAGAATGCTTGTTGCCAAAGGCTCACTGCTGCCAGAGATCAACACCACAGGGCATCAACAGTAGTGATACAAACTACACACTTTTGGTGCCCCTACTGTTCCAAATCCTGTGTCTCTAGCCTGGGGTTGTACAGTAATCTCCAAAAACACATATGAGTTGCCGAAATGAAACATCTTCTTAAAACACCACAGACTACCAACATATTTTTATATTTTAGAAGGACAACTAGAAAAACTTAATAATAGAAAAAAAAAAGTGAGATATCAAGATAATATATATCGTTTCAACACCTGTACATAATAATATTCTTATCCAACAGTACATACTTTTCCCAGACACTTTTGATAAGGAGGTGATGCCTCGAAATATTAAGGCTGCACTCGACTACACTCTAGAAATTGAGGAAAAAGTAAGTAATAAAAAACATCATTGCTCACAGGTCTCTAAAACACCAGATATTGTCATACGGTTTTTATTTTATTTTTTCCACTTTTTGTTCGGTTTTTCTAGTGTCCACAACTTCCTTTCCGCATTGTCATAGAATGTTCCAAAATATAAAAGTATATTGATACACTGTGTACATTGTTTCATGCAAGCTATAACACTCTCTTGCACACATGCAGCCATTCACACAAACATACACACGTATATATTTTAGAAAAAATGTGACTTGTCGTATTACCCATTCAGCCAAATTGTTGGAATAAGAAAAAAGTGGGTTTCAAAGCCAGTTAAATATAAAAAAAATCACCACTTAGTCTCTTTCTACTCATTATATCGATTCCTTTTAGTTATGTGTATGCGTTTAAAACGGAATTTTCCATGTAAGGGTAAATTAAGTAAGAAAAAGGAAGTTTTCATTGGAGGCTAAGTTATAGGACACGTGTTTGAGAAGTTGCGTCCTGGTAGGAAGTAGCGTGCTAAGAAACCAGATAGATGTCGTGTCTTGAATGTTTGACGCCAAAATGAACAAATGTTTTATGCTCTTCTTGGTCGGGGAAATGCAATCATCTAAATGAACTTGTTAGAAAGAAAATGAAATAAACCAACAAGAAAAAAAAAATATGTTGACCATAGAAAATAATGGATTTGTTGTTCTTTTTTTTTTTTTATTAATTCCATTATTATAACTGCAAAGAGAGAGAGAGAGAGAGAGAGAGAGAGAGAGAGAGAGAGAGAGAGAGAGAGAGAGAGAGAGAGAGAGAAAAGATTAACACTAGTATGATGACGACTACTTTTGCTACTACATAGACATATCATTACCCATTTAGTTGATTACCTACAACATGTCATCAAGACTCCAGTTGTTTTTTGTCAACGAGATGACAGGCTATCAGGTGAATCTGAAAAAAAAAAAGGACCCGCAGAACATTACAAACGACTTATTACTGCCACACAAAGGAAAAAGTTAAGAGAACTTTTGTCATTAATAACTAGGGCTATGATAACAGCATATTTTTATCATTTTTTTGACTCTCGAGTATATATCCCACACAGTTAGACACAGTTAATCAACCGACGACCACATCACTCTATATAAAAGCATATAAGATATCAACAGATACACACTCGAGAGTCAAAACAATGAAAAGAATATGCTGTTGTCATAGCCCTATTAATAACTAGCAGCATATTATCACTGTTGACCAAGAAGAGAATCTATCAGGTGTGTGTATGCAGTATAATGATGTACTGAAGTGAAATCTGGACAATGAGGATTAAGGACATGCGTTGCATGGAGAGAAACGATATGAAAGTTCTTGTGTTTGTAAATGCAGAACAGTTGAGGTAGCAGGTTCAGTTCACAGGGAAGGCAAAGGAAAAAATGGGAAGAAGTGATAAATGTGGATTTGAAATAAAGAAAGCTAAACAGAGGCAGATTATGTATATTTTTTAGATTAGGATTGATAATTATTTGTATTATTGTTCGGACTATTGTTCTCATCTTGATTGTTTTTCTCACAACGTTTTGGCCGATGTATCTCCGACCATCTTCAGGTGCATTCACACTGGATGTTATTGGTGAATGGTGACAAAAATAGGCTTGGAAATATTCGTGTTTTGCATTTCTAACGGCTGTATTCGTTGGGGAAGGAAAAAAAAAATCAAAAGCATTTTTCACCATTCACTATTAACATGCTCGGAGGTTACATCGGCCGAAACGTTGTCAGAGAAACAACGAAGATGAGAACAATAATCTGAACAATTCTTGTGACAACACGCGTGTGGCCCTGACAGATCGCCGACCCCCAACGTCGTGCGTGCCGTGGATTTTTTGTCAACTATTCTTTTAATCGCTGGATCATCATTTTCTTGCTAGCGACTGTTGATGGGAACAATAAAACAAACACAAGAAAAACACAGACGCCGATTCTTCACATACATATCGGTTGGAATCTGGGTGTGTGTGAAACGACCCTGCACATACTGAGGTTCACATTTATCTCTGCTGTTGAAGCTGTCTTCATCGGTTATTTGATTAATTCATCTCTGGTTGTTGCTCTCGATCTGGTCCAAACCATGATCCATCTTCAGAGGCATTCAAACTTCCATCTGCCGCAAATGGCAGCTCATTGTCAACTACTCTTCTCGGCGTCACTATCTGAAGTCCCCCGCCCCAGCTACCCAGAAGCTGCCCTTCCCTCTCTAAGCATCTCATTGATACCCCCGTCAAGTGCCGTTGATTCCCTTTGTTATCTGTTCTGTAGGTTTCTATTGTCATTGTCAAATCTAAAAAGCTCGATCTAAAAATACATATAGATTCATTGTTTGCTATTTCCCATTTCATTGTACATTGTAAGACACTTCCTATCTTTGTCTCAGATCCTTATAGTATCACATTCTAATAATACCAATAGTGATAGGTCCGTTTGGAAGTCAATTTTTTAAAGCCGTCGAACATATGCCAGCATGTAAAACAGGCATTAAAACAAATATGATGATGATGATAATGATGATGTAACATTTCCTGAATGTTGTGTCAAAATTATTATGAGAAAAAATCCTTACAAGTTCAGGTAAAACTATTAACTTTTATAGGTTGAGGCTTCATTTGATAAAAAAAAAAGTAGATACTTACAATGCGGAAATTTTCTGGTTTATTGTCTTTTGATTTCAGCATAAATGTTGCTTTTTCATTGAGGTTATGATAGAGCAAGGATTGCTGAAATTAAAGAATCCAGAATATAAAAATGGACATAGTAAAAAGATTAAGAGGAAGAGGAGAGCAAGGAAACATCTCTATTTATGTAAAGTTAGGTATATGAATATATTTATATTGTAGGACTGACCTGAGTCACCCCTAAAACCCAAAAAGTTGGACGAAAATAATACTATTCCTCAAAAATGGGAAGAAAAGGCGAATGGAAATCCGTGTGAAATATATATTTACAATAATATAAAACGTGTACAATTGAGATGGGAGGGGTATGAGAACGATTACCATTCTCATATATTTTACATATATTTTATATATATATTTTATATATACTTTGCATATATTTTACACGAATTTCTATTCGCCTTTCTTCCCCCTTTTTTTTTACTTGTATATCTCCGAGTATTTGCTCTTGTGTGATAATTTAATTAATTTTTTTTTGCATCTTAATATATTCAACGATTAACTCCTGATAAGTTTGTTAGTGAAAGAGGCCCCTAAGATTCGTTTATATACGGCACAATCACGTTGACACACCGGTTCTCGCCAGATTACCGAAGTTAAGCAATGTTGAGCATAGCCAGTACCAGATGGGTAATCATTTGGGAAGGCAAGGTGCTGTATGTACCGCTAGGTAAAGTACCAGGTTGAGAAACTGGCATGGCCTATCCTTCTCTCGAGGGTAGATGGGACTCTCTTACGCTGTGGTAGGCACCCCATCTAGGCGTCACAATAAAAAATAACATTGATACTCCTGCCGAAGCATCAAGTATTCAGATTTGAATTACACTAGAAACTCGTGTAGTGAGTTCAATCTTGCCTGCGGCCGCGCTGGATGGATGGAAGATTTGTTTGTATATTATTTTCAAAGCACTGTATAGTTTTTGTACTGTTAAAATGTTGTTTATGTTTATGTACATCAAATTAAAAAATTTATTGTGCATATATATATATATATATATATATATATATATATATATATATATATATATATGTGTGTGTGTGTGTGTGTGTGTGTGTGTGTGTGTGTGTGTGTGTGTGTGTACTAGCAAGCTGCCCGGTATTGCCCAGTCATAAAATATGCTTAAATATGATATTTTGATTAATGCAGATTTTGTATTTATTATTATATTATATTAAACTCAATATATAAAGTTAAAAAAAAATGAATAATGCGCCACTGCCAAGAATCGAAACCAAAACGCTTAGCTTACGATTTACTTTTTCCTTTAACGGTAATGCCTGAGCTATGAAGACATGTTTGCTGTGAGACTAAAAATTAAAACATAAACCACTAGCTATTGTTACGCATGCATATTCGTAATGTTGTTCGACCATCACCTGGTGAATTTTATTTTTTTAATTTTCACACTTTTCACCGATTTTCCCCGGCTAAAACTCAAATATAAAGTTTCGCATGGGTTTGAATACCCTATATAATAAGTTTCATGTCTGTAGATCAAAAACTGACAGAGAAGTTTGGAAGGTAAAAATCTTTTTAACAAATAAAAATACGCATAGATTAATACATAAAAAGAAAGAGGTTTGTGTTTACTATAACCTTTTTACGCAAATATTACGCAAGTATAAATCATGTAGAATATCTGCATGAATATAATTACACGTAATAGATGATCATCCCATAAGAAAACTTACACGTAATAGATGATCATCCCATAAGAAAACTGAAAAAACTAATAGGGAATTAATTAAAATGAATCTTTAAAAGAATATGCAAATTAGCTAGATCTTTTGCCGGTGAATGCAATTTCATGACCCATATATATAACAAAGATGTATTTTATCTGTTCTGCAGATGCTGCACTTAGGATAATTTGTACCAATCAATGGAGGGGAAACTCTATACTGGGACAATTATTATTTTTGCTCAGAACCAGAGTGCCCCCTTTTTACCCTATTCTTAGAGGAGCTGGTTTTCTCCCACATTAAAAAACGGCCTTGTGCCTAATTTGCTTTGGTGGGAAAGCAAATAAATACAATAAAAGTAAAAAGGGCCTTTAATATGAATATCAATACACAAAAAATAAAAAAGATAAAAGTATAGATAGAAGAAGATATATAGATATAGAAGAGAAGATAGATAGATAGATAGATAGATAGATAGATAGATAGATAGATAAATTGATGTATATATATATATTGCAAATCTTACCTCTTTATCAAGATGTGCTGTATCGATGAGTTTTGGTTTCCCCTCATGGTCCTCCCTGACGACATACAAAGGAATGTTCACTTCCATTTGCGTGTTTCGGATAAACCAGATATTTTCTCTGGAAAGACTGTTGTTTCCAAGCACGATTTGCATCTTCATCGGCATACGATCAACTTGTTTCAGTTTCATCTTTATTTGAAGACGTATAGTCTCTCCTGGTGAAAAGAGAGCTTCAGAAAATAACAACAAAAAGATGGAACAATCTTCATCGTTTTTCATAATCGCATTTTTGCTTTTGCCTTAGCATTTTACAAACAGACATCTTATATTTTTGCTTGTAGAGCCCCAATAAACAACATATCCATCAAATGCCACGGTTATTCACATTTATACCGAAGACGACTAAGGTCTTATGTATGACATGAAAAGAAACTTGAATTTTAGGAAGATCTCTATCATTCCAGAGCAACTGGACTTATGAAAAATAATTTCAGAAACTACCTGCCAAATATACCCTGTGAACCAAGTGCAAGAGAGATTCAAACAATTGCACTTAAAGGGACGGTCAAAATCTTTAAAATATCTTTTGCTTGGAATATCGTAAGATAGCGGGTGAATGTTTGACATCTGGTAGGATGCCCCATCCCCAGCTTGAACAAACTGATAAAAAAAAAAAAAGAAGTAAAAAATCCATCCCAGGACGATTATAAGCAATAAGTATAAAATTAGTTTAAAATTCTAATTTTTTTTCCAACCTCAAATGATAAAATTTACAACAAAAATAATGCGCTCAGGTTACTCCCCTGTTATCTAGAAAAGATATTCCATAAATCATAATATTAAGTTCAATAGTTTAAGATTTTACCAAACACATACATATTATTAGCGGTCACACATGCACACCGATCCTTTTTAAAATGTATTACTTAATATAACTCAAAATTTGATGTAGAACAGTTCTTTGTCCTGTTAAATTTTTGTAACTAACTCATTTTAAACAGGTGCTAGTTTGGATCGGAATGGTAACGTTTGCCAGAAAACAATGTGCCCGCATTACTTACCAGGTTTCCAAGAATATATATTTCAAAATTCATAATAACCGGGTCATAAAAACCTTTAAAAAAACTTATATATATATATATATATATATATATATATATATATATATATATATATATATATACACCCTCTTAATTGTTAACAATACAAAAACTAATGTGCTCATATTACTCACTGTGTTGCCAAGAATATTTATTCTAAAATTCATAATATAATAATCTGCTCATTAGTTTGAGATTACTATATATATATATATATATACTAGCAAAAGTCCACGTCGTTGATTGGGTTCAAAAACAGCCTACAGAAAATGGACTCTGATTTATGAAAGTAGGATAGGTTATGAAAAGGAAGGGTTGTAAAGAGATATAATAGTCAACTATATAGGAGCCTACTCGTGACCACACACACACACACACACACACACACACACACACACACACACACACACACACACAAACGTTCAGCTTTATATTATAGATATATAGTCATCCACATACAGCACTGTTTTGCTGTTTCACAGCTCATCAGTGCGGCTAGACAGACAACTATTTCAAGCCAGGATTGAAACCCGACCGTCTGTAAAAAGATAAGTAAAGTTACATAGAACTTTATTATATTATCAGATCAATAAGGACGAAAGTGAGAGGGAAATGGAAAACAAAACTCTTTTCGAAGCTAAATACTTTTTAGCAGAAGAGAAGAAAAGGCGGCATTATACAAAGATAGGAGTAAAAAAATACACCCAATTCAACGACATTTAGATTAGAAATGATGAGAACCATTTAGCTTCAAAATGCCATGGCCTAAAGAGTTTTTTTCTACTTCCCTTTTACTTTTATCTTTATTAACCTGAAAATATATTACAGTTCTATGTAACTTTACTCCTTATCTTTTTAATTTAATTTACGAATTGCTCCTCTTAACCTGGTAGAGATTTTCCTATCCTGATAGGTTTGTTTTATTATTGAGAAAATATTTTTTCAGGCTCATTTATTATATATAATCGCTTGTCACATTAAGAAAGAGTCCCAACAGGTTCAACGTCGCAAATTAATTCTTCTGGTTGAGAATGAAGGGAATAACCCAGCCAGCATAGAAGTTTTATGGGATGACTTGTTGGAAGGAGTTAATTTTACAAAAGAAATATATACTGCTTTGTTTGAGAGGAAGTGTTGCCATAGGATATAGAGGATGCAATGCAGGAAGGGGTAATAAAAAATGTCCAATCGTTTAACATTGTCAACTTTCATTAGTCAAGACTTGCTGCCACAAAGGAGGATCATTCACACCAATTCTTATTAGATCCTTACTTTAGTGCTCCACCTTAACTTAGATCTTGACCAGAGCCGGAAATTGAGTTGACAGAAGACATGATGTGCAAAGTTCATTCTTAACCAGTGGCTGTGATGATAGCACCAATCACTTGACAATCAAGGGCCCTTGATGACAAGCGCCATTTTATAAGAAAGTGGCAATTTGGTCAGCTGTGGCATCATCACTAGAGTACCAAGTAAGTAGGTATCACCAAAGATGTAGAATATGTGTACTGGATATTTGGTCATTTGGTTTGCTGCAGAAAAGTTGAAAAGTCTTTCACTATTAGCATATTGATCTCCAATCACAAATCGTTTGAGAACATTGTAGAATAAGAAAGACAAAAGTCTCATTCAAACATTTAATAACAACTTTAATGATTATTTTCTGTTAGTATGATTTGTATCGAAAAGTCATGGAAAGAGTTCATATGTATGGATATTGATGAATGATTAGACAAACCTGCTGAAAGAGAAAGTTCATGGATACATGATGAAGGTTGTAGTAGAAGCATGCGTCCACGTATGCGTGTGTTGGCACTAACCCTATTCAGGTTTTAATGGCTTCCTCCGAAGAAGGAAGTTCCATGCGAGTATGAAATTCACAAGCGGTCCCCAGTCACATGTATATCCTTGTCAGGGGAGACGACGATGTTAGGTTTTTGCAACTCTTGCAGGGAGGTGCCAATGTCCTCCTACATACAGTGCCTGGAATTCCCAAATTGGTCACCCATTTTAGTAAGGACCAGGCTCAACGTTGCTTAACTTCAGTGATTAGATAGGAACCGATGTGTCAACGTGATTATGCCGTATATATATCCATGTATGGACAGAAACAAAAGATTAGAGAGTCCTGTGGGAGAAGGAGTTCATGCATGTACCACATTGAAGTCTGTGTACGGAGATAGCCATGTTGGTTTGTTTGTCTTCTTGTCAACCCAAGATCAAAGATCCAGGCGAAGTTGTGTACGAGCCTTTTTCAAGTCTCACACAAAACACACATTCATATTTCAAGCTGTCATATACATACGCGCACACAAACATACGCGCCCACGTCCACACATGTACACATATTCACGTTCGCGTACATACACTCACATTCACGTATATATACACACACGCTTACGTATACACATGTACTCACACACGCGAACACGAACACACACATGGACGACGTCACTTCCGCTTTCTAAGGAAATACACATGCGCAAAAGACACTCCAGAAGCGAGTATAAAACATGGAGAAAAACTGCTTCTAATCCTCTTTTTAGGACCAACTCTCAACTAGAGAGGTTGGGCGAACAAGCCGCCGCCGTTTCGGCGCGCGCGCACGCGCACCTCACGCCCACTTCCTACTATGTATGGGGCACGAGCTAATGACTGTATGTATACATTCTCCCTCTTTCTCTCTCCATCTACTACTGGCCACTAAGAACACCTTTGCGTAGCTGACTACTAACTGATGACAACTCTAATATCCACTCGTTGTCTACACGCTGGACTACCATTCTCAATTTTCCTACAACATTTATTTCTCTTCCCACGCGCGAACAAACAATAGTGACCCGAACTTGAGATGAAAACACATTTCCTATTCTTGCTACAACACCAGTCCTGCAACGGACATTGGTTACATACGCGCGGACATGTTATAACTAAAATGTTCATTTCTTTCAACAGCAAATAAACAACGTTTATCTTATCCATTACTTGAGTCTTTGTTTCCTTCAATTCCCATTCGTTTCATTATTCTTTTGTAACGGGATTGGGGTATTTATATATCCTAGTCCCCTACAGTTGTGCCCAAATAGAGGAGTGTGTTGTCTGGTGAGAGCAGGGAAGAAAGGAAGGGAATTACTGTGGTTTTAACCTTTTATAAACCCAGTCATTTAATCAACTCGCCTGAGTGAGGTCCTTGATTGGACAAGCTAGAAAGGAAGTTGACTGCTACAACCAATCAACCAATCAACAATCTATCTATATATATATATATAAAAGTAAACGTGTCTGTGTGTCTGTCTGTCTGTGTGTCTGTGTACATTTCCCTATGCAATAACTCTGTCAATTTTTAGTCTACAGACTCGAAATTTGATATACAGGGTACTGAGATTTGAGAAAATCGATGTGATCGGTTTTCGGACAGAAATTTGGCTGTTAAGGGGTCAAAGTTCAACGATTTGACCTTTGAGAACTCTATCAAACTCCTCCGACAATTTTGAGTCTAAACACTTGAAATTTTAGATATAGGTTCCTTGAATATGGATCTAACTTAATAATTTGATTTGAGCCCTAAACAATAAATGTTTCGGGGGTCATAATAGAGGTCAAAGTTAAAAAATTCAGCTGCTTTTTTTTTTTTTTTTTTTGCTCAGCATACACATCCAAACATCCCGGGCAACGCCAGGCACCCATGCTAGTATAAAAGTGAACGTGTCTGTGTGTCTGTGTACATATCTCTACGTGTCTGTGTGTCTGTGTACATATCTCTACGCATTAACTCTGTTAATGTTTAGTCTACAGACTCGAAATTTGATATACGATTTGGGAAAATCAATGTGATCAGTTTTTGGTCAGAAATTTGGCTGTTAAAGGGTCAAAGTTCAACGATTTGACCTCCTCCGACAATTTTGTGTCTAAACACTTGAAATTTTAGATATAGGTTCCTTGGACACGGATCTAACTTAATAGATTGATTTGAGACCCAAACAATAAATGTTAAGGGGTCCTAATAAGGATCAAAGTTAAAAAAAATTGGCCTCTTTTTTTTTTTTTTTGCTCAACATACACCCTAACCCAAACCCTACACCTCCAAACACCCGCAACCAACAGCAATGTCAAGGTCGAACAACCAACAGCAATGTCAAGGTCGAACAACCAGTGTCCCTTGAATTGTTCGCCTATCTTTGTCGTCTGCTACGGAGTATCTAATCTTTACTTGATCCTAAATTTTTAATCCTTCAAAGCAGTAAATTTTGTTTGATGTGAACAAAAGTAAAAAAAAAAAAAATGTTTTAGTTCCAAACTGAAAAGTTTTCTCAAGCGTCCCTGGTGTATCAAAGAACATTTTGATCTGTTTATTTTATAGTGCATACTTAACACCTAACTGGTGTTCTACACAAACCATATAAGTTCTTTCATTATCATGGATTGAAAAAGTGTACCTAGAATTATCACATATCTGGTTAAAAGATTTGACCGAATATTAAAAAAAAAAAAGAAAAAATGTTTTATTTATTTTTAATTAGATAATTATCTACAAATGAACAGACTAATTCCTATTTCAGTCACCAAAATTATTTGGAGTGAAATTAGTTTTAGCATTATTCGCAAAACATATATTTTATTCAAACTATGGTTTAGTAAAAAAAAAAAAAAAAAAAAAAAAAAATTTTTTTTTAAATCTCGTAGACGTACACCTAAAAAGCATGTGTAAATGAACGCCATACCGAAAAAATAAAGTAGCCGTCTTTATAAACAAGTGGATGCTAGCTATTAAAAAAAAAAAAAAAGCAATAAAAATCACAGCTCAAATTCATAAAGATGGCGACTACATTTTTTTTTTCGACAGCTTTCATTTAGTCGTTTCACGTGTACGGTGTAACATGCTATGGCTTGTTTTTTATCATTTCTTTTAAAAACATGGTTTTAGTAAATAAAAACTTTAGGAACAATGTCAAAACTCATTTCCCTAAATAATTTAGGAAAATATTCAGATACGTTACAACAGAACACCGAACACTCTAATTTGTTTTTTTTAGGGGTAATCGAGGTCGCTGACAACGAATCTGATACTCCAACAGGGGGCAAATTTTCCGTTTGCATGGTATTAAGCTCTGAACCCACGAACTACCTTCCGCCATTTTACAGCTTCCGTTTACGCTACGTGTGCGCGCGGCAGCATAAACGACGGCTTGCTTCACCTAGCAAACTGCCTTCTCACATGGCGTACCAATCTTCCGCGGAATATTTAAAATTAGATGAAAACGAAATAAAGCAAGAAAAGAAAAGCACACTAAGTTGGGGGGGGGTAATTTAATTAGAAAAAATTTTTTTTTTTTCAGAACATAGAATTTTCTAATTTTTAAAAATACATTATAGCACTTTTTGGGTGAAAATTTTTAAATTAGCTGATAAAGAAATAAAACAAGAAAAGGAAAGCACTCCAAGTTGGGTGGGTGGGAGGGTAATTTAATTGCTTTTGTTTTCCTGGAACATAGAATTTTCAAATTTTCAAAAAGTAACATACCGACATTTACCAATTATTATCGCGCCCCTAATGTAAACAGTAAAATCTTCGAAAAATGTTAAATGGTGTTCTAATTTGTAAATGTTGGTGTGTTACTTACGAAAAAACGGTTAACTAAACTGCAGAAGCACCTATTAAGCCACATAAGTTCTATAATTGAATCCCCCTCCCACAAAAAAAGAACGGAAAACATAAAAATGCTTGGTGCTTATGTTTTTGTAAACCGCATTAAAAACTATGTGAGACAAAAAAAAAAGGTCCCCCAATTTGTTGTACTGTTCTTTAATTGTAAGTCATTAAGAAATGTCAGTCCGTAATTTTTTTATTGGTACGCCGTGTGAGAAGGCTGTTTGCTACGTGACTGATATATGAATTTCATTTATTTTTTATTTGCCAGTTTAAAGGCCTCAAAATTAGTTTCAAACGTACAAGTATCTGATGTAAACATTGTATAAGGCATGCTTAAAAATAAAATGATCCTCACGATATTCTAAATTGATTTTGAAGTCTAAATTGATGAAAAATAATTTTTAGTCAGAAGCATACAAAGGCACATGTATATTATTTTTATTTGTGTTAATATGCATGAAATGTTTAGTATATAGAATAATGGATAAACATGAAACATACTAGTAGAAATGACACCCACCATTAAGCAGAACCTAAATATTTCGGTAAACTTTAACGACCTTGACCATTTGATATAAATAAGCTTTATTGGAAAGAAAACAGAGCTTATATCTCAGTTCTTCCATTTTGCTTGAGACCTCATTCCATCTTCTAAATCCCCTCGTGTATGCAATATATATGCACGTTTCATTGAAGAGCAGAGACAACTCTTGTTTGTTTCTCTTACGATCCATTTTTTTCTTTTTCACGGGCTAGTTTCCGAACATTCTGTTTGAGTGTAAAAAGAAATTTGTCGTTTTCGCAAACGTTTTCAGCCTCCATAAGTCGTCCTCAGGCGAATGATGAAAAAATCGTCTTTCCATTTTATTCGTTTTTCCATTCAATTAATTACCTTATTTTTATTTTTTATTATTTTTTCATCATTCGCCTGAGGACGAATTATGGAGGTCAAAAACGTTCGTGAATACGGCAAATTTATTTTTACACTTGAACAGAATAGTCGGAAACTAGTCTGTCAAAAAGAAAAAATGAATTGTAAGAGAAACAAACAAGCGTTGTCTCTGCTCTTCAATGAAAAGTGCATAAAGGAGAAAACACTGTCCAAATATACTAATATATATATATATACTAATATATATATATATATATATATATATATATATATATATATATATATATACTAATAGCCAAAGAAAAATTATTAAACAAAAGACTAGATGTAATCCACGGGTGTTTGCACAGAAACAAATATTTAATTTCACGCACTAAAGCAGATTATAGGAAAAAAAATGCAAGGGAGGTAATCCTAGATAAAAATGATACCACGAGAGTGACCTCCCCTGCATCGGGTAATATAATCCAAATTCAAACACTAAGCAAAGAAACAATATTAAAATAAACACGCATAAATATAGGAATAAAATTATATAAAATTATATGATAATTGGAAAAAAACAAATAGGAAAAACAGGGAAAATTAAAACAAAAATAAATAATTAATAAATAAAAATAAAAATACGAAAGTACAGGTTAAAATGGAAAACTATCTTTACATAACCCCAAAAGATGGAGGAAGTGAGGAAGCATGGCTGTGGAAATCTTTTTACCCGAATACGATGTCCAGCATGTTAAAAATATACCATTTGTTGTACAAATCTAATGGATAAACATCTGAAGAAGTTGGTGAGGACAGGATATTTCTACGGAAGCATAAATCGTAAAATTGCCAACTCATTAATGAAACGGCTATAATGGAAAAATCCAGGAAATAAATGAAGGTTATAAAAAAGAAAACGTGAGTCTTTGAATTCTCAACAAAATTTTGCACTATATATATATATATATATATATATATATATATATATATATATATATATATATAATATGCATCAAGTGCGCTTGAAACCAAATCACAACGTAATATTAAGAAAATAAACAAATATTTTACTTGTTTGAAATTCATCATAAATATATTTCGGAGGTAAACTCCCTCTTCAGTGTGTTGTTTTGTTTCTTTTTTTCTTTTTCTTCTTCCTTGCCATGTTGTAAATTTGGAGCAAGAAGTCTGTTTGTATAGAGCCGTGCGTTGTATCTGGCTGTTGTATTTGGAAATGTTTGAACTGAGCGTAGGTAATGCGGGAATAACGTCAAGAATGAGAGTTCAATAGAAATGTTGTTTTAATTTTAAACTTGAACTTCATTTGGAATATCTTTTTGACATATACATTTCTTATCAACTTTTATAGAAATATGACTTCTCTCATATTTTGATGTTTTTAATTTTTAATCTAACCAGCAAAATTAAAGCTTGCCTATAAATATTATTTTGTTAACTATTTTTCCTCTGAGGATAAGAACCATTCTTTGAAACTGCATGGAATAAGGAAATTTAAAGTTTTCAACTTGCATTATTTGTTGTATAATAAATGTTGTTAATTCTATTTTACAAAGTTTAAATTCATTTTCTTATATCAATGCTCCATCTCAAATAATGAGCTTTTTCATCTGATTAAAATTGTCCTATAAATATTAGTATTAATATTTATACTCGCTTTAAGTTTACAGAATTATTCAGTTTGTAAACTGGAATTTTCAGCCAACTAGCCAAATAGTATAACAGTTAGAAGTGCTGACTGTCGCCGAGGCGGTCAAGCTTCAATCCTGGCTTGAGGTAGTTGCTAGTCTAGCCGCACTAAAGAGCTGTGATACAGCAAAACAGTCTTTCTGTGGATGACTATAAATGCTCCCTATCTTGGGTTGAGCGTATTGAGGAGTGAAATAACTATAATTCTCTAGCATATAAAACAATGCTCTTTATGTAAACAGAGCTTGGACAATGTTTCTTTCAGTTTGGACAATGTTTAATCACTGTAATTTCTCATATCATCTTAGCATCAGCCAAACATCGTAAAGTTTACAAGCGCTGACTATCGCCTTGGTGGTCGAGTTTCAACCCTGGCTTAAGGTAGTTGCTAGTCTAGCTGCACTGAAGAGTTGTGATACAGTGAAACAGTCTGTGTGTCGATGACTATATACATATATATATATATATATATATATATATATATATATATATATATATATTGCAATAAAATTAAGGTGAAAAATAAATTTTCAGCTGTAAGGATAACCTATCTAGATAAAAATGGACGACCTAGTTAAGAGAAGCGATAAAATTAAAACTTTTTTGATATGCATAAATGTACATTTTTTGCAAAAGGAGCACTTATACATATTTCTTCTGTGAGAATTTCCATATTCAAGAGCCTGGATTCGGATTACCTCTTCAGATTACTTCTTTGGTGCCTTTTCATCTCTTGACATTAGCTTTGAAAACTGTACGAAAATAGTTCTGTGGCAAGAAACTCTGATTATAAAAATTTTGCCTGACAGCACACTCAAGAAGAACGAAAAGTTTTTCTTTGCTGTGGTATTAAACCGAGTTCTTGCTCTGAATGTCTTAAAAGGAAGAATGAGAGATTGGAGCTCAGTCGAGCACCTGCCATGAAAATATCGATAGAGGAGAGAGAGAGAGACTAGCAACGTCTCTTCTGTGAGAAAGGTACTGTAATCCCCGACTAGATTTTGAAGTTGATTTTGAATTCTGTCGATGTGGTAGCGGAGCTGCATCCTGATGCACAGAGAGCCTCTGTTAGCCGCTAAGTAAGCTAGTTCAATGGAAGCATGATTATGAATTTCCCGCTCGTGATTTTGTCTGGATGGAAAAAAAAAAGAATGGCATTGGATCATCAATTGCTGGAAAATTGGTGTTGTACCTGTACGAGCAAATGAAGATAGAATTGGAAAGAGAAACTCACCGTGACAAGTATGAAAAGACAGGATTATGGATAAAATGTACATGTTTTTTACATCCATTGCGCAGTTGTTCGGATGAGAGACGATAAGTTGGCAAATCTCCAAAATTAACTAACAAAAAATTCGTAATTTTTATCTTTTAAAACAGGAAACAAGTCACGTGACTGATTTACTATCCCATAATTTCGAACAGTTTCAGTTTCATACATAAAAAAATATCGGCAGTATCAGTTATGATTCTCCATATCTAACTTCGTAATATATAGCCTTGTATATATATATTCACAACAGACAACTTATGTTCATATCTATGTTGATATTTAATATCTAATATAGAAAATTATCTTGTCGGATTTTCAAATTTCGAACAGTTTCAGTTTCATACATA